>NC_092026.1:18554190-18882940 GCF_042242105.1 Pempheris klunzingeri | reverse complement strand
AAACAGAGGGAAGAGGTAGGCGAGTTTACATCTGTGTGTGTGTGTGTGTGTGTTCCCATATTTGGCTATTTCATGCCTCCTCCTGAATCTCTGCCATTCCCCACAACTCCAGTGACACACTTCCTTGACAGTCTGCCCACTCCTCAAACCTACAGCTCAGACCAGCTCCATGTGTATTTGCCTCAGTAAGATACACACAGGAAACCAGGCAGTGTTGACAGTACTTAAGTCAACAGCTGAGTCCCAAAATAGTCTATACCAGTTGAATATTAAGCTAATTCAAAAGCACCAGTGCCATTTATGTTCCCACTATATTTCACAGTTACTATGAGTGAAGTGGAGCTAAAACTGGTGGCTGTACACTCTTCAGTAGCTCAGTGAAAAATGTGTTCACTGCAGTGCTGTGGGTCAGAGGGTCGGCATCTGCAAAACAACCACATCTTGTGAGATGAGGCCTAATGACCAACTTAAATGTGAGTTTCCCATAAGAGCTTTAGTGATAGTTATCATACTGTTGTGGGAACAGTGAAACAAAAACATGTGATGAAAAAAAAAATGCCACTGTGAAAGATCTTTTACTTGAATTCTTACAGTGTCTTTTAACACCTGGTCAGGGACAACAGATGAAAATTATTTTCTGCTGACCAACAAGCACCATACCTTTCAAATATGCTTACTAACTACAATATATACTTACTAACAGGACAGACAAAGCGTTCAACATGCCACATACCCACTGAGATAGCTTAGAGAGAGCTTAACCAACTGCAAAGACTTTCTTTACCATTACGGCTCCTCCCCAACATTCCTGAAGACCAGCTTTGTTTACTGCTCTGGGACTCAGCCTGCACAGGGCTGCAAATTGCAGAGAGCTGACAGACAGGGAGGCATTCTGGGTCTCCAGTGCCTGAGTGCCACATAATGGCATTTGAGAGGCACTGGCATCTCTGGTAATGATCTTGAGGCGTGACAGCTTCGGAAAAACAGGCATCAACATCTACTCTGAATGAAAGTTCAGGAAAAACCTTAACCCATCTGCTTTTTTTAGTATTTACATCTACTTGTTTGTTATTGCGACCGCTCTCAAGCAATAATGGTTTTCATGAGGAGTCTCACTACTTTTTCTTTTAGCTTCAAAGCATGGAGAGAAACTGAACAGTGATAGCTGAATTGTTGCATGGCCATAGGAGGAGACTTCACTGGTTCAACAGAAATGGCGCTACGTAAAAGTTGCTGCTGCTTCCACAAAGCAAATGTCACAGCTGATAAGAGCTGATAGAAACTTGAGGGGGACACAGGCTGACAAGGCCTAATCCATAACACTCTGTGGTAAAACTGCTCCTCAAAACTGTGACATGTGATGAAAGAAGACCAACTGGTAGGTGGTGAACGCAGCAGAGAGAAAAGGGGTCCAAAAGGCGTCTCAATCAGTTTACCTTGCTTACCAAGTATACATACTTGTCTGCGTTTACTACATGCTGTAGCATCTCAAATCAGTAGCCCATTTTGTGCACTGAACAGGGAATTCCTGAATGAATCCTCAACAGAAACATACAGCCCTGTCGACCAGCTTTATGCCATTAATGTTCTGTTTTTAATCAAATTTATGGAGGCACAAAGTTGAAGCTACTGTACTTCATCTGTCTCTGAGAAAATAATTTGATTACACAGGAAAGGCTATGCTGCTTCCTCTGCTTGTGGGCTCGTGGGGGCAGATACTACACTTGAAGAAATTGAAGAGATTTGAATGAGGGCTGGGAAACAGCTTCTCAAGGCCAAGCTAATGACCAAATGACTCTAAGTGGTGGATGGAGTGAGTGCTACATGATGAAGAAAAACTGCTGAGCTTTTAAGATGTTTAATGACTCACATGAGGTTTTGCTTACTTTTCTTTCACAAGGTCCAACTCTACTCATCCTCCTTTTTCAAACCCCGTCTCTATATATCGTCAAGCAGAAACTATGGTGGCGATGACAGACCTGAAAGCCTAATATTTAGAATAACAGGAGCACAGTGTGCCGAATCATGACTTTGTATGGTCAGGCTGGAGAAGACGGACGGTACATCCTTTGTGTAAGTGATGCTGAATGTTCATTTACAACTGTACGTGGGGTAATAATAACCAGAGCTGCACACGTCTTTCCAACATTAGTACAGCAACTGAGCTCATGCTTTGAGCTGGAAATCCTCAAATATGGACGTGTGGATCTGTAAGAACTCAAAGCAGGGTCTTGCTCAATAAGAACTGACATACACATCTAACTTTCTAAATATTTAATAGGTTTAAACCTGAAGTGGGAAAGCTTTTAATTATAAACACCAACACGATCAGCTCAAATCATGAAGTGCAGCTTATGTTCAGAAAAAACTAGTAATATAGACGTCAACAAAGGCTCTAGGAAAGTAGAACAGTTTTTTCAGACATTTAATAGAAGTAACGATTAATCAAGAAAATAATTTGTAGATCTGTGTTCAGATTTTCATCATCATCCGGCTCAAGCTCATTCACTTTGCAGTTTGTCCAGTTTTCAGACATAGAAAATATTGAAATGTAATCTAATAAAGGTTTGATATTATCAAGATGGCTCTGGCTGGTCTGAGAAGGTGAAGACATTTGAGAGCGACACACTAGGCAACATCTGCTGGTTGTAATGGTGACCTTCTGGATCTGTTGATCACTGCATACATATTGTTTTTTTCAGGGAGTCAAATAGGTCCAGTGTTGGGAAAAGCACCACCATGACAATTGGAGCTTTGCAGTCTGGATTGAGAGGGGAAAAGTCATCTTGTGCCACAGCTAGAGAATGACGACAAACCCAAAATCAGCACAAAAATGACTGCAAGGCACAGTAGTATGGGTTGTTTTTACTTATCATACTATGCTCTAACTTTTACGTCTGGCAAGGTCAGACGGTTAAAATCTGGATTTATACAAAGTAGTTTGTTCTGGCCAGACCATCTTTGGCCCAGTGAGTCCAAACCTGTAGATTAATGTATTTTCCTAAAGCTTTCTGGTATGTATAGTCACTGGCAAGACATCACGTTCTTGCAGAAGAGTGAATCACATCTGAATCAAAACACGTCATAATCAAACCTCCCAAGCAGCAGGGAGAGACCCAACCCAGGGTCTACTCTTTTTTTCACACCGTTTTTACTCTTTCCTCTTGAGGAGTTTGAATGTGTAAACTCTACCTGCTTGCTAAAAACCAATGCAATGGGCAAATCTTTCAGTGGGGGTCATTTACAGGCCCAGACAAATGCTTTATTTAAGAATTTCTCCCAACAGCTGCTGGGAAGAGCCGACTGAAACTCAATCCTCCGCAGCGTTCCTTGTTATTGTCCACCGCCTGCCATCAGCTTCAGACAGGCCAGAGGCGTTTTGATTCAATCTGCAGTCTGAAAGTACGCCTCAGGGACCAGAGCCCCGCTCTCTCCGAAGTAAATTCACAGACAGCGTTCCTCTGCTCTCTCATATTCAGTTGTGTTGCAAATAATCGGCTCCCTGTGTGACATTTCCGCCTACTTAACAGTGACATTCCTGTGGCGATTTTTCTGTGGTGCGAGAGAGCCAGCACTGAGAGGATGAATGAGGTAGACTGCGATACAGCAATGTATTCACAAGAGTTTTACATGAATCTGATGACGTCTCTCCTTGATTTGTGGATCTCTAAAGTGCTGCATACAAGAGACTAGCCAGAAACAAAAATCATCTTCTTGTTATTTGTTAACAAGAATGAACCCCTTCACAACATGACCTGATATAAATATTCATATACACTTAGTTAGGGCTTGCCATGGTAATCAACGTCCAAATCAGTATTTGAATGGTGCTTAGCTGACGTACATTTTACAATACTGTGATTCACCAGGGAGTAATTGATATGAGAGAGCAAGAAGTAAAAGTGTGTTGCAAGCCCCCCTTCCCCACTCCCTCGAAGTTTTGAATATTCGTGTGTAATTCTCAATGAAGCTTCAATGCCTCAAAATTAGTTTTCAGGACGGCCCTGCACTTGGTTGCCAATTTATTAGGTACAAATTAATGCGGTCTAATAAAACAATCCTGCAATAAATCCTACCTTCATAGTAAGGCCATAATGTACAAATTTAGCTCTATAAATTTGCACTATTATAATTAAGTAGAGCAGTACATTGAAATGTCTGAAAAGAAGTTGGGAAAAGTAAAAACAAAAAAAAAAAAAGCAGGTGATCAATTCATTGTGTGAGAAATAACTCACCAAGCCTAAGCTACTCTGATGTTCACATACGTTTCACTCAATAGAGTCTGCGTCAAAATCTGTAGTCCGATCATAAATTGGTCGTTGCTCACCACCTCCACTTACCAGTTTCCTACTGTTGCGTTTTCCTGAGAGGTGTTTCAGTCAATGAGTGTAAAAAGGAAAAATCTGCATAAATAAATCCCTCTGCACAACGTGTACAAAGCCATGTCTGAAGAAAAAGGATTAGTCTCTCACTTAAAATAGAGCTGAGAATTTCCCACGTCAGGGTGAGCTTCAGTCACTTAAAAACAGGAATTGAACAATGGGGGCTTAAGACTCGGACTGTGCAGACACGTGTTGTTTACCCCTCTGTTCATTGACGGTGTTGCAGGGCCTTACTGATTGTTGCCAACTAAGGAAACTCACTATTTAAAGTCTGGGGCAGGAGACTTCCTCTTGATAGGGCCGCTCTCTGATATTCTGTAATACTGCTCTTTTCATCCAATTAGGATTTTAATTAGTTGTTATTATATAATACAGCCACAGAATTGTCCTCAGCTTAGAGTTACAATCACTCACCTCATTGGTCTGTGGGCTAATACGAAGCTAATAAGTGGGTCTCTGTCAAGAATTGTCTGAATATGAGACTATCTTCCTTCCTCACCCTCTGTGACAGGCTGCTGCAGCACACATGGCTTGGAACAGACAAGTGTTGTCTAAAGGTGGAGCAACGGACATCTGTGAGTGTTTAGTAATATTTAACAGACCATGCTTAGACTGTGGATGGCCACAGTTCAACAAAGAGGCCTGATAATGTTCCTCTATATGGCCGTGTTCAAGGTATATACTGTTGTCAAAATGTTTTTGACTTTGGTATGAACACCAGCTCAGCTTTCTTTGACTAAATTTTAATGAGAAATTACTTAAAATGCAAAAATCTTTAAAATATAAAATTCCTTCACCATCATCCTCATTCCCCGGTGACAAATGTGTTGGAAGAGAAACTACAGAAAAGTGTTTCCTGCTGAAAATGTTTTGCTGATGCATAGCTTCCCCTGGTAGGAAAAAAAAAGAGGTGTGAAAACAAATAGGATTATTTCAGGTCACATGGCACCTGTTTTTGAGACTGAAAAAAATGGAGGTTAAAATTCACCAGTCAGCCAACAAGACTTTCACAATGTATTTCATTCATGGGTGAAAATTTAATGAAAGTAGTGTTGGCGCGGATGACAACAAATTAACTAAATTAATGAGTTCTAAAAAAAACAATTATAAGCAAGCAGTACACAAACAACGAATGCCTCTTTGTGCATGCATCAGACAAATTAAACTGAAAGTAATTGCAAAAGCTACCGTAGCTCTAGCTGGTTTCTCAGGTTCCAAGTTTCATGTGATTAAAGGTTAACCACACTGTGCATCACCAACACTGACGGCGGCTCACTTTTTTCTAAAGTAACAAGAAGTGCACATTGGTCCAACTCCCACATAACAATGTAAACTTGCACGCTGTCGCTACAAAAACCCCTAAATAAACCACAAACTGCATTCCCATCTGATATATTTAGCGTTTACACTAGCGATCACTCACTAGGCTTTGTTTGTCTTTGTTACTACAACAAGATTTCTGTCTTTTATTTTAAAAATCTCAAAATATCACTGACATAAACATTATTTCTGTAAATCTACTAATCGATTAATCAACTGACTGTTTCAGCTGTCACTGAAACCGATCCACGACAACCAACAACATAAGACCATGTGTGCACTTGGCAAACACTACCAAACTTCTGTGTGGTATCTACTCATCTACAAATCCTTTTATGTTTCTAGAGATATTCATGAGGATTTCTACCTAATCAACAAAAAAAATGGAACTGATTCAGGGCTTTAGACTTGTCTCTTCATGCTACTGGCATGTTACAGCATCTTTGAGAGGTGTTTCTCGAAAACACCTGGTTTTCTCTACTGTAAATCTAATATCTTTGAGTTGATCGAACAAAGGGAGACATTTGGAGACGTCACCTTGAGCTATGGAAAAGTGTGACAGACATTTTAAAAACCAAATGAATAATTCATTAATCTAAAAACTAAATCAGCAAATTAATTGATAATGAAAATAATCATTAATTGCAGCTACATTCATCTCTCAATGTAAACCTGGCCACTTCTACAGTTTTATCAATTTTTTGTCACATAATGCATCCTGGTGTAATCAAATTATGAATGTTGCACTAAAGAGCCAAGAACATCTGAGAAAAACACCCAACACAAGTCAGCATTGTTCACGCTGGGTGAGTCATCTGGTCGTCCATGAAATAACTTGGGTGCCCATCCCCCCCAGCGCTGTTTGCCACCCGGTCAGCCAGGCTACCCCCACCTGCCGCCTAAAGTCACAGTCCACTCTCGATCCATTAGGTCCCCAAACAACTCAGCATGACCCTGCATCCATTTCCTTAATTAAACCACACCCAGGCAGCGCTTTCCTCCCTAAAAGGCTGCTGATGGATCAGGAAGAAGAGCGTGTCGCTTCTGACTGCACACACAGCATGTTTGAGGGGAACTCAACCTACATGCAGAGATGCTTCCTTTATCAAGCGAACATCTGCCATGAAGCTTGATACTAAAGTTACAACTGCTGTCTAGCTAGATGAGCGATAACAGGTGAAGTCGGTTTCTTAATCTGTGTTTTCGAGATAAAAGCAAAGCACAGAAAAGGAATGTGATCAATGTGATGTTCACATTTTGACCATCTGACATCCAGCTGACTATAAAAATGGTTGAAAGGATTATTGTTGGAAATGTCTATTGTCCGTTTCCTTCCATAATGCATGCGTTTGGACGATGTCTTTGTTAATATCACCTATCAACCAAATTGAGTTGGAATGGGTTTGTATGAAGTACTTATGTATAGCTAGTGTATCACTAACAGTAGATTGCAGTCGACATGCCCTCGGTTTGGAGAAGCAGAAAGGAGTCCTGGCACAGATGTACTGCTGTGGACATAGAAGGAACTGTGTTTGAGCCAACTAAAAAAAGGCCTACTAAAATAATCAGTTTAAAAAAGGGACACTATATTTATGCTGACGTGATGGCTTTATATTGCTGTCAGACAGCCCTTCATAATGGGGATCTGAAGCAGTTTTCATTTTCTCTTTGCTCAGTACAAAGCAGCAAGACTCCATTGAAAAAAGCAGTAAATTTACCTCACAGAACATGGGAGTTAATAGTTTACACCACTGCCTCGATCAACAAACATCAAACATTTAAAACACCAAAGTTACACAATAACACAAACAAACTAACCAACTGAGACAGCAGCAACCAGCAACTCCCATGTTTTCTGAGGTAAAATTGCTGTTTTTGTCAATGTAGTCTGGTGGCTTTGAAACAAGTAAAGAGCAAGTTTCTTGTTGAAAAGCGTTAAATATAATATAATTCTAAATATAGGGTACACTTAAACTGATGTATTTTAGGTGGGCTCTTTAGTAGATGGTTAAAACATTCATTTCTGCTGCCCCCGTCTACAGCAGTATATTACTTTGCATCTGTGTCGGACTCCTGTCTGCTCCTTCTACTTTTAGGTAAAACACTAGCTATGAATAAGTACCTTATACAACTCCACTTCAAATAATCCAAACTATTTCTCTAACGTCCCTGATTAACTAACGTCCTACATTAAAAGTAACCCAACAAAGAAAATAAGTGGAAGCATCAAAACCAGCCTAAACCTTCAGTGGAAAAAGTAGAAATATGAGTTAAGTGACAATGATGACATAAAAACTTGCTAACAGCCTATAGAAATCTGACTAATTGAATTATCATACATGTTCTGCACTCAGAGGCAGAGTCAGGCTGCTGTGTATTTAAGCTATAGACAGAACTGCAAGACCTGTTCGGGGTTCATCCGTCATATGGAGGCGATCCCGATCTCTCAACGCTCCCCAGAGAGATGAGATAACGCATTCCACTTTAACTCGCTCCATACTACGCCGTGGAAAAGCTACGCAACTGAAATATGTGGTTCTTTTTCCACCTCTTTCCCAGCTGAAGCCAGAGTTCACTCGGTCAGTTTGATGCACAGAGAGTATGACGATAATTTTGGCCCTGAAAACTTGAAGTAAAATGATACCTCAGCCTCCTCCAGCTTTCTTTCAGCCTACATTTCACAGCCAGGAGAGTTTTTCTTAAATGAGCGGTGCATTCAAGGACTAACTGAGGCTGGAAGTTATTTGCAAAGGCCTTTAAAAAGAGATATCTTGTTCTTCTTGTTTTTTTTATAACAATTATTTTAGCATCTTAAATCAATGTAACTTATGAGGATCAAAACCATAACATTTAGATGATTTATCTGTGACCTTGACTTTCTCTCTCTCACTCATAGTCCATCTCTGCTATGTATAGAGCTACAACTTACAATTATTCCAATTAATCTAACAATTAATTCTAATGATTAACTATCTAGTCTTAAACAATGTCAGTTTAAAAACATAAACCGCCATCGTCATCATCGACTGACACACTTTCCTAAAGCCCACAGTGATGTCTTTATGTGTCTTTATTATTTATCTGTCTTTTTTGTTCAAAAGTCAAAGATATACAGTTTACATTGCTGCAAAAAAAGAAAAGTAATAGATAATGTTTTGGGTTTTTAGCTTTATAAGTGATTGATCGATTAACAAAAATAATTGCGAGCAATTTTTGGTCACTCTATGGATTAATTGTTACTCATCTCATCTAATAAATGTTTTCTTATTCTCTGGTCTCAGGTCCTGAACTAATGCTTCATTCCTAGCACTGTAGAAAGGCTTACCAACAATATTCTGTACTATGAGAGATCATCAAATCTATCAGCGACCTTCTTGTGTTTCTTGCCGCATCCTCTCAAGCAGACACTTTTCATGCCTCTGCTGTGAAAGCTTCCAACATTTCACCACAGACTCAGCCCTCAGTACAAGGGACGGAGCCATGAAGGGATCATTTCTGAACCATGGTCATATATCCTCAAACATACCCCTCCTTCCACATGCTTCGTCTGGCCAACTCTGGAAGGTCCGTCATCCCTGACTCATATCTGACAAGTCAGTGGGGGGAAAGGCCGGGCGTTGAGTAATGCAGAATGACCCTTCAAACTGCCCCAGACACTCCTAGCTCCTAGCCAAGCACTGCTCACTGTGTTTAAACATCACAACAATGTAACTAAGGGAAGTGACTCAGTGATCTGCAGGGAGCCTGCTCGAGACGACGGACACATTTCTCCTCTTGTCTACAATTACCCTGCCTGGTATGCATCATCTGCATCCATACATGTGCTGTGCAAGATCAAAGACACATGTGTTTTCTCACCTCGATACGAAACTGTTGCCATGTCATTACACTGTCTATAAACCAGGACAGGCTAGTAGTTAACCCAAGGCTTTTTATTACCGCTTTACTAAATGAGGACTTGCAGCAAGAACTTGGTGAGCACAGATTACTAGCTCAACAAATAAAACTTCTCCTGCAGATTAGCAAAGGAGAGAAAAAAAAACACTCCCTCAGGCTGCAATTCCTCTACAGGAAGTGACTAAAGCAGGCAAGAACAATCTTGTCCAACCTACATACTGCACAGTCAACAGGCTTGAATCACAGCTGTGGGCAAGGCTGAACAAGAAAAGCTCAATTCTGGTTACACGGCCTGGTTTGAGAGGTCTTGGTCTCACTGTATCCCCAGACACAGTTTATACAGTCCATAATGCAGTCTGACCACACCGGTATCCAGCTGTGGTCTGTTTGGGGATATTCTTTACAACTTTCGATATTTCTTGACGTCACTCAAATGTTTGCGACTGTGGCTTACAAATGAATATTGTTTGTGTTTCTTCTTCATGTTTGTGTTTCTTCTTCACGTATACGTTGCCCAAAGCTAGGAAGCTTATGAAGTAACTTACATTTCGTGCTCCTTCCACTCATGTATGAGCACAAATGTTAAAAACATCTGCTGAGGTTTTTTTTTCTTTGACAAATTGAGAAATGCCTGGTGAGACAAATGGACCCAAGTGCTTTAACAGCATTCCTAAATAATACCAGGTGGCTTTGAAACACCATCTTCACTATCCAGGAAATGAAAAAAAAAAATCATGATTGATGACTTTGAAGGAATTAGTTGGTTTTTTTGGACAAATAACACTCTTCACTTGACCACACACACTTGAGGTGCTCATTTTCTTATAAATAGTGAACCTTTTAGTGTTTTTTGCAGGACAAAAGCTGTTCCCTGTTTCAATACCAGAAAAACCCACAGAAATACTAGCATAAAACTTAAGCAGTTAGATGAATAGATGCAAAAGATAAACCGCAAAACTGGTTCTAATGCATCCTGTGGGGACTTAAACAAAAACTACCCACTGTAGGACCTTTGTAGCAACATGACAACACTGCCAAAGAAATAAAAACATGATTTTAGGCAGAAAAGTCCAAATAAAGTCATGTTTGAGAGCCACAGAAAGTTTTTAGGAACAATATGTTTAAGTTTTTAGCACCAAGTGAGCTCTGCAGGTAAAAGCCTCTGTGCCTCAGTGATAGTTCTGACTTTAAAGATGATTTTCTGTTATAAAAAGGTTTTAATAGTTATCCTAGTTTTCCACACTTTCACCACCACTACTGCCCTCTTTGGCCTCACAAAGCGGCCTACTTTCTGTACAAAGGCCAAATTAAGATTTATTAAGGAACATACTTGAGGTGTGGATCAAAATATCTCAGTGTCATGTAGCTGAAAAACCGTGTAAGTGTATGAAGAAGTGAATACAACAGTCTTTCAGTTTAGCTAGCTAACGTTGGTTATCGTTAATCCACACCCAAAGTTTGCCCCTGAAGACAGGCATTCCTTGCTTCTCCCCTTTTGTTCGTGTTTCCATCGCCCTAAACACGGCTGACTGCCTAAATGTGACAAACGATGGGTCTAAATAACAGCACTTACCTTGTGTTGATGCTATTGTGGCGTTTTTGGTGACTTAGAGTAACATTTGCTCCCCCAAAAGTGTCCTCTTTTAAAGAAAGCGGCTACTAAGGCGAAGACTAGCTAAAACTGTTACGAGGGTGCGCTTTGTTTTAGCTAATAAACCGCTCCAAGTACGTAACGTTAACGTTTCCGTCCACGACGAGTGTGTTTTCCTAACGCTGATATTTACTCATATGGGCTGTGTTAAAATCTAGAGAGGTGGCGAGGAGTCCCCGGCTCGTCCGAACACGTTACAGCCGCTGCCGAGAGTTTTTTTTTTTTTTTTTTTATGCCCCAGTTCAACGTACCTCGTCTTCTTAAGTAGACCCCGCCCACACAGGAAGAGCGGCGGCACGTACGGGATGAAAAACAAGCACACCGCGGAACCGTGAACCCGTCTTCACCTCGGATGTGGTGAAAACCCCCATTTTTACAAACACAGGCACTCTTATGTAGGTAAAAATGAATAAAGTTTAGGGTTTACACAACTAGTTAGGAAATGCAGGCATTAGCAAATAAGAACCCCTTAGGTAAAATCAAGTAGGATATAAAACAGACTAAATGGACCACAAGGACACATTCCTGAAGTTATCTTTGAGATATTACCCCGACTGTCCAAGATCTGAAGTGTTAAAGGTCACAGCATTAGGTTGTTTCATATAAACTTTAACATAAAATATGGTCAGGACAGGTTAATTATAATCTAAGACAGTATTGGAGTTGTTAAATTGTTTGAAACTTACCTTTTAATAACAAAACTATTTAAAATGAGCTCATTGTGTCACAGGATTTAATCAGGCAGACCAACATTTTGGACACAAAGTGACACCAGGGTGTTTAGTAGCTTCTTGAGTTCGATTAAAGGATAAAGCTGTATAGGGGGATTTCCAAGACTGTTTATAAAAGGTCTTTGACACCTGTGTCTCTTCTGGGTTAAAAAGAATAAGATAAAATCTGATGCATTTACATTTGGGCAGTGGTAGAGAGCAGGGACGTGCAGAGAGAAAATAAAGGGCCTGCTGCTCACAGTTACACCAACATAATTCTCAACATAGCCTGTTGAATTACAGCAACCAACCTTAATTTATGAGCCACTTAAAAGGGAGCAAATCACACAAAAAAAATCCCCCAAATGCAGTTGAAAAGAAGCTTGTGTAGCAACATATCATACCAATATTAATAACAAAGAAAAGCTCACATCAGTTTGATTAGAACACTTGACATTGAGTAGACAAGGAATAAAGATGATGTATTGTGTAATGAAATTGATAAACAAAATCTGAATGTTCTCTTAGATATCAAACTGCAGTTACAGCCGGGATCCAGTTAGCTTAGCGTAACATAGTAAATGGAAACAGGGAAACAGCTGCTCTGGCTCGTTGTACTTGTTTGTTTAATCTGCACAAAAACTTTATGTGTAAAAACAACAGTTTATAAATTGACGGGGCAGTGTGGCTTCTTGTCACCGGCCTTATTCAGCTACCAGAAGAACCAGCAGTATGTTGCATAACTGATGCGTGATTTGAAGGTGACGCTTTGTAACACTGATACAACAAATATAATATGATAATCAATCATTCTAATCAAACTCACCATATAAGTTGATGCTGAGCATCACTCTGCAGCGTCCCAGGTCAGAGCCGCACACATTAGCAGGTTATTTTGTTTATAGCTAAATTATTATCAGGCCTTCACAAAAAATATTATATGTGTGCATAATATGTTATTTGTGTTAATGCTATGTCTGTGTTAATTGAGTATTATTACATTGTAGCATTGCTGCTTCTTTTACTTACTCACTTTACTTACTTTGAGAATGTAAATACTACTGCTTGGTGCTTTTGAAACTATCATAGAGAAACAACCGCATGTTCCTGTGCTGTGTTTTCAGTGGTGCTGCGGTCAGCTTCCCCTCACCATCACTTCCTCTGTCATCTGAGAAAGCAGCCTCTTATACACTTCAGAGTTCTGGTGCCTATCAACAGGTACAACAGGTACAAAGACCTGGATGATACCAGATATATATGGCTAAATATTGGGACATGTGCACACAATGATGCACAAATCTTCAAGAATACTTTCATTTGAGCTACTGGAGCAGTCATATATGACATGGAGCCTTTGGTTTGAATATTTCACTCACTGTGAACATCATATAAGGAGCTGGAGCAAGCGGAGACAGAATATCGTATATATATATACTGTAAGCAAGTTTATAAAAAGATGAATTTGACAACCTTAAAGCTGCTTAAATAAACAAGGTAATAAATAAAGTGTTAAAATATAATAAAAATGTAACAGAGGGGTGCTTCACTCACACTAAAACATCTGAAAAGTAAAATAAACTTCACACAATATGTTAAAGATATTGATATGTGATAAAAATGAGTGTCTGAAAATATCTGCCTTTAGAATCAAACACATCAGCTGAACACATTTAACAAGTGAATAAACAAAGACATGTATAAATGTTGATACACGACTTGATAACTTCAAATTAATTTTTTTGTGAACCTCCATTGCTCCAAACTGGACAAACATTTTTTTAAAAGCCGCTCCCGTCTTTAAGGGCGAAGCAGCGAAGGAGCTGACTTCCCACATTTAGCCTCTATAATCGTTGTAAAATGTATGACGAGTATGTGGCAGCTGATGATGCCAGCTGGCCAAATGGCACATGGAGTCACCATCTCCGTTACACGTCTTTACACCAGCGCTCAAACTTCTTAACACATATCTCTGAAGGAGAGTCGGCTGAGTATCCATACCTGGGACAAACTCACACAGGAGACCAGAGGCTTTGCTAAAGGGCTGATCAGAGAGGAACACTTAAGACACACTTAGACTGTGTTCGCTGTGTTTTTCCATTTAAGATGTTCTGAATCAGTCTTATGGTGGACTTATAGGTCCACATCATGCAACTAATTTATCTCTATTCTTATTCCATGCCAGTCATTGCCAGATTACTTTGCTTTAAGCTTCTATGTGTTTTCATTTTGTTGAATACACAGTTCACACATGGTGAATGATGCCCAACTGATAATCCAGCTTTGATGCCAGAGGAGTTGTTAATTTATTGTTTGTCAAAATTGCAAACTAGTTGAGAAAAAGCCCTGATATGTTTAGTGTAGCTGTCTGTGTGCAGAGTCAGAGGAGGAGTGGTGAATGGTGGAGGCAAACATACTAAAGGTTTTGTTCATAATGTTAAAGGCACTGCACTACTTTCTGTCACATACCTATACTAAATGAATAATAGCTTCGCTTCATGAAGCGCGACTTTGTGGAGTCAGTTTGAGAAACATGCCTGCTCCTTTATGGCATCCACACAGACAGACTGTTGTATTCCCCAAGAAGTCGCTCCTGCTCGAGGGATGACTGCACTAAAACTCATACATAGCAAAAAAGCGTGACTGCAGACAGTGAAACCAGCAGGGTATGGGAAAGTGGTACAGGCACCAATTTGGGCAGGAAACCTCACCTAAACCAAAGCCACATGACTGAAGTTCACATGAGATCAGCCTGAGCACAATGTTGCTGTTTAATGTAGCTCATAAAACACTTCTCTGAGCTGGGGAAGACAGTTTTATGTGAAGTGTAATGCCTTTAGTCGGAGTCTCTGACACCAGCTGCTGCCACACATTAACACTTTGGGAGGCAACGCTGCCACTCTGTGGTCAAAGCATGACACAGCATGCAAAACGAGGGCCTGTCCACATTCAAGACTGTCTGAGGTTTTGCTTTGTCACATCAGTGGATTTCAACCTTTTCTCCCCGAGTGTGTGCAGTGAGTTCACACTGGAAAAGTGAGAAAATTAAAGGTCCTATATTCTGCTCCTTTTCCAATGTACACTACGTTTGGAGGTCCTCCCAGAAGGAGAACAGGTGCACATGGTTTGATGTTCAAAAAACATAATTTAATCAGACCTGCAGCCGTTTTCTGCACGCTCTGTTTCAACTTCACTCTCACCTTCGCCATCTTTGTGCTACTATGAACAGGTGTTGGCGAGGAAAAAAAACAATGGCAGACAGCGAGGAGGTCACATGGCTAACAGTTCCCCTTGTGACATCATAAAGGGAGCCAAATCTAAATAGCATTTCCACAGATGGAGCAGGAGAAACAGGGAAAATGGTCTTTTCCCATTGTTTGCTAGTCTGTAAGCACACCAGGGTCACATATTTATAATGAAAAGACATTAAAAAGTAAATTTTGCATAATATGAGACCTTAAAAAGTCAGTTTGCAGATTAAATTCATGTGATTATTGTGTGCTACCCACTCCTGCACAAAATATTCAAAGTAAATGTGAAAAGTGGTGGAAGCGGCAGAAGTTTTAGGTATTTCCAAAAACAGCAAAACAATCTGACAAAACACGGCTCATTCACAGCTGATCCGGAGCTTTCGACTGTATCACACGGCCTTCCTCAGCAGATGAGTTTTGCCCAGGTGTCACAGAATTGTTCAAGTCTCCACTTTGTGTCCACGATGGCGTTAAAACAGAACATTCTCTCTCCGAGGGAGGAAAGAAACAGTAGAGCAGCTTTTACTTAAAACATTTATTTGATCCAATTCTTTGGAATGTAATAGTCAATGATCAGAGTCTGAGACAACAGAGACGGATGAGTCTGGGCGCTGACCAGAGAGTCAAAGTACAAACTATACTTTTAGTCACTTAAGGCCTCACTGCTTTTCCATTTTTTTTACTTCCTTACTTCCTTTCTTGTTTTTTTCTGGATCTGAGACAGCAAAAATTACAGAAGCAGTATTGAAAATAAAACATTTTTTCTTGTCATACAAAGAAAAAAAAAAAAGAATAAAACAATGGCACGTACATCAGTGACAAAAACACAAGGTGATATTATACCAAGTAAATAAAACTGTTACGTTTCAAAGAGACGCATAGAAGCTTTTTCGAGAATGAAAAACATCTCTGTAAATTGTAGTTTTCAGAATCATAACATTGTCATCTGAAACTGTGTTAAAAAGACGCAACAATAACACTGTCCTGTCCTTCCTTCTTTCTCTCTTTTCATAAATCAACATCATAAACACAGATTTTTTTTTTTTTAAATATATCAGTGCAACATTTGTTCTCACATCGAGTGCTGCAGCATCCTTTCTTGTTTAAAGGGGAAGGAGCTTTACTGACGTCTGGCTGAAACATTACAGACACGTTCTGTCAGGCTCAAATTACATCTGGAGACCCATAATCCTGTTCTTGTTCTCTGGTTCTTTTTGCTGTAAACATACGCAGTTGATATTTTTCCAGACAAAACAGACAATTGAACCAGTGCAGCTCTTGAAAGTTAAAAATGAAACATCTCAACAGTCAGAGCAGCACCTTCATTTGATTGTTTGATTGGGAATGTTCTCTCAGTGATTGATTTGATTTCAACTGAACTGATTGAGGAGGTGAATTTCCTTTAAAGCAAAAATTAAAAAAAAAAAAGAGCACTAGTGTCTCTAAAGCTTCACCCTGAAGGAACGAATTGAGAACTGATGGTGTATCGACTACTAACGAACGGCCTCACTTCACATTGTGAGCTCACATGATGCTACATTAACAATGGGCTGATGTAGCTTCCACAGTGCAACAGGAAGCACACTGGGACAGACGCTGTTCTCCCAGTAGCCAGTGGCAGTGTGTCCATCTGTATGAAGATCATACCTGCTCGATGGCTTTTTAACCTTAGTCAGTAAAGTATTTGTCAGTTTCGCCCAGCATTCAGTAAGAAGTGTCCTCTTTATTATCACAGAGTGAACATACAACATCTGCTGGAGGCTGTCAGCGTTGTTCACCGACACCATTGAGTTTTAAGACTCAATCCTCCCACCTCTATGATGCTTCGACTGACTGAAGAGTATCACAGCACATTCAGCTACAGAAGCTAAAACACAACAAAGCAGTATTATCTGAACAGTGTTCATAAGGCTCGTCTTTTTCAGTTTTAACCAATTTTTCATTGAATTTCTTAAAAAACCGAACAAATGAATTCAGGCTGATTTTCCTCCAGTGAGTGTTATGTCCGCGCAGACTCTAAAGTTGTTGAAATTCATGCTGTCAGAGGGCACTGATCACTGCAGATTACAGGAAATAAGATCTTTTTGCAATGTTGACAGCTGGGGAAATGCTCCTGCAGATGGAGAGTGATGAGTGAAACGGGGAGAAAATGCAAATTAAGTTGCAGCAGAATGAAACGAGGAAACATACAAAAACAGAGACAGTTTCCTTGTTTAAAAGCCCAATTATCAGATTTTCTAACATCACATAGTAGATAATGAGCCCTACGAGTCTCTGCTCTGATTAGCTAGTAAACATCTCTGTGATATGAAAATGTGACGTAGTTGCGTGTGTTTTCAGGCCACCTTAAGCTCACATGTATAGAGGATGTAAGATCACCAGTGTTGCTACTTTTAGTCACCTGTTGGGGCTGTTCAACATCATTAAAGATACAAAGTTTTCTCCTCTGATAGTCAAAATAGGAAAAACAGTGACAGAGAGCACAGCATTGTCATTAAGTGTTCAATCCAGACAGTCAGCATTCAGAGCCTCCACATCCTGCCAGCTCAGAGAAAGATGCTGATGGACACTTGAAGTCTTTCTGATGGCTCTCTGGTTAAAGTCCTTTTGCGTTCCGTTCCGAAAAGTTAGCTGTTAGCAGTAAAAATATTCAAATCCCAATGATCCGTCCTTGTCGCGCTGTCTTCATCTTAGTTGTACTGAGGCTGTCTGTTTTACCCTGTACAAAAACATCACTTCCCATGAGGCTTTTCTTCATTGTTTCAAAGCCATTTCCATCGATGTGAAAAACCTTCCCGTTCCCAGAGCACAAACATTAACCAAACAACGACAAAACTGACAAAATGGCAACCAGACCACATTTTTTAAAAGAAACACAGACAAGAGTTTTGTGTCTCTGTCTGTGAACAATGTTCTGTACATTTACTGAATTTTGGAGTTTAGGGTGAGTTTGATAGCAAACACAGAAAGGATACTGCGGCACTGGTGTTTTTTTCTATAGAAAAGAGCGCTCAAATATATTAAAACCTATGTACAATATGTTGGATGTGTCATGTGCCATGAAAATGAGGCATTCAGAGCTCCTACACATTTTCCATTCTGAAATTCCTTAGTTTTTCCAAAGCTTTCGAAACCTAAACATTAACTGGTCTTCAGATCTACACCAACACACGTGATATTTGACAATACACTACAACACTAAAAATCTGTAGCTGTATGATCACAATCTGGAAAAGTACAAAATGAATTGATCTGGACTTTTCCACACGTTTGTGTAGGAACCCTGGACGGAACGCTAGCCGATGAGAAAACTACCAGCAGAAAAACAAGGCAACAGAAAAATTGGAGGAAAAAAAAAGGCACTGTTGGAACTGGACACAGGTCACGATGGTACCCGCCTTCAGACACACACACACACACGCACACACACACACACGAAAGAAAGATGCTTGCACTTCATGTATACAGATAAACATGAGCGTAATGCACATACAGTACACGCATACAGGTATACTCATTGACACACACACACACACACACACACACACTCTTAAATGCAGATGTACAGGTATATGAACGTGACACATGAGCACACACACTTTCACGCACACGCTCACACAGAATAGCAATTTTCACATACTCCTGTGACATCTGAAAAAAAAAAAAAAAAACTACAAAAACAAACAAAAAAACTTTTATCTTTCCATAAAAGTACACAAATTATACTTTCATCTGAATTGGTCTCAACACCAGCATGTGATTACATGAAATCAACAAAGCACGCCGAAAAACAAATAGAATCCTTAGTTTTCTTCTTTTTTTGCTGTACAGATTCTTTATACACAGTGCCCCCTACAGGTCAGTCCCTTCCACTGCCGCTCCTGAGAAAAAAAATTACATTGGCTCACTTTCAGCCCACCCTGCCGTCCCATTGGTGGCTTCAGCCCTGTGTTCCTCCCACTTGATTGGCTGCATCACGTGTCCATGCGGAGCCATCACAGCTCCGGCTCTCCTTTCCCCTCACGCCTCTGAATAGTTAGTCTGTCCGTTCATCTTGTCCTTCTTTAGCTTCACGCCGTCCACCAGCTCAAAGTTATAGTTTTCCAGGGCAGATAAGTTCCTGTCCGTCATGCTGCCCTGCGAGCAGGCGCAGTACAGGACGACGCCACAGATGGCGCCCAGGAAGACGCCCAGCGCGGACATGGCGATGATAGTGATGAGGATGGGGTCCAGGGTCTTCAGCATGTTGCCTGGGCCGCCGAGCTCGCTGGTCTCCTGAGAGCGAGAGTCTATCGCTGCAAGAGAGAGAGAAAAAGATGTTATAGTCTAGTCACATTCTGTTCAAATGACTAGTGATTACAGGCTTAAAGGACCACGCTGGTGGTTTTACATGTTCTGGATCATAAAGTACAACAAGCAGCCTTATCCAGAAATGACCAAACTTCTTCCTTTCACAACATCCGTGAATGTGAATGTTGTGTTTTTTTTGGTAGCAGACTCTTAAATCTTGGATGTCAGATTGTCTGTGAACACACCACAACTGCAACTTCAACACGGTCTGAAATGCTTTAACATTTTCAGAAAAGGTCAACTGTTTGTTGCAATATACTGCCTATCTCAAGAAAGTTTCAGATCTGTGCAAGTTAAAATGAGTAGTGAAGAGAAGGGAAGTGAGAGGAAACTGCCTGGAAGATAGGAAACCAAAACAAAATGATTTTGGTCTACGCTTTGGATAATTGGTCAGTAGTAATCTTATGTAGTTAATTTCCTAAAACATGGACAAAACATGGAAATGCACTAGCATTGGTCCTTTGAGATGTCCAAACACATAAATAGTATGTGACTCAGAGATTTTGCAAGGACGTACAATATTAAGTTTTTACTTTTTTGGAAGAGTCAGACAAGATTTTTCATAGAGTGAAGAAACTTGTAGATGGCGAACACAACTGTGACCCTTCCGACTCTTACTCTGGCATCAATTTAATGTTTTTCATTGTCATCCAAAGAACTATTTGTGTGACTTTTTTGCACACACCACAGGCACAGAAAGTCTGTGGAGAACGTGTCCCCTAAGAACGTGACCAAAACGAACACACCGACACTGCAATGACTAAACTGGAGGCTGCTTACGTAGCATGACGATCTCAGTTGGCGGAGATGTAGGAGCTTCGGGATCTGGAGGGAAAGAAACAGCCTCCGTTAGATTAGATAGAATACCGATACCCGTGAACAGTATACATTCGGTTTAACAAGAATAATAAACAATTCGGTACTCACCCTTGCAGTCCTCAGCACTGAGGCCATCCAAGATCTGGATGTTGTCCACTGCTATGTGACCTGCACTGCGTCTGTCTGCGACACCTTCCACAACCACCTACGGGTGACAACACACAGTCAGTCACATAGAGATGGGTAGATAGATACACAGCTGAAAAAAACCACGACAAACCAACCAAAATGTAGCTTTAAAGAAAATATTTAAAGGTGCGATACGCAACTTGTTGAAATCCCTCATGAGTTGTTTATTTGTTGCATCCTGTCACCTTTACTTTTAACTCTGATAAAGGCCTGAAATACCAACAAAAATATATCTCCTGTCATTACTGTCCATCCATCCACATACAATACATATCCTATACAAGCGAATCCTGCTCAGGGTCAAGGAGGCTGAGCCCTTTACCAGCACGCATTGTGCCAGAGGCAGGGGCCACCCAAAAATGGTGATGAAAGTTCCTGTTTTACAGTTTCAACTAACATGTATGACTGTGGGAGGAGAGAACAAAACCAAGACCAAACTGACCGGCCAGGCCTCACTGTGCCCTCTCAGAGCTTTTTATATTTTCATCACAATTTTCTTGGTTTTGCCATCTCTGTCTGTAATACATGTGGAGGCTTTACAGATGTTGTTTAGGACAGTTTTAGTCTTAGAACAGCACATCTGTGCGCTCTGAGACCAAAACTGTCCAACCTGAGAAGGAGGGATCTAGAAATAACAATAAACTTTTGTGCTACAAATAGAAAGCTGCAATTAATCACACTGACAAATCATTTCTAGTCATTTTTATTCTACAAAAGGAAAAATTAATTTAAATGAAAGTCCCCTAAACCTTTTATGTTGTATATCCAGGACTCTGTATTACCTGATATGAAGCACTCGAGTGTGGCAGTAAAATTCGCCTCTCCCTCCACCGGCTGCCCTGGTGGCCGCTGACCGTCCACAGGATCTGCCCCCCCTCCGCCTCCCTCCTTTGCTTGATGTGAAGTGCTCCCGCGTGTTCACCGAACATGTGATACCAGAAGGACATGCACAGGTCGGCGTCCGGTGCTGTGATGGGCAGGCTGGCCAACCTCGCCACCCTCACCTCTTCATCCTCATCCTCCTCATCCTCTCCAGTCTTGCTCGGTGCGTCTGTGTCTCTCAGCTGCATGTAGATGAAGTTCCCCGGCCCGCCTGCAGGGGGCAGCACAAGACAAGGTAAGAAACTGCTGTGTGTTGTTAAAGGGCTCCTGACAGCGTGTAAACACATTACTGCAGATATTTTCCACCTATAAAGACTCAAATGTACCATCATTTCAAAGTAAGACCTTAAAGAATGCAAAAACTACAGTCAGTAATGCTGTTTCCTTTACATGAAAAAAAAAACAAACAGGCATTAATATGACTGATATGAAGCTCTTTTGTTTCAGTGGAAGGTTTCCAAAGCCATCAACGGTTCATTGTGAATCCACTTTACTGAATTCCATTGATTGCTTCATGCAAATGTCTGCTCTGGTTCTTTCATGAAATAAATACTTCATAATAGCTGCATACTTGTCTAGTATTAAGCTTCATGCACTCCCACAGACGTCAGATTCAAGGACTTCACAGGGTTTTCGGTGAAAACAAAGCACTCAATATCAACATGCTTCAGAAGAAGATATGACTTCAATCTCAAAGGGCTCATTTTTTACGTGTGATCTGGTTAAGTCAAGAAATCAAGGTGAAACCATTCATTTTAGAGCTGCTGCCGTCTCCACGGAAACATCCATCACAGGAGGCTTGAAAGGAGAGAGGGCCAGAGAGCTGTATTCTTAAAAAAGTCAAGTTTTTCAGGGCCGTCCATTCACTCCAAAATGTTCTGAGGATCAAAGCATCTGCAAATTCTGCTCCGTGCTATTCAGCGCTGACTTTACAGCATGTTCACAGACAGTTATGAATAGAGTTCAGTTTCTTTGAATTTCTTTGCAGTGCTGTTGATGTTTTTAGATGTTTTAGAATCACTGTTTTGGATTGACAGCTCTTGCGTGACTGTATTAGACAGTTTTGGCATGAGTGATATCATGATGATTGATTTCTTGCATATTTTTTGAGCCATTTGTGATATGCTGTTTGTCTGTAACTCTTTGTTATTGCTGCCTATGTTGACCAGGACTCTCCAATTAAGGTTTTTGTAGTTAAATACAGAAAACATTGTTGTCTTTGCTTATTAGTGGCAAGACAATGTTGTGTTCTAAGTTCAGCCAAAGGTTAAATTCATTCATCCATATAAGACATGTAAATTACAATGCTCCCAACCAACCATCACTGATGACCAGACAATAACAACCCACAAAAAACACGGATCAAAACACATTAAATCTGAAAAGGAACAACAAAAACAGTCTGAAGCTGATTTGAAAGCTCAGGGAAACGTCCTATAAAACACTATTTTTGGAAGGGATGTCTCATTATTATTCCAGCATGTCTTTGATTTTAATCTGAGTTTGTCCTGTAAAACATGCTCATGTCCACATGGTTCTGGCCCTACTTACCTTTATTGCCAATGTTAACTAGCCCACTCTGAATGACCGTCCCTGTATGTCTTTAGTGCTTTTGTCCAGGGAAGCCCCCATCAACATGGACTCACTTAGTTATCTGCCTTTGTCTTTGGTCTGACCATTTGAGTGGCTCCAGACACCACAACTTTGTGACAGTTTTCCATGTTCACAAACTCTTTGTCCTTCTCAGTTGGAATAAGGTTATGTGTCCAACGGGAATTTCATACTACATCGTTGGCATCTTTTCCTCATATTTAAAAAAAAAAAAGTACTGTTGTGAAATCCCTGCAGAACAGAGTGTAGCGTGTTATTTAAAGCTTACAGTAGATGAAAATATTTCCTCTTATAGCAAAAGAGGTTCAGACAGGCTTTCAACAGCTGCAGTGTAACATGGAGAGCCACAGAGTGCTCTCCCAAAGCATCTGTCGAGTGGTGCGGGTTAAAAAAAACCCCCCTCCAACACAAAGGTGAACACACGGCTCCTACCTGTGTGGTCGAGGGTCGGTCCTCTGTGGACCACAGAGGCCCCGTTGGTCTGGATGAGCCACTCAGCCCCCGTCCCGGTCTCTCTGGTCCAGCCGCAGAACGACGAGAAGTCAAAGTTGCAGGCGAACCACACGTATGCTGCAACAAAGAGAAAGGAGCAGTGAGTATGTTGATGAAGGAGGTTTCACATTTAGATGTTTCATGGCTGTGCAACCTATGGAAAATATCCAGAAATCCAATTAAATGATCCTAGAAGTATTAGCTGCTAGACTCAGTCCTTAAAGGCAGCTGTGGTAAACAGTTCTCCGTTTTAAAGGCCAAAAACTATGATCATGTACGGTGTTCACCCACAAAATTGGCTTCAGCTTAAAGGGGGAGAGGAAGCAGCCTGAAGGGGGAAAAAAAACTGCAAGTCTTGTAACATCAATATTAGAAAGCTGTTCCTGCTGTATTGTACACACAGTATAAATTGTATAGCTTGTGGAAAACACATTGCGCCTAACAAAAGGTTTGTGCTGATGGAATGGGGTGAGAAAGACGGTTGTAATTGTACACGTCGTACAACGCCACAGGGCGAGTCCTCCGCAGTGGAACACAGGAACTAAGACGTCACCACTGATAGAAAACAGCGGCAACACGTACATATGTTTGGGATCAGGACATCAAGAGAGGGAGAGGGAGAGAGAGAGAGAGTCAGAGAGGAGTGGAGAGACGGTCCGCAGAGAAAGGCGTGGTGCCACCAACATACGGATGTGGCCCCCTGAGAAAAAACCCCAAACAGAAAAAAGCCCCACTACATGTTGCTGCCTCCTTTCTGCCTGTGCCAGCAGTCGACTGGCGGCAGCGGTTCACCGCAGCATCCAAACGAAGCCAGAAATCTCTGAACACTGGACATGTTGTTTCTGAGAGGCTAATAAGATGCAGAGATGACGGTGGAGCTGGTGCACCCCCTCCAACCTCAAGCTGTCTTCACGCGATGCTTCGACTCGGCTAATTGAGACCCGAGAGGCCTTTATTCTCTCTCTCTCTCCCTCTCCGGCTCTCGCTACACCTTGCTCCACTCCTGTCTCTCACCTTCACTCTCCCTTTCTCTGTTTGCCTCTACAGTACCTCTTCATTCCTCTTCACCCTCCTCCTTTCTCATCTCTACTCATTCCTCTGTTTTTCCACCTTTCTGCCAACTCATCCCTCTCCTTCGTCGGCTGGCGCTTTACTCCAGATGAACTGGATGCGCCATATTCACGAGGGAGAATAAACTGTGACAAGGCGCTGAGATGTTCATGCAGAAAATAAATTGAGGTGAAAAAAAAAAAAAATCAAAGTCCTGCTTTTGGCTTTAAATAAGGAGTGAGTGCAGGCTCACCAACCTCACCGACCTGTGATTGGTCTAAAATGCCTTTGGGCACATGTGTCTAATGTTTTCCTCCAACTGCTGCACCCACTTTCATACAGTACAGTTTGAAGCTCAAATGCCCTGAGCTGCTTTCACTTTGTTTCTTGATCACAATAATGTAGAAGGCTGGTCGAAGATAAATCTGAAGATGATTACAGGAATAAGAAAAAAATGATATATATTGTATATTTTTGCTACATAAATTATGTTAAACTTCAATTTTTTTGCTTTTACTCCCTGTGAAATGATGGATATCTTCACAACTAAAGCCAAAATGATTAGTAACCACTGACATATTTTAGTCTAATGTGTATTTTTTTGACAACTGACAGGTTTGCTGCTACATGTAGGTAAATAAAAGGATAAAATAACCATCTGTGATTGATAATTTGCTTCAGTTTTACTATTCTAGCTGCTTTTTCCTGCTCTATTAATGTTTGCCTTTTTTGGTTTCTGACTTTCTTTGCCTCGCATCACATATTGAGGGATCACACGACTTCTTAAGAGTAAAATTGAATCACTTTTCAAGCATTTTCAAGGTTTCTAAACAAACGTTTCCAGACTTTCAAAGCATTTATCACCACATCTAAATTGTTACAATAACTTCAACTTGAAATAAAATACAGAAATCCATCATACCCACAGCAATCATTGTATTTGTCACTTTGTTCATTTTACCAGCTGTTCATATTAACTTTGATTATATGTTTTCATCATGATTATTGAAGGTTTGCTAGAGTTTACATGAGTGATTACGTAGAAGAAACACAAAGTTATGTCAAGGAGTTTATTCAAATTCAAGCCTTTTCCAAACCTTAAAAACATGGTAAAAATCAAATATTGTATAAGACTTTGCATGCACCCTGTATATTTATCCCCGTTTTCTTTTCTATTCAATCTAACTTGATTTCGAGTCATGACTGATGAAAAAACATTATAAAAACAACGCAGATGCACTTTAGAGCAAATCTATCAACATCCCTCCCTGCTGCTCCCTGCTTCACCTCTCTGCAGCCCGGCCGGCTGAGCCACACTGGGCTAAAGCCTCATTTGTGAACTGGGGCAGGAAAAAAGGCCATTTACTCCCAAGGAAGTCAGTTTCATTGTTCCTTGTGACCACAGTTGGTTCTGTTGGTGACACTGAATGATGGGACCATTGGCTGAATTCATGCACAGAGCTGGCACATTTACTTGTACATCTGCCTGTAAAATGGTTCACCTTGTCTCAAAAGTTCAGAGAGGAGAAGAGGGCACAATGAGAGAGAGACGATGAGAAAACTAATTTAAAAAAGCACGGCGAAGGGTGAGTATATGCGAAGAAGAGGAGGGGGAATAGATGAAAAATGAGGAGAGTAAACATGGAGGCAGATTGCGGCGGACATCCTCACCTGGTATGAAGTCCGTGATGGGGTCGGCTGCTGTGGTGCCTCCTGCCAAAGACAGATGGGAGAGTCAGGGTGAGGTCAAAGGGCAGGTGGTTTGGTCCCACCCACACAGATGCCAACACACACTCAACACACCACGGTTTAGGAGAAATCAATACAAAGCTTTCAAGTCGGGATTCACGGCAGTTCAGAAAATATTTGTGGAAAAAACAACTCCAGAGCATGCAGTGAAGCAGATAACTTATGACAGTAAAAGGGAAGATAAAGGAGAATTTTAAACGTGGATGGGACAGTAGATTTTTTCCTCTGCTTACAAATTCTACACAAATTCAAGAAAAATACAGAGAGAAGGGAAGATAAGGGAGAATTTTTTAGGTTATTAGTCCACTGAGTTTCCCTTCTGTCATCATGGTCATCATCATGGTAGACGTGAGACAGATGAGCGCTACGAGATGAAGGAGGAGGACGGCAATCAAGAGTGTCAGTTTTGTCTTTTATAGGTTTACTTAGTTTCTTGGGCGTTCTACATAAATAAAAACAGAAACCCAGGCATGGAGGAGGGTATGAATATAACAAAAGGAACATGGAGGAATGGGTAACAAGGAGTCTTGTTACCTGGTGCCGTGTCGTAGTCATCAGGCGCTTCGGTCTCGCTGCCACAGTCCAGCTGTCCCTCCTCACAGTCTGTGGCCGGGGTCGTGCCGGGGATGGTGATCGGGGCTGTGGTGGTTGCTCCAAACGTAGTCATGGGAAGTGTGGACGCCATGGGTGTGGTGGGAAGGGCTGTGGTTGTAATGTCTGAATAGGCGGACGGATAAAAAGACAGTTTGCCTGACATCAGATTTCTTACAGTTACAACTTTTCCAGGAACCCAAGAACATTTCTAGAAGCTCAATAACTTTTACTTCCCTCTCAACAGGAGGAACCGGGGTCTGAAATTAGTTGGTGCCTGGGACTTTTTGGTCTGAAGTGCCACAATATGTAGCACAAATATGAAACCAAGAACTAATTTCTTAAAGATAATTAAGATTTGCTAAAATGTAGGGACTTGTATCACCACAGCACGACATGTACAAAAACAAAGTTTAGCCAAATTTAAGAGGATTCAAGGCATTGTAATAACAGTTGAAGCTTAGTAAGACATTTGGTTTCGCATTATTTATGCAAAATAATTGTGACTCACTTGTGACACGAGATATTGGGTTGAACACCAGACACTCACTGACAATCCTGCAAAACTAAAGTGTCTCAATTTTTCTCTTGTTTCCCATCACGGTCTAAAGTAATAATGACAGAAACTCTTGTATCTTGTTAAATTATACCATACAGTCAGTGTCTGGTGATGTGATGTTATGGAAATGAAGCAAATTGAACTTGAATTAGCATATGTAGGCTATGTAAAAATCACAGATGGGCTGCATGTAATTAAACTTTGTAAGGAAGCATGTTTGCAACATTTTGAGTGGGATGGTGGTCTGCTCTCACAACAGCGTGGATGTAAGTAGATGATTTAACTCAAAGCTTGAAGCGGCATCAGCATCGACAAAAAAAAAAAAAAAAGATCTCCAGGCGTATTGTGAGGCTGTTAGATCCTTTGTGAGCTGCTGTTGGCATCTCGATGTTTTTATGGAAACAGGAAGAGACTTATTCACGCAACACGGCTCTTAGATTACTCAACGGCAACACGTTTTGAGAAGGAGCTGTTAAATAAATGCGCATGAATGCTGGTTAATTGATCTTACATCCAGCACCTTATATTAAAAAGCCTTTTAATATCATCTGTAGTACATTTAGATTAGTCAACAGCATGAAATCAGTTTGTTTGGATGTTAAGAGCACTTGAGGTCAAAGCTTTATCATTACGTACATTAATGACGAGATAAAGTGCCTCAGTGAGCACCAAGGTACAACAAGGATATGATTTGGATAATTGGACACGATTGCTAATGTGTGTGTTGGAGTGTGTGGGAAGATGAATGTTTGTCTGTATGTGTGTGTGTCTGTATATGCATCTGTGTGCCTCTTGAGAATGTGTGGTTTTAAGTGTGTGCATAACGTATGCGAGTGTGTATGTGCTCTTAATGATTATGGATATAAGGTGTATTAAAGGACTGTTTCTTGTAGTTTTCTTTGGACAACTACACACTTTTGTTTTGCATGTGGACTGATTGACCTTTATTGGACTTTAGTGAAGGAGCAGGGTTACATTTATTTATATACTTACATATATTTGCACTAAAAAAAAAAAAAAAAAAAAAAAAAGCCTGCGTCAGTGCTGCTATTTTATCCATATGAACAGCTCTACAACCCATTAGCTGCCCGTCTACTGTTGCATTCTGTGTGCTGCTTCTCAGCTTTCAACTTTTCAATTAACTTTACAGTATAGATGCACAGAAAAACAATTTTGAAACACGACCTCTAAGTTTTCAGGGGCTCTTATGAGTTAATTAACAGACCCAAGACCTCCTACAGATCCCTTTAATCTCACAAAGTTTAAGTTTCCAGCTTTCTGTCCTACTTGCTCGCCTCATCTTTCTCATCTTCTTGTCTGTCCCGCCCTTACTCCATCCTCTTCTCTACCTCCGTCTTGTGTTCTCTCTCTCTCTCTCACTCACTCACACACTCACACGCCCTTCTCTCATCGTCTCTTCAGCAATCTCGCCTGCTTTGGCTGATCCTTATCGTTCTCCCTACAGGGCAACTAGATACGCCAGAGAGCCTCCCTCCTCCCTTCATCTGTTCCTCCCTCACCCACTGTGGGAGGTCGAGCCCTCCTCTCTCTCTCACACGCACGCACCATGCAGCTCTGACCACTGCAGCAGTAGAGATAGTAGCCTGCCGTGGAATGCGTCAGCCTTTCATCAGCTCTCTCTGACTCTCTCATTAAGCTGCAGATAAGCAGCCTGAAGTGTAAGCAGTTCACTGTTTGATGACTGATTGCTTGTTACACTGATGCAAAAGTGTCCAAAAGGGCTGTTTGCATGTTGACCTTTTTCCTAAAAGTTTGGCCACCTGTGACCAGCGGTGGAAAGTAACTCAGTATGTTTATTCAAGTACTGGGTTACTTAACATGAGTATTTTGATTTCATGCTACTTCTACTTCTACTCTTCTATATAATAAGCCTATAAAATACAATGCATTGTTATATAGTGAGTTAAACAATATAAAAGGTGAATACAATTAGCTCTACTGCAGCCAGCTACAGCGCTCAAATGCATCTTACATGTGACTGCATTGATAATGTTAATCTAATAGTATAAAATGTAACAACAGTCCATTTTCACTGCATAGTAAGTACTTTTTCTTTTTGTCGTTTATTGATAATACTTAGATACTTTTACTGAAGATTTCAAATGGAGTTGTAACAGAATATTTTTTAAAATTGTGGTACTGAGACCTTAAGTACATTTTTAAATGGGATCTCTGCAGACACTATGTTAGTAAACAGGACTCACCTTCCATTTCACAGCCCAGCAGCTCCAGTCGGAGGCCCAGGCCCTCGTTGGTGGCTCGCTCCGGGTAGATCCTGAAGAAACGGGTCAGGAAGGGACCCACTGACCTCAGCTCTGGGGTGTCGTGATTCTGATTCCCGATGAATATCTGAGACAGACAGAGACAGAGAAACATGTCCGAGCCTGATGAGAATAAGCCAATTAAAGATCTAAAGATGAGTTACATGTTTTTAACAAAGGGTTTAACATTGAACTAACTGTGTGATTTAGGTTTTAAGGAGGAGTAATGAGGTCTGAAAGTAACGCTGACAAACTCAAATTTCTAGCTCTGTATCAGAAAAACAGTGTTTCAGAGATGCTTACAAATGTCACAAACTTTTGAGATCTTTCTGATGTAAGTTAGAATGACTTTTCAGACCAGTTTTGCTAATTAAATGAAAGTGAAACTACAAAAAGAATCTAAAATGTAATAAAATGTAATCTAAAAATAATCTTCTATCAGATGAGAGATCAGCAAAGCTTTGCAATGTAATTTTATTCCATATTTCCAATGAATTCTGAAGCCCCGAAGGTTTTTTTTTTCTTTTTTTTTCGATCATCAGACAGACAGTCATTGCATTGTAAATCCCATCCACAGTGCCGAACAAACATAAAACAAACAATAATGTATACTGTTCTAAAGTAAGCCTGCTCCTGGTCAAGAATTGGTCAGTTTAATAAGAAGCTGAGACAAAATGAAAGGAGGAAACAAAGGAAAGAGGCAGGAAATCAGAACCAGAGTCCATCCTTTCATAAGTCCGACATGGAAACAACACAGATGAAAATGGTTTCCGTCACACTGGGAGCCAAGTGGTGGGACACCAAACACCAAAAGCACTCCTGCCTGTCTGAGCGCTGAGGTTTCCTTTAGCTTGATTTATCAAAGGGCTGCAGTGTGGCATTATGGGTGTAGCTCGGATGTGACTGTGTGCACAAAAGGCAGAATTTTAAAGAAAACACCCCGATTTGAGTCAGCGTGGGAACAGAAAATACACAGACGTTATTCTCTTTCTCCTGAGTAGAGTTACTGTGGTGCATGCTGGCAGCTGAGCTGATCACCTTTGTTGAGGAAATGAGGAAACATTGATGTCCCTCAGGTCAATGCTATATGCTAACACAATGACAAACGCAGCTGTTTTGATGCATTATTTATTAGTGTGTGTGCCCACTGCACTGTTCTGTCTTGTCCATTAGCTTTTCAATGCTCCTTTGAACATGCTGGCTTTATACAATATGTGTTTTTATTAGCTTTCACTCACCGTTGGCACTGCACATCACAGACATTTAACATGAAATTTAACTTCAAACATGTACACAAGCAAGTTGTTCTTAATATGGTGAAAAATTGGGCCTTTTACTTTTTGTACTAGTGGTGATTAAAATAACCCATCCCACTTTGCAACTATATAATAAATGAATAATTCATTCATATTTTTCAGGATTTAAATGGAGCTTTTCAACATTTTTGCTTAAATGAGTGGTATTCCAGTTTGTACTCAGTTAGTACATATTTCTAATGCATTCAGTCATACATTGCTGTTTCTGTGCCAAAACCACATTGATAAATGAATTAATAAATGTTAAGAACACAGCAGTGTTTCAGTGTTAATGCACTTCATACCCCAAACATGCATAATTACTGCGCAGTTGACAGTTGATCTACTGTTGTGGGCATAAATAATAAAATCAATGATATAAATAACAAAATTAGCCTGAATGAAGCTCCAAATTAAACCTGGATAAGTCAGCATGAGTGAACAATTATCACAGTTTAAGATTTATGAAACTACAGCTTTGGATTCGTATTTTCTCATACTGTGTTACTGTTCTATATAAAACACAAGTGTCCCTTTTCAAAGAATGGTGTTTGATGCTTAGGTAAGATATCAGGCCAGGCTCCCGCTGTGTATAAGCACTCATGTTTATGCATGAGCATATACAGTATGTACAGTTTGAGCCAAAGCATGTATAAATGCATGTACCGTACCAGGCAGGGCGTCACTGAGCCTTCCTGCCTCGTCTTTTGAAGAGGTTTTATAAAAAGACACAGGAAACAGAGCAGAGAGGCAGGGTGAAGGAACAGAAGAGCATCTAGATCTCCGTCTGCAGTAAATCAGCAGGAGCGTGATGGCTAAACTCGTCCTCCGCCCTGCCATCTGGAACACATAGAGGAGGGTGTCGCACCAACAGGGACGGCCGAGGAGAGGAAGTGGGGTCTTGAAAGCAATGACATGAATTTCCTCTTGAGGATCAAAGTAGCCTAACTCAAATCACCAAGAAGGGCTAGGAACCAAGACTAAGACATGGTGGGATCTAATATTTTTAGGACTGAGAAAATAAAAAAAATCTGTTCCCATTTTTTGTGTCTTCCTAGTAGTACAACTGTGATGTTCTCATTTAAAAAAAAATCTTTTCTCTATATTATATACTAAACACTTGTCCAGTCAGTGTGGAAGTTACTGCTAATTTTCTCCACGACAATCCTTCTTCTGTTTATTCTGAACCTGCATCTCACAGCTCACAGCACATCTCAGCTGTGAGATGCAGGTTCACTTTCTTATATAGAGGTAGTGGAAAATGGCTTCAGATGAATGGTTGTAAAGAAGAACAGTATTTATCAGTTTTATTGTGACATTAATGGCTAAAATTGCTCTCATATATTCACTATATGTTATTTACAGGTGAGCAAGTAGCTTTGTTTCAGAAGAGATGGAGCACAATGAAATGAGGCTCTTTAATCAAAACGGATTATTTTGCTCGTATTTATAATCGTGATCCACCAAATGATATGAATTATGAATAAAATGTTACATAATTAATGCACTAACCCTACTTAAAATCGTGTTTTCTGTAGAGACCAGATATGTAATGATAAATAATGTTGCATATTTACATCTTTACGCTAAAACCCTCTGTGATTTAAGTGTCCTACCTTTGATTGATGGGGTCTAAAAACATTATTTTTCTTTCAGCTGAAAAAAATGCAGAGGAGGTGATTGGGCTTCTTTAGCCCTGAGTAGTGCCTGCAGTCTCCCTCTCAGCCCTAACAACCTAAAAAACAAGATAAGGCAACCTCTATGACGCCTGAGAAGTGAAACTAGGGGCCAAAAGAGTTGGCGCGACAGAGTTATGGATGTTTTTTTTATCAGCTCTTATCTGGATTATGGCAGCTGGACAAATTTTTGTGGGTAAATTCAATTAATTTGGTACAGACTTTTGATTTCAAATACTATTGGGTAAAACATTGTATAAAGGTACGTAATGGATAAAGGAATCATTAAGGTATGAACACATGCCTTAATGATTCCTTCATCCATTATACATCCACACATAAAAGCCCCAGACAAGTTTAACTTCCAGTGCAGAAGTTAATGACACCATATGGGACCACAGTACAAAGTCTGACCGAGTGAGCAAGTGAGGTGATAAATGACTGAATGTTCAGGTCTGGTGTACAGAATAAATCCTACTGTGATTTTTCCCACACCTCTTAAACGTTTCATTCCCTAGACTGTGTCTCATTGTTTTGCCGTGTACGTAATATAATTTGCTCCTTCACCAACCCAGCTTCCCTTTGAAAGCTTTATCTGTCCTCATGTCAAGGTTTTGTGGAGTGTGTCACACAAAAGCATCCAACAAACAATACACTCAAAGCTCATATGAATAGTAGTCTATAATTTGGATGTGAAGCATTTCATTCCAGGAGGGGCTTTGCGGCCAGTCGAGCGTCTGTCTGTTGGCTTCCAGGAATTATAGATTACAGAAAGAGGAGGTTTATTTCATGTCAACAACCTTTTATCTCTCTTCTGTATAATTTACTTTCTGTTAATCTGCGTTGCCCTACATCACCATGCTAGCGCTGAATGTGACAGAGAGCGTGGAGTATGACAAAGAAAGAAAAAGAGGATGGGAGGGGCAGCCAAAAGAGAAGCACACATTTATGCATGGGATGAGAAATGACAATTTTGACATTCAAACATTTGCTGTAAATCTTCCTGTGACAGCAGTCAACAACAGGATGAAAGCACATCATGCGTGCACAGGTCGAACCAACCTTGGGCTTGGTGGTGTTCTCCTCCTTGATGATGATCCAGTCCTCTCCATCCAGGCTGTGGCCCATCCTAAACCTCTTCATGAAGACGTTCCTGTCGCGATGTTTTCCTCCCTGGATCAGCACGCCGCTTACTATCTTGTCCTGACCCAGATCCACCTGCCGGGGAGGGCGAGGAGAAGGGAAAAATTGGTTGGAAAATGACTAGAAGCTTTTACTTAATTGGTTAAATATATCGGATCTTTCAGCAAAAATGAACCAAAACCCAATTACACCATAAAAAATACAAAATTTAAAGGGATTCAGTATCTTGATGACAAAACGTTGTCCCAGGCCCATCTGTCTGACCACATCACTAAACTTTCAAAGTTCAGTATTAAACCCACCTGCAGCCACTCGTTTCTGAAGGGCTGCTTGGTTTGCTGCCCGGTCCAGCCCGATCTCCCCGTCAATAAGCGAGCGTTTTCAGCCACCCAGCCCCGGTCAGCGTACGACGAGGCGCTGATCTGAGCATCTGAGATCTGACCTGACACCATCCCCAGCATCCCTGAACATGAGTAGTCTGAAGAGAGAGAGAGAGAGAAAGAGGGAAACAGTGGCAGATAAGAAACTTTTGAAAGGCGTACAGTATGATAAGAAAGGCTACCACCATCCTTATCTTGTCACTGCTTTAGTCAGCGGTTTTAGCTGATGCCCTCTGGGTGCTGCTGCAGTGTTTAAACTTAAGAGTAAAGACACCAGAGACTCATTTATCATCTCTGGGTTGAGTCTGTTTGAACTGAACATGGATGATGTAGCTTTTTAAGCACGTATGATGACGGATTTCTTTACCTTTAATGTAGGAAACTTGTGCTCCTTACTTGCAGCTCTGTTACCATTAATACCATGGTCCTGTTTATACAACCTAGTGCGTCTAAATACACAGAGGTGTTGCAGAGTGTACTATTTTCACTTTGGTATTGCTTCTACTGCTACTACAAAGGCTGTGTTCAGACCAACAGTAACACTGCCACGTCTTCTTAGTGGGTGTTCAGAACAAAAACAGCCAAGTGTTTAAAAAATTCACAGGGCTGCGTTGCTGCAGGTACCAGTGAGACAATCCAGGAAGTCCAGTTTGAGTAACAGATCCATCTGTTTGAAGGTTTATCAAATGCCAAAACAATATCACTATTTCAGCCATATCTCCTACGTGCAATCTTATCATTTTAACTGCTGAGTCTGTCTATTGTTCATAGTGTATATAGTGTTCCTTATTTAATGCGCACTTGCATGAATTTTATTGGCCAAAGCTGCTAAAGTTGAGTTCGGTCAAACTTTTTTGGCCTTTGCGTTGGTTCCCCCTCCCACTGAGTCATTCAATTGAATGAGATGGCTGTTTTTTTTTTCCACACAGGGCTCAAGTCCACCTGAACACGGCTTTAATTGTTTCAGTGAGCAGAAGGCTCTGGTCAACAAGTTAACCCTGATGACCCTGGATGAATTACTCAGTCTGAACTTCCAGGATCAAGCCAGGTCACTTATTAATAAAATAAAAAAAAAAAAACAATGCTACAAGGGGCTTTACCATCTGTACAATATATGACACCCTCTACTCTTAGACCTTTGGTTCCAATACGTCCCCTAAAATTACCACATAAACACGGCCATTTAAGTTGTTTTTAACGCAGGGGTGTTTTTGATGTGAATGTCTGCTACAGTCACTCCTACCATTATAACTCAATATACCACTACAGAGAGGAATTTGAACTTTTTGCATGTCTATCTGAGATTTGCACAAGTAAACGTTGTCAGATGTCAAGGCAGCTGGTAGAGTTTTTGGAACATGGTGGAGGTTCAAAGTCTTGTCTCATCGGCACATGACACCGACAGAATCGCCTGTTGTACATGTGGCATAGAGACTATACGATCTGTTGACCAACAGACCCGTCTGCTTTAGCGAACGTTGTCCAAGTATTAGGAAATAAACTGGGATAATTGAGAGACTTTAGTGTTTTTAGTTTTCTCGGACGAAGAAAACGTAATGCTTGCTGGACTCTTTATTAGATTGTTTGTTCGCTTACACTTGTTTATTTCAGTGAACTTTGTAAAGCACTGTGAGACAACTCTGTTGTGATATTGGGCTATACAAATAAATTGAATTGAAAAAATGAAAGTCAAAAATATGTGGACACAAAGGTATGGTCACTGTGAGCTAAGTGAAATCCATTATCCACAAACAAGCTAGATAAAACATTCGGGCTCGAACAGTCGTGGTCTTAGTGTGATATTTGTATTTGACAAATGCTTCCAGAGTTCTATGTGGTGCTTAACAACAGCTCCTGATGATGCAAATTCCTCCACAATGTGAATTTACAGCTAATCAGTGTTCTTTATGGGAACCCCCTGCAGTATTGTCTGTGTGTGTTCTTGTGTTTATGTGCTTATGAGTTCCAAATGTCCTCCCAGGGATACAAAAAATTGCTTAAATGGTAGAAAATCAGCTCGTCTTTCATGTATTTCATTCAATGCGTGTTTTTGATTAGGAGTTTGGTTTATCATTAATTATAGAAACTGGATTAGACTTGAGTCAAAATGAGGCTCAAATCTAAGGTTATAGTTTTAAGAATTATGTTTCACATTCAATAATTTCACACCACACACACTTTCCCGGTCTCCCAGTTGTATCATTATATCTCCTGAATCACCTGTCTAGCACTCAACAGCCTGTTCTCCCATGACTAAGAGCCTAATATCTACTTTATGGAGCTCTCCTACTGAGAGTTGCTTGTAGCACATCAAGGACTGAGGTTTATATAATGTTAGAGGATGAGTAATGAGGCAGCATGATTTTCCTCTGCTCCTCTGTAATGAATAACGGTGTCCTTCTGTGGGAGTTTGCGCTGGCCTTGGAAGCGGTGATTATTTTAAATCAACAGAGAGCAGCAGGAGATTCTCGTCCAGCAGCCAAAAAGATGTTAGTTTGATTCACGATGTGCAAAAGTGAGAAAATGTTATTAAAGGGAGAGTGTATGGTCTGAAAAGAACAGCCATCTAGTGCCAAAAGCAGGTAAAACTTGCGAAGAAGTGTTGTTGACAGCCACTCATTTCCTGTTTCCTGAGTTCAAGTCTTTCACATAAGGTGTTTTCATGACTTTGTTTATTCCCCTTGTATCAATACATCCCAGCTTCAGGGAAGTGTATGTAATGTCTGCAAAAGAACATTTTTCTTGGTGAAATTGCACAAAATGTTGAAGAAACTTAACTTTCCCTTGTGAAAGTAGGCTTAGTGTTTGCAAAAGCTCACTGTTTGCTAAATTCAGGATGAATATAGATTTAAAATGATTAAACTTGCACACGTCTCAAAATATCATACATTTTTCATAGATAACGGTAAAAAAAAAAAGGTAATTGTTTCTTGTTTTCCAAAAATGAAGTGAGTGCATGTATCTTGTGTGTGTTTTGTGGGTAGTTACAATAATGCTGTACTGTTTACATACTTAGAAATATATTAGAAAAAGCAGATGAAAGAGAGAAACCAAATGCCCCCCATGTGGTGACAGGAAAAGTTATTTAGGAAAGACAATGCATGAAATATACGAATGAAATATGCAAAAGTGTGTACCAGAGTTATTGACAAACGTAAATCAATGCATCAAGAGTTCAAGCTGGGAGTGTCGTAGCCTCACGCTGTCTATGTTACCTGATGTTCTGCAGCCATAGATCTCAAAACGCATACAGATGCCATGCTCCCAGGAAATGGGGCGGATGCGGACGTAGCGAGCCAGAGTCTGTTTGGGGAGGAGGGCGCGGACCTCGTCTGTTGGGTTGTGGTTTCCCTGGAAGATCTGAAGATAAAGAAATATAGAAGAAAAATACAAATAAGAGTTTCTGTTCCTCCTATTGATATCAGTGAGGCTACTGCCAGTAGGCTGTGTTGTGAATTACTACTACTGCTATTTCAACCGTTACTACTATTACTTCTCCTGCTTTTAGTAACCCTGCTACCACAAATACTACTAAACTACTATTACTTCTGTTACTACTGCACCACCATCACACTGCAGTTACTACTATTACACAGTTAGGTACTGCTTTTACTACTACTGCCACTACTACCACTGCTGCTACACAAGTACTACACTACCAGTACTATTCAGTACTACTACTGCCTCTTCTACTACGGACTTTTACTACTGCTACTACAGCAAGTATCACTGAGGCCACTACTCCTACTTTTATTCTTACTGAAATAGGTGCTGGTACTGCTGCTACTAGAGGTGGTACCACTTCTACTACACTGTGACCTCTCCTACCACTACCACTGTCTGCAATTATTACTGCAACAGTAAAAGCTACACTAGCGTTTTCTTGCTGCTATCACTGTGATTACTCCTGATACTAAAACCTCCACTATTAGTACAACAAGTGACTACTAATACTGCATTTGCTGCTGCTAGTTGCACATGACTACAGTGTGTCTAAATACTGTATTGAAGCCCACAGTGTTGTTTGTGCCAGTATGTGGTTACAATGACTTTTTTCAGTCTATTTTCTGTGTGACAATGAGCTACATTATATTCAACCTCATCCTATGCTATTATTTAAACAGCATAAAATTGCACAAATAGCTACATAATGTGTATTAATCATCTGACTGTAAATTGACTCATTTTGTGGTGTGACCCTGACTCGTGATTAACGTACCAGCATGCCTGTTGTGCGCTAACAAAGCAAAAACAGTACATATATTGAAAAAGGGGCCAGTAAACATGAGGCATTCGAGCCACATTTAGCACCACGGAAAAGTCTTCAGGCTCAATTTAACACCAGATGAAACTTTGACATGATTTGTTTGTTACTAACTTTTGTACTTTTACCACATCTATCAATAACTTGCTTAATGAGAAACTCTGGGAGCTATCAATTTATCTCAGCACCAGTGTCACGAAGGCAACTGCCAGACCAGTGGTCCTCTGAAGAAATGGATTCTGATTTTGATGAGTGAAGTGGGCTGTAAAGCAGACTTTTCAGTGCGCTCATTTCAGTCAAGGCTGAGATTAGGAATGCTGCCAAACGCTGTCAGCCTTGAAAAACATTGATTCAGCCATCCACACCTCTCTCCCCATTGATTAGAATGCAGAGTCCTTCATTACTCATCAATATTAGATAGATAAGGGCTGTTACAGCATAAATGACTCATCATTACCTTCTGCTTTGAGCCCTCCTTCACGGTCACCCAGTCCTCTCCGGTGGAGCTCACGTCCACTTTGTACGAGCGAACAAAGTAGTGCTTCTTGGTCTCTTTTGAGATCGCTCCCTGCGTCCCGATGGCTGTGACGAATCGGAGAAATCCCAAATCCACCTGAAAACACAACAAATACAAGGACAGGTGAATGGCAGAATTCAGACAGGATTACGGGTGAGGTACAGGTCAGGATGTACTTCTGCAGTTGCGAAAGGGTACAATGAGTAACAACTAAATATATCCACAACACTTCTTTTGGGAACGTGATGGATAGCGTCGATGAGGCTGTACTTGAATTCGTCTGACAGGGCTGTGGGGATACGTCACACCGACCTAGAGGTTAAAGAAGTGGATTTGTGGTGGAGGCACTAAAGGATTTACATTCCTACAGCAAAAACTGTCAAACAAAACAGTTAATAACAGAAATGAAAGCCTGAAGGTGCAAAAGTTTTGAATTTCGGTTGTGTTTGTCCACAGCAGGTATTAAAGTATCAAAGTTTGTAAAAAACGAAACACATTTTCTGCAGATTTCTTCTTGGACATTACAAAAAAAACATAACTTGAAAGGTAAAGTGCATTGCCAACTTATAGATGAAAAGCCAAAGTATCAGCCAGCAAATACAACGCTGTCTTGTATCATCTTTCACTTGATGCATATGGGAAACTGGCGGCGCAGATCTCATTAATTATACTGTGATTCCTCCATAAATAGACTGTGAAAAATCAGAGCAGGATCCTGCAGAGATAGGCAGCCCTCTACTACATAACAAAGACCTTTACAGGAGCATTATGCAGTCAGTATACCCTGCTACTAAACTGCTGACAAGCAGTAAAAGTCATGAGTCTTCATAATTTTCTCGTCATATATCCACTTAAACCTGGTGAGGTGAGGAGCGGATGGCTGAAATAGCTCTTACAATCCTCTCAATCATTTTAGTTGTGCCTTCGACGTGATACCCTCAAGTGTTTTCTGAAAATTTACAGTAAAAATAGAGAAAATGGTACAAATCTTTTCATAAACTTTTCTTAGTTGCCTCCCTTTGTGCAACATTTTCACATTTGATTTGATGCATTTATGCATTTATGCATCTATGCTTGTGTATGCGTACTGTGTTCTCTTATTTTCAACAAAACAGTCTTTTCCCAGAAGGAGATGGAGCATGACATGTGATTTAAGGCGCGTTTATTTCAGGCCTGTTGAGTCGGGGCTACACTGAGGATTGAGCCTCAGACTGCTGATCCACAAGGATGTCCAGAATAGCCTGTTCTCTGAGATACTGAGATGTGTGTGTGACATCAAACTCATTTAGAGCATACCAGACAATGTGTGTGTGTGTGTGTGTGTGTGTGTCTGCGTGTGTGGGAAGCAGCTCAGGAACAATTCCATGGTTGTCCACCAGCATCACTAATGACTAGTGTGTGACCTGAGGTATGTGTGTGTGTGTGTGTGTGATTGTTGAGAGATTGTGTCAGTCCAACAGCAGATTTTAGACTGTGAGTAAATAAGGACTAAACATGTGACAATAATACAGCACCATGGGTTACACTGTGTTATCTAAATGTTAACATTTTAGGGAATATGCTAGTTTTACGGAGATTTACAGAGATGGTGTCTCCAGTACAGAGTGGTCAAGATTAGCCTAGCTTTAAAATCAGAATTAAACAAAACCACAAAAATTAACCAGAAAAAGCTTACTATGTTATAGGGTGACTCTGGTATTTTGAAACTGGGCCCTATTTTTTTTACATCATTTGGGTTCAAAATCACTAGTAGGCACAAAAGTTTTGGAATTGATCCAGTAGATCACCTCAGCTGTGAATGGGCTTCAAATGGGCTACGATGGCTGTGCACAGAGCACAGTAGTGGCTGGTCTACACCTACCTCGATAGGTTAGGTTCTTGGTGCTATTGTGTGAATTTGGTGTTTTAGCACATTTGTTTGGACCTAAACTGACTCTTTAAGTCACAGCAGCTAGACAAGCAACTCCCATGTTGTGCAAAGTAAACCCGCTGAGTCTGGTAGCTGTGAAACGAATGAATGTTTCTGGTGAAACAAGGATCTTACCGGTCTATCTCTGCAGGCATCCTTTCAAATAACAATCTGAGCCTGTCAGTGTTTTTTAGTGGACGTACTTTTAGGGGCGAGGTTGCCCCACAGGATTACATTACAGCCATTGTAGCTCGTTTGCAGCAACAAGCTGAGGTAATCTACTGGATCAGTTCCAAAACTTCCAAAACAGTTATTTTGAACCTAGAATATGTTTGTAATTGCAATATGTAATTGCAAAATACTGAAGTCATCCTTTAAGATGTCCGTGTCACACACTAGCTGCACCTGTACGTCTGCCTTAAGGCGATGACAGTGAAGCACACAGGCACATAAACTTGTGGATAATTACAGTCTGCAGACATCAAGTTCATAGAATTGAGATTGTTCAAAGCGTGATTTTGTAACTGTGTGTTTGAGAAGTTTGAGCTTAAGAAGTATAAAACTTGCAATCTTTATTTGAACAGTGAATATCTCCAGTTAGAATGACGTTCCTCAAATGCGAGCGGTGGAGAGATCAGCCTTCACTCAACATCCACCTGCCTCTTTTCTCTGTTCCCTGACAAACAGCAAGTATTTCATTTTCACAAACTGACCAAACTGACCTTGGCAGTTGTCTGCAAAAACAAGGCAATAGCTGTCACAGCTTCAAAAAGCCAACATTTCTCTGGTGGCTGAGGGGAATTTCCCACTTTGTTTGTATGACTAGACTGACTAAACGTATTGTCTCCTGTCTGATTAAGTTAGAATACCCAGCATAGTAAACAAAGTGACTAACAGAGACCCAAACCTCTGGACACGCTCACCAGACAGCCTAAAAATTGACTCCACCACATAAACCACCATTTTTCTGAAGTGTTTGGAATTTTGTTTTTGGTTTTAATCAGACTCTAATGAAGGGATATGCTTTTTCTTTTATTAAATACATTATATTTGATCATCCCTATTTCACTAGAAGTGTCACTTGGTCAAAGAACTTCTCAGAATAAGTTTCTCCAAATGAAATTACAGTGACAGAATCGTACTTCGCAGCTGCACTTTTTTTCTTCTTCCAGTTTTCTCATGAAATTACGATATAAGGGCTAAATAACAGATAAGAGGACTTGTTCAAATGGCCGAGGCATTTTATCTCAGTGTGGCAAAGAAGCGTCCAGAAACAAGGCAGTTCAAAGTGCTTGAAAAGAAAAAGATAAGAAAAAAGATTAATAAAAAGATAGTTCATCAAAGAGAGAAGTAGCGATAACAGAAAGCTTTACAGTAGTCTTTTTAAATCAGCGATTCACACGGGTAGACTGTCCACAAATACCAAGATCTAAAATTAAGAATACTTTGCCAAGACTGAACACGGCTCCATATCCAGATATCACATCAAGTTCCTGCAAACGGCATCAAAGCATGAAGTGGAATCAATTTATTTTCATAGCTGTGAATCAAATGAGGTGACACTCCATTTGACTTTCCTCCGACTTCCACTTCAACCAAACAAAATAGCTTGTTTGTTGAGTTTGGAAATTATCAGTTGCATACTAAAATCCACAGCGCTTCAGCATGTGGGATGCCTGTAGTACACGCCGTGTAATTATTTTACCATAGAGACGCTTGCAGCTGTGATGCTGTACATGGGAAGAGACCAGAGGCCATTATTTAACTTCTCCCTCTGTTGCTTTTTCAGGAAAAGGGAGGAAAATAGCTTCTCGTGGGTCTGTGTGGGCTTTGTGACTGACAGGGAGACCCCTGGGAAACAATGTTTTGTGGGATTGCTCGCCGGCGTTCCCAGCTGCCCTCTGATGTAAATTCTCACAAGATGTATCCCCCATGTTACGAAGGCATTGTGCCCAGCAAGTTTTATTGTAAAATCACATAAACCCCCTGAAAATTAAGCAATGTCTACCTGTGACCCCCTATTACAGGTTACGTCCTTGGTGTGGACATGGGTTTTAAGCAGTTAGAGTGATTTTATACCTTAGTTTGATTTTTTGAAACTGTATTAGAGGCTTTAAGAGGTGGAAGTACACAATATTTCATGAGAGAAGAAACAAAAATAGAGAAAAAATAAACTATATTTAGTGTAACAATGATATTTTTTCTCTTTCTTAAACTCACTTTATGACCCTTTAGATTGACCTTGTTCCTGACCCCAGTTTGGGTAGCACTGGTTTAATCGTGAACACATGTTTTGGTACAAGTCCCTAAGAATCAAAGGGCAAAGTCGTTCTCTTAGAGCTGCGACAGACGTTCAGTGATCACACGGGGACGCGTTTCTCTCCACTGCCTGTTACCTTAATAGATCAGAGTATAATAAGACAGGTCACTTTTCCTGTCAGGGGAGGGGGCAATGCTTAGAATGAGATAAAGGGACAGAGGCTGCACCAAAAATGCAGATCACACCAGAAAGTATAACAGAGTGACAGAAAATGAATCTGTGACTATTTTGATAATCCACTAAGTCATTTTCAAATAACAATACCAAACAGGTTCTCACTTGGGACGACTCACTGGTTTGCTTTGTCTTCTGCAACAGTGAACTGAAGGTGGGTTCTCTGGTGCTAGTGAAAAGAATCAATACATTTTTACAATCCATGGAGGTTCAATTTCTACCACTGTTGCGGACTGAATTTTAGTATTCTTTGTTTTATTATATAATGAAGTTATTGCTGTGACAGTTTTGCAGATAGAGCTAAATGCATAATGTAATTTGACCGGCATATGTATCACACAGCAAAATGTAATACTGGAGCTTTAAAAGATTAACTTGCTCTTATCACACACAACTTTCACAGATGTACAAAAATGCAGGTGTTGTGTAGAGACAATGCTCAGTTTTAGAAGTGAGAAAAAAGCGGTTTTATAAGGGAGAGCTGGTGATGCTGCCCTGGTTTAAACAGGAAAGATCGTTGCACCTACAGTGAGTCTTCACATGTTTTCCGTAGCGGTTGGTCAAAGCTCCATTCTCCAGACTTCCTCCATCAAATGACTACGGCTAATTGCTCTTCCATCTTCTAATTACTCAACACTTGGCAGTGCCTACATTTATGCAACAGAAAATAGTCACACTTAGCACTTTTTAATGAAGGGAACAAAACGCAGGAAGGGGACATAATTCAGTGGAGTGTGGCTAAATGAGACTGAACAAAGAAACCCTGCTACTTCCTGCCAAAACAGGATACTGCTTTAGCAGTGATAGTAAAAGAAAGAGCCCCAATTACTCAATTCTCCTCTGAGGTTTTAGTGTTTACTCAAGAAAGTGGTCTGGGGGTGCACTGGATTGCCTGGAGAAGAAGTTTCCACGACATGCACAAGTTCTTCTTCACTAAAAAAGAAAAGATTGCCATTTTAAAAAAAAAATTCATCCAACATGACTTTGTGTTCAAGTTTGCTGATTTCTCGCTGGAAACTGGGGGTTATTTTATTTTGCTTTGTCCTCACCAATAAGTAAACAGTGACATATCTGTCCTGCCAACACCATGACTTTTAAAAACTGTTAAAGCTCATTGCTGGATTTCAAAATAACTTCTCCATTATTGAGAAAACAGGACTGCAACACACCACTTATTAGACACCTCTGTTTCATAAAAATTACATTAATACTCAGCTAATTAAAGAGGTGAAGCATTGGTATGGTCCATAAAGTTCTTAACACCTAAATACAGAATTTCTAAATGATTCATTGGCATTGATAAAAAAAAGATGGATTTTTGTTCTCATTTCTGAAGTTCTTTCTTTTAGTAGCCTCAAGGTTGTGTTTCAAAATGAACATCAGACTAATTAGATCTACTTGGGGGTTATTGTCTATGATGAATAAACTCCCATTTCATCACTTTTGTGTCTTTCATCACTCATGCGATTTTTGATCAGCGCTACACAAAAACACTTGGCTTCTTTCACCACAACCACCAACGTGTTTAAACAAAGCTCAGACAAGGCCTCATACGTACGTCTACATGCTAATACGTCTTATTTGTGTTAAGGTTTCTCTCCACTATTGACATTTCAAGTTTGGAAGTCCACCGCGGCATTCCTCCAGGGGTCTGCTCTGGATAATGAGCCCCTTTAAAGCTCTCTGGAGGATCTTTTGTCTTTCAGCTTCCCCCCACCCCGGCTCCGACAATACACCTCACTCACACGAGGCCCAAATGTGTTCTCCAGATGCACGGTGCCGAGCTCTTCCTGGTGGCGTCAAAGAGATCCTGAAGACAAACGGCAGGGCGGCTATAAATACCTGAAGTCAGGCGGGGAAGGAAGCCTTTCCTGGGCTTACATCATGGGATTCAATAACAAGTCAATTTACAACAACTTGTAAAGGTGCACTGACTGGCCCTTTATCAGCCACCTTCATACAAATGAAGGTTGAATTCAGTGTTGAAACTCTAGTTTTTGTATCTGATCAGATTTTCTGAGCATTTCTAAAGACTATAATTCTACTTATACGTGTTTAAGATGGATTCAGGTTGTTTGAAACGTGGATTTCTACTTTACTTCAGTTTGTTGACTAAAAAAAACTACTTTGAACTATCATTTTCACATTAAGTGACTTCTTAAAGCTCATTTTGCTTTATACAAGCTTCTACTTTATTGCTGCACGAGTAGTTGTTCTTGAGCATTACAGTTAAATCCTCTGTAAATCCTCACGTGGATAAGAATGTGGTTCACAGATATGGAGGTTTCCGTTTTATTGCAAACGTCCAAAATGCTGATGAGATGAGTCACTGCAGTGCAAAATATGATTATAGATTATCACGAAGCTAGATAATGAGCTCACTGTCTGCCGCCATCCAAATTGCCACCGGGTAACATCACCCAGACAACATTATGAATAGTAACCTGAAAATAGTATCAATAAAATATAAATGCCTTTAAATGAATAATAGAGGTGTTGCAGTGGAGGAGGCAGGCATGCAAGAATTAACTAAGTCATAATTTTCTTCTCAAGTAAGATGAATGGAAAGCCGTAAGGCAAGCTGTGTGGAGTTGGCAACGCACCACACTTAATCAAATAAAAAATAAAATTCTTTTCACAAAAACAACCAGTCATAACTCAAACGCCTCAGAGAGACTGGAGTTCTGGTTCTGGAGCTATAAATCACTGTGGCAGGGGGATGGTCCGCCGTTTCTCCAGGAGGGGCTGCCAACAAAGATTTACTTGAACACCAGAACACACACACATAAAAAATCTGCCCGCACACACAAACCGGACGCGTAGCCTCGAGCGTGAGGAGTGAGTGTATTGGTGCAAGTCTCATGACTGGTGAGCTGAGCGAGGAGTGTCGTCACCTCCTTCAGTATCTGCAGTCCTCATGGAAAACACTGAAGCACCAGCACAGTGCCGCTAAGAGGTGTTTTACCCCTCCGTGTTTGATACAGCAGGGATGCATAGGTTGATCTGAACAGGTCAAAGATGCAGGTAAATTACTGATTATTTATAAAAGTCTTGATAAAATAAAATCATGTATGACAAGTAATAAGGGGCTAATAATGGCTCATTTTTCCCCCTGGGCTCTAGCTTTAACTGGCTATGCTAAAAAGAAAGGCTTTACTGAACAATGTATGTACAAAGAGATTCGTACAAACATTTTTCTTTCCTTCTTTGTCTAATTTTAAAATAAAGAAATGCAGGACACTATTACAGAGAGCCAAAAGTGGCACTACTTACAATGAATTGGACAACACTTTCTGACAGTGCAGAGCAGTTTGTAATAACACAATGCAAACACATATCAACAGAAAGAAAACAGATATTGCTGCCCAATCACTACTGGGCAGGATTAACCTCAGAGTGGGGCAAAATTGAGCTGTGGGTCTCTATTGATGCCTCCGGTTTCACCCACTGTCTGTCTGTGAATTGTGCATCTCTCCAGTCGTGTTTCAGTACCCATCAGGTATAGCGCTCACTTACTGCAGATCAAATGTGGCAGCTTCATAATGTTTTGCCCCAAGGCCCCAAAAAAACAACCAGTGCTCCACTGCTGGAATCCTGTCTGCTGCACTGCTCATCAAATCACCACAAACTGACTGCCACACAGTGAACCGGGCCCTCCGGGGCTCTCCGGGGCCCTGTGGGGCCTGGGGGTAGTTGCCTACTTTGTCTGGTTGGTAATCCAGCCTTATTTGTATGATTATTACATATTGTAGAAGTTGAGAAAAAAATGATCCCTTTGTAAATCTATGCCTATTTCTACATATAATAGAGAGGAAAGCTTTGATGTGTGTGTTAGAAATACCTCAGGTAGTAAATGTAGTAAAAAAAATCTGTTATTTCTATTTTCTCATTTCTACCATTTTATCCCTTTTAGACAATAATTTCTAACATAAAATCAAAACAAAGGCACTGTTGGCAAATTGAATTAAATTTATGTATATCGAACAACCTTTTGGTCAAGCTCACTTCCTCTATGAACCCCTTAACCTCTATCAAAACACCATCCCTCATATCATTACATCCCAGAGGGCTCCGCTGTGCACCAGTAGCTAAAAGAGTCCCCAGAGAAGACAATAGAGAGCCGTTACTACTAATCTGGCACCGATGCGGTCTTCCTGCCTACTTCCTGTTGTAAGTCCCACAGGAAGGAAGCGAGGGTCTGTCCTGACAGCGAGGGCATTTTCAGTCTTCCCCTATGAGTTCCTGTCCTGGACAATGGGACAGTCCTGGACTCCAGCCGTACCTTATACTATAAGTCTATCTGAGGGGGCGATCTCACCTAGAATTTATTTCTTTGGTCCAATCCATATTAACAAAAGTGCACACATGTTGTGTACAAAGCCAAATTATAAGTGAGCCAAGACTCATAAGCACCTAAAGTTTCAGGGGCCTGTTGTCCTGTCAGGGCTGATATTTTGGAATCTAATCAAACCAGATTGTTGTTCCTGTAATTTTGGCTTGATATGATGGACTGCACCTTTTCAGCTCAGGAAAAAACAACTCAATGTGTGCATCAGCCAAACTCTGGTTTTACTTTGTTCATGTATTGCAAAGATGTGTCATGTTTTTCCTCAGATTGTTGAGTCATATAAAAGAGTATCCTGCCTCGTGTGGTTGATTCAAATACAGCTAGAGACAGAAACAGTTTGCCTGATTTGTGGATGGTCCAAACGCGCCAACTTGTCTGCACCTCTTCCTTCTCAAACCTGTACAGCTGTTGGTTTAGCAAAACATACTGAACATGTCTAAAGAAATCAAAGAAAACACTGGGCAGCTCTATTTCCACATTTGGTGATTGTGGGCTGCTATGTCAGACTTCATAAAGAGAATACGAAACATCACCTACCGGAGAGGCAGGTTTCAATAAATAATGTATGTTGCCTCACTTCTTCGCCTTTCTGTGTCCCCATAACGTGCAAAGAAATGGTACAAATGAGTGAACAATATTCAGACCAGATGTGAGTAAGATCTCAGCGGTACAGTCAAGTTCAAATGGAGGACCACTGTTTAGCAAACATTTTGAGATCAGCCCGGAACACCAGTGTGATCATTTCAGTTTTTCTAATCCAGTTTAACCTCAAGAATTCTCCACAAAAACAATCCCTTGACTTGTGACGTAACCTGACGTTACTGACCTGTATCCACTCCCTGACTGTGTCATCTGAGGGCGTCCAGCCGTTCTCCTGGTAGTTGAGGCGTGAGCGTTCGGGGGACCAGTTGGAGTTGTACTGGGAGGAGGCGGTGATCTGCTCTGAGGAAATTTCCCCTGACTCCATGCCCAGCGGCTGCATACAAGCAAAAACTGCAGAATAGAGAAAAACTCCATTAATAAGAGATCATATTGCTTTTTGAATGACTTTTGCAGACCAATACTCACTGATGATTAGATAAAAGTTTTTAAAGGTACTATTAATTTATTATATTGAACTTTTTTTTATTGAAAGTTATAGAAAACTTGAATTCCTAACCCTGATTATCTTTACGGTTTTCATTTTTCATCTTTATACTTACACGAAAATGGTGGTCTGTGTGTGTATTGAAATAACAGTGGGTGGCAAAAGTCCAAATTATCATCACATGAAGAGGCAGTTGCCCATGAGTTGGATCACAAAAGGAAATGTTTCTTCTCAAAATGATACAAACTGCCTTGTTTATCATGAGTTTAAAAAGTTAATTCCACACATCGTTAGCTGGATGGGCTGGATTTTAGTATTATGCTCATTTTACTAATGGCTGAATTTGTCACTGAACTCCGAAACGGGGGTCCTAAAAGAAGCTTCTCATGTTAAAGTCATAAATCTGTCTTGGAAAAAAAGGTTATTTTGTGTGTGACTCAGGCAGAAAAACAAGTGAGCATTGTGATGAGAGTGTCACCCAGACATTGTAAAGTGTCTGTCCCTGCTCCCTGCTGGGCACTCAGTCACAGCAGTAAAGGAGTCATTTCAAACAGCTCCTGTGGAGGAGCTTCAGAGGCTGTTTAGTGACACTGGCTTTTGTACAGCATCTCTACATCCACACACTTACTCTACGTGCAGACATTTGCAGCTGAGACCCACTGAAAGCTGCGGATTTGTCAAAATTTTTTATTTAATCTTCAAAAACTGTTGTTTTGTTTCAATGACGGCTGTGATCGGCTAGTGTGATGTTAATATAGATGTAAATACTCCACACTCGTAAAAATGTCATTGCCCAAAGCACTATATATATTTCATTTTGCTAATAATCCACTCAAAAATGACTTGACAGCTACTGGGACTCATCTCTTTTCTCCCACTTAGGCTTTGAATTTATCACTTCTATAAAATGTCAAAAAATAGTGAAAAATTTGTCTCAGAGCCCAAGTTGACATCTTAATATTTACAGTTTTGTTGACCAACAGTCCAAAAACTACAAATAAATCAATTTACTATGATATATAACAGAAAAGTAACAATTTATAATGTAAGAGAAGCTGGAAGAAGAGAATATTTGACAATTTTGCTTGATAAATGACTTTAATTATCCAATTATCAAAATTGTTGTCAATTAACTTCATTTGACTAATCATTCGATGCTTTTATTCTGTATCTATATGCACACACACACACACACACACACACAGGCAGGCACATGTCACTGATTAATGTCATGTGCAGATTCGGCTCTAATTTATGTCATTCTCATTGTTTCACTCTGACTAAAGGATAATGCACTCCTCTGTGAATGGAGAATGGAGAGATTCGACAATCCTTTGGGCTTACGAATCCATTTCAAAACAGCGTTCGGACAACCTCAAACTAGATGTTTGTGTCTGTGAGACAGCGGTGTCCACTCTGTGACAGCAGGGGAGCACGGGGGAAGGAAGAGGGAGGGTGGACGAAAGGAAACGTGAGTGTTTGTGTGTGCGTGGGAGGGCTGTCTGGAGACACAAGGTCTGCCAGACTGACACAAACACACTTACATCATTCCAAGTTCCACAAATAAATTAGGGAGAAAGTTTGCTTGGAACATTCACCGAAAGACTGCAGAAAGCTGTTTTTTTTTGCGCTCATCATCAATATTTGTTAACTTGACAATTTTCAGGCCCAATTCTTCCACTTCAGAGTTTCCCAAGAAGAGTTGCTCTTGCCAGAAAATACTCTGAAACTGCAGCTAGAAAGTAACGAGAAAGTAAAACACTACTGGAAATCAGCCAGCAGATACATCAGTTTCTCTCGAAATTCTCTCGCTTTTCAGTTTTCTCCTTCTCGCCTCAGCCTCCGATTCAGAAGTTTCTCTTTTGCTCTATTCTCATTCCTCTCTACTCATTCCTATTCATGAGACAACCTTCAGTGTCTCCCTCACAGCAGGCACGAGGGACCAACTTCAGCAACATCCTTCTACCTCTCCATCCAAAGAGAAAGAAAGGACATAAAATGACACCCCCGCCATTCGTTCAGCTGATCAAAGGCCCGGCTGGAGGCCATTTCTGATGGTGACGGTTGGGACGGAGTGAGAGAAAACCATAAATTCTCTGCAGGATATCAGTTTGCGTCCTCACAGGCTGTTAGCAAAGATCCTGCTACAAAGGAACTTCTTTCTGAAAATCACAGCACAGCGCTGGAGATAAAAGGTCGTTTGTAGCAGCGGTTCCCAACCTTATTTGACAGAGGAACTCATGTACCCCCTTCTTCAAAACACCACCCATCATGTTCTAAATGTGGTCATTCGAATGGATTTCAACACAAGCCACAACCCATTTCAACCATTTATTTCAACAGTTTAATACTGAGAGCGAACAATTTTGACTATTTATCCCATTTATATTATTTCAATTAGTTGTCAAATATTTGATGTATTTCAACTATTTCTTACTGTCTACTAGTGCCATTTATCTATTACTTTCAGCAAGCTATTTCAACTGTTTATCAATTACTTTTGAAGTTATATTCTTGAGGATTTTCAGTTAAACAAGTGTCTTTTAAGTCACTTTCTATCGCCGAATGAAGTATGACGATGGTGATTGAGCTTCTGGCCCAATGATGAAAGCCCTTAAATTTGCAGTATTCTTTGGTATTCCTAAACGGTCGTCCAAATATCTTCCAGCAGTGGTCGGTCCGCAAGAGAGCAACAGGCAGAAAAGGCAAACCGTTTTCTCTGGTCTCTGCTCGGCTTGTGGGTAAATGGTTGCTATGGTTGAACCAACAAAGAAGATCGATGACAGCAGACGATGAAACCAGTGCAAATCCATCGTCTTCCTGTTTTGACTTCTCTGCTAGCTCACTGCGTATGTTCACATTCTTAATCAGAGTATTCAGCTGACTTTATATGTAGATTTCTTCATCTCAAACCATGATATTTATTTTTCTAATTTGTCGTGTTAAAATCTTTCCACGTATCTTCTGGCAACTGCTACAGTACTCCATGGGCTACAGGTGACCCTGGATGGGATCCACTGGTTTATAGCATCAGAGTGAATGTCAAATTTGCAGAAAAGACAATGTGATTTGGCTTTTGCGAGAGGCTTTAATTCAATCTGTTGAGCTTAGCTGTCTGTGGGCAAAGTAATTGTGTGTGTGTATGTGTGTGAGAGAGAGAAGGAGAGTGTCTTACTTAAGCAAATACAATTAGAGCTTTGTCTAACACCAGCGCTGCTCCCTACCATCTTAGGAAAAGACTAGAGGGACACATTTCTCTCTCTCACACATACATACATGCAGTACAGACATATTTGGTACATGTAGACTACATTCGTGTATTATGACCTTGTCAAGAACACTCACCATCAACATCAGATACGGTAGTGTGCACGCACACACACACACACACACACACACACACACACACACACACACACACACACACACACACACACTAACCAACAACACCCACATGTTCTGCTCATGGCAATAAAAAACCAAGATAATGACTTTGACCCCTCTGGTGAAATGTCTTCATACATGTGTGATTCACAAACCTTTTCACAGCTGTTTACGCTGTCTATCATATATTAATTGTCGTAAAAATGACACTTTTGTCTTTTAAAATGAACAAAATAAAGACAAAATGAAGGATAATTCCAACTCAAACATATAATACTTACAGGCAACTTGTTTTAAGTCTTTAAATATCAATTTAGAAGAGTCAATTGTTGAATTTAAGTTATTGCTCCCTAAGTGCCCTTTGTAGCCACTGTGGGACCTTATGTAAACTCACCTCTGTACACACACACACACACACAAATTCCTAAACAGGGGTGAGAGTGGGGCTGAGGTTACAAGAGTGCAGGAACCATACGGGCCAACATAACTTAAATCTCTACAGGCAAATTCCAACAAGGTCATGCAGTCAACTGATGCAGCCAAACGGCTGTTTTTAAATTCTGTGCGGACGTGAACAAACACAACCCACGAAGAAGAACGCAATCTACAACCAAGCATGAGAAACTCTTAATCTCGTGATTGTATCGTGATATGTGGAATCGCCCTAATGCATTGTTCAGCAGGAGAAGATAAGAGTTAAAAGTGGGTCAAACTGATAAAAATGTTGTTTTTTTTTTTTATCAGAATCAAATCACATGTTAAATTCAAAGTTACAGCTGTGAGATTAAAAAAAAGATTAAATTTCCACCGCTGCTTAAACAAATTCAGATCCTGATTCTGATATTCAAAGTTTAAATGGACTTGCATCGAACAGTAGCTGCAAACAATCCCTACGGTTGGTTTAATCCTGCAGATAACAGCACAGGGCCGAGGGTACTCATTACAGGATCATGTTATGAAGATGTGGATTATAGAAATTATACTGATAAGAGATTAACAATTGATTAACTTTAATATTTCATATATGAAGGTTGTATTTTCTTGCATTTATTGTAAGTAGTCTAGAATAGCTCAGAGCACTGGGTTAAGGTTCAGGACTCTGCAAGTCCAAAAACATTTTCACTACAATAATAATCTTTTCTAACTTTTCTCAAATCTTGTTTTTTTTTTGTGAAATACTGCAAAGTTTCATTTTTTCAGGACTCAAACTATTAACTAATTAACTGTGACAACCAAAAACAGCTTGAGAAAGAGTGTTTTTGAGTCTGTGTGTTCAAATGTACCACTGAAATTGGTTGATTGTCTAAAAGTTAACTGGTAACAGTTCTGATAAACTCAAGCTCAAATGCCACAACAGTTTCAGCTCCTAAAATCTGATGAATTGCTTGTTCTCTCCATTTTATATGGCTGTGAAGTAAACATCTGAAGTCATTTGCAGATGTCACCGTGAGGTCTGGGAAATTATGATGCCTGTTCTTCATTTTTATCAGCATTTCACAGATGAAAACATACACTTCTTAACTGAGATGTGGTACAGTAACTTTTTCTTCCCCTAAAATCACAAACTGTTGCTGATTACATGATGCAATCAATATGGTGTGACAATAAAGTGACAATTATTTGTCCTATTAATCCATGGAGAATCTTTCTGCTGGCCTTCCTTTAAAACGTGGAGGTCAGAGGTCACAGAGACCAGCTCCATCAGAGCTTAAAGAGATCCAGTGTCTTAATAAAGGAAGCTTAGGTTGAAGCTGTGCTGATAGCTGAACCTCTTATTCACTAGTTTTCAACACTCGGTGTTTACTGTGATGAGTTATCGACAGTAGAGGGACAATTTTCACATCTATATAAATATGTTTTAGTCATATAGGGAAATGTGGAACAGAAACATAAAGGAAATGAACCCCGGCTCCTCCTAATGCCAGATGACATGCCTCCAATCCACATCACCCCCTCCCCTCCGTCTCTAATCACTAATCCAGCTGCTCACCATCATCTTCGTGTCCCGGGGGGAGGTTCCTCTCACGGATGGTGTAGTTGGCAGAGAATCCCTCTCTGGCAATGGCGTTGTCTGTGGTGATGGTCATGGACAGGATGCCGGTGTAGGAGATCACACGGCCCGGGGACGTCTGGCCGCAGTACCGGCCGATGTGGGGGCCCACTGAGGGAGGAAGGAGGCGTGGAGAGTAGGGGCAAGACGGGGAAAATGGGAATTCAAGTGGAAAGGAGGTCAGAAATGAGGGAGGAGAGGAGAGAAAATAAAGAAAGGGAATGGAGGAGGAAGAGGAGGAGGGACCAGAGGAGATATTAGGAAAAAATGGAAGCATAGGAAAGTAGTGAGGGGACAAAGGGAGTGAGATAGAGCAGAAGAGGAGGAGGAGAAAAAAAGAGAGCTTCAGTTTCATCATTCATCAACTGCGGAGCGCTTTTATTATTCACTTTGTCCTTTTCTGCCCTCACTGTCCTGGGAAATGTTTTGTGACTTCAAGCGAAAACACACAAGCCAGAGACAGTTAATAAATGAAATCAGTTATTTTCTTTCCACACAGAACTCAAGTCTAAAAACATGCCCAATTTAGGTTAGAAAGCTCCCAAAACTAAATCTCAGTTTGATTAATCTGCTGTATTCAGAGTTTTCAGACAAACACGACAAACAGCTGATCTCCATTTAACTCCAGTCTCTCACCTCCCGTGAGTGATGTTGTACCTTTGAGACAGGAATAAAGGTGAGACAGCAGCTAGCAGGAACACTCATTTCAACAGCACATTGAGTTGACACTTATTATCTCAATGCTATATATGAACTAGAGATATAAAGTCATATCATGTACAGCAAAGAATAGCTGCCTTATCTCAAGAGGGTATTGTGTTTGGCCAGGTTGTTAAATTGCAATATATTAAGAATTCAAGACTTCTCGTCACAGAATAAGTGACATTATGATTATCAGATGCACTGTTGTTTGAGGAGTGACGTACTGCAGATGGCCAAAAATGTGTTTTCAAAAGGGACCCCTTATTAGGAGGAACTATAGCTGGTTATATTAAATTCATTAAAATGGAAGAATGACTCCTGTACTTCATGTTAAGTCAGAAAATTCAGCCTCTCAGAACACAGGGGGGCCAGAGAAACAGGACGACCAGACCTGCAAACAGGTTTTCTGCTCTCATATATCGCCATTACATTCGAGTCACAGAGGTAAGCCCACATTTTTCAGAAAGATGAATCCCCGGCTACTTTAAAAACCCTGAAGGTATTTGACAACATTTACTGCAGCCTTCAAAAACTTTGCAACCCATCTGGACGAAAAAAATAAGGTAACACTTTTAAAAGGTTCTCCGTTGTCTTGCAGAATATTTTTAGAACCTGTTTAGACAGATGGTTCTTTGATAGAGGATATAAAAACATATCCTTAAGGTTTGATATGGATCCTTAGGGTTCAATGTACTTGGGGTTTTACGTAGAATGCTAGGGTTCTATATCCTTAGTGTTCTATATAGAATCTTAGAATTCTATATTCTTAAAGTTCTATATGGAATCTTAGGATTTTATGTCCTGAAGGTTCTATGGAACCTTAGGGTTCTATATCCTTAGTGTTCTATATAGAATCTTAGGATTCTATATCCTTACTGTTCTATATAGAAGCTTAGGATTCTACATTCTCAAGGTTCTATATGGAACCTTAAGGTTCTATTTCCTTAGGGTTCAATATAGGATCTTAGAATTCTATATTCTTAAAGTTCTATATGGAATCTTAGGATTTTATGTCCTGAAGGTTCTATATGGAACCTTAGGGTTCTATATCCTTAGTGTTCTATATAGAATCTTAGGATTCTATATCCTTAGTGTTCTATATAGAATTTTAGGATTCTACATTCTCAAGGTTCTATATGGAACCTTAGGGTTCTATATCCTTAGGGTTCAATATAGGACCTTAGAATTCTATATTCTTAAATTTCTATATGGAATCTTAGGATTTTATGTCCTGAAGGTTCTATAGGGAACCTTAGGGTTCTATATGGAATCTTAGGGTTCAATATCCTCAGGATTTTATTTAGAACCTTGATGTTTTATATAGAACCCCAACAAACCTCCTGTTTCATGTACTATTGATATATAACAGGAAATTGTATTTGTCTGACTGTAGACAAATTTCACAGATTTGAGAGCACAGTGGACCTTCTTGCACTGACCTCTGGTAGTAATTGGAATGAATTAACAAATTAAATTAGCTGTCTCTGTTCCCCAAATTACATACTTTGCTTTAGACATTTTCTTTTTTGAAATTCTGGATCTTCAAAATAAAGTGTTACCAAAAATAATCCACCAGCTGCACGAAAAAAGATGTTAAATCAAATTAAAAATAATTTCCAGAGTCGATAGTGCCAAACTGAAAAAGATCCTGATGTGACATCTTCGTGTTTAATTCTTAGACAGAGAAGGACAGAAGAGCCTTTATGGATTCTGAAAATGTCTTTAAAACTGTGCTGCCAGCCGAATGTCTGTTTTTTTGGAGGACTGCTGAAGATTTATTTTTCAGGAAAAGAGATGCTGACCTCTGTGACACAAATGTAATGATAAAACATGAGAGCCACAAAGTGGGGCTGACATCTACTGTAACAACGTGATTTTTCTTATATGCAGCACACAGCGACAGCCTGTCTCATGTCTTAACACTGTGAGTGGTGACGTTGCTGCCTGCCCACAGTTTGCTGGCCATTTCATCCTGTTCTTATCTGTGGGAAACAATGCCAGGCTTGTGGTGCCTCCTGTTTCATAGAGATACTGTATCTGCAGGAGGAGGGAACATTCAGTGCAGAGTGAAGTCATAAATGTTACAAAAATTATACTTTTCTGACAATTTTCCTCAGCTTTGGAGGTAAAATAACCCCCCAAAAAAACAAAACACCAGGCATAGGCGCTGGAATTCTTAGTTTTGGCAATCTGGTGGATTATGTTTATCAGTTACAGTTTAAAGCAGGTAGCCGATAAACTGTGACGGATTACATTTTTGAATTATTTTAGCTTTAGTGGAGGCAGTGTGAAATGGTTTCGCTGTAAGGCTGTCTGCTGTTGATAAAATCAGCCATAAAACGCAAAAGTCCTTCAAGCAATATGGCTGCATTTACATTTATTTATCTGAAATAAACAGCAAGCGGAAGAAGATTCATTTACAGCATTTCTTCCACCTTATGAACAATCGGTATGTGGGCTTGTAAGATAAAGATAAAGAAAAAAAAAAAAAAATTCTTTCTAAACCTTGAAACCAGCTAATTTCAAACATTTCTTACTACCACATCCACTTACTTGTTTTTTTCTGGAGCTTTAAACCACATCTCATAACCTTCAACATACCTTCACAACTAAAGCACTCAACCTGCTGTTTGAGGCATGAAATGTGACTGAAGGCTTAAAAAAGTGAACCTCATGGTAGGATTTTTCTTTGTCAAAAACATAGAGGAGGTTCTGAAGAAGTGCAAACTCTCAATTGAGAATATTTAAAAGGCTCTTTTTTGTGAAGAAATCTGTAAAAAAAAAAAAAAAAAATCTGAAGAAAATCAATGCCAACAGAATATTAGATTCCTTCCTGAAGAATAAATCCAAAGCTAATGAGCCCTAGAGGTTTGTTTGTCTGATCCAACCAAAAAAATAATTTCCTTTTGAAGAACAGCTCTCAGAAAAAAAAAAAAGAAACACAACAGTGCATGATGGGAATGTTTGGTGTTAACACCACGAATGTGTTTGATGCGATGAAAAACTACATCCTGGTCTTCACCCTGCTGCAGAGACGCTTTGTTATCTGCACTGACACACATGTTCCCTCAGCAAACACACGAATACTTGGCTTTATAGCATCACACACCAACATTGTTGATTCAAACACATACACACACGCACGCAAACAGGCACACCTGAACGCACACAGACACACACATACACACACAGATCATTTGACAGGAAAAGCCCTGGCTTGTTATGTATGCTGGCACGGCTTTAAAGTGTATGTCACTGTCTGTATACCTGTGCCAGTCTTTGTGTGTCCCTCATGTTCCCATGCCAGTCTTCTCCCTGGCAATGATCAGGCAACGCTTTGGGCACAGCGGCGAGTATTGTGGGCATCCTGGCAGCCTGCTCAGGCCTGTCCAAGGTATGTAGCTCTCACCATTATCTGCACACTGTACGGCTAATTAGACAACAATGGGAGCTGAGAAACGCTGTCCAAACGAGGGGAGGGGGGACGGAGTGTGAACAGAGCGTAGAGCAGGATGCTGTCTCCGTCATTCTCCATGTGGTTGGTGGGGGAACAATGAACAAGCTGTGAGGGGGTCTCCTTCAGTACACCCAGCCTCCATGTGTGCACAGGAAAGATGGAAATTAACACAACTGAGTAATGGCTGAACCATTTATGATTATGATCTACAGTAACCTGTTGGATGGTAAAGGAATACTAAAGGAAATATGCCTGTTCTCCTCCTACTGAGCTTTAAAAGGTGCATACAGGATCCCAAAGGTGTTTTTTTTTTTTTAAACCTTTGGAAAGGTTAGCTGGTTCCCATTGTTTCCAGTTTTTATGCTAAGCTAAGCTAAATGGTTGCTGGTTCTGGTTTCATATTTAGCACACAGACACACATATGACAACAGTATCAATCTTCTTGTTTAACTCTGGGTAATCCACATCCTGGACGGCTCATTTACGGTGTGTTAATGCTCGTACTCCAAGGGATCTTTTCAGTATTTGGTACATTTTACTTTGGGCTTTAAGTTTTAAGATCTTTTAAGTAACTTTTGGGGTTTTGTTTGGTGGAATCTGAGAAAATCTGCATGTTTCATAGGCTGAGTTCTTTTAAGATCATTCTTGTATTTTCAGAAACCTTTAAAACTCTTTTTATTCTTCTCCAACACACATTTTTAAAGGTTTAAAAAAGGTCCAGAAAACCTTCTTTTTTTTTTATATATATTTGTAAGATGTACAGAAGTGGCAGATAAATGCGTTGTCAATAGAAAAATCCACTCTATCCACTTGAAACTGACGTCCAGAGAGCAAAAAAATCAGGGCTATGGTAGACTGAGGGGACCCTTTGCATATCCAGCCAATCAGGACAGAGATAAAAACTGTATCATCCTTCTTTGCCAAGGAGAACGAGGAGAGCTCCAAAATATGACTATAAAATCAAAGCTTTTATGTGATGAGTTACATCTCTTTCAAAGGATTTATCCTGTTGTTGCTGATGTATGGACAAAAATCTTAAAGTTGTCTCCCAAAACCAAAACAAGTGAAACGACATCCCCTCCCACTTCCCCTGCTCCCCTTCTTCAGCCCACATCGTCCTCTTGTCTTTATCAGTCTATTTTACGCCTCTGCTTCCTCTTTCGCCTCCATCGCTCAAGCCGAGCTCGTTCCACCTGCAGGGAAGCCATCCATCCTTTGTTCTCCTCCTCCCTCCTCCTCCTCCTCCTCCTCTTCACCTTCACATGTCTCTGCCTGTATCTCTGTCTGTTTTCTGTCAACATCTGCAGGGGGAAGCGCTTCTCATCCTTCTCCTCCCTCAGCTCTGCATACTTATTTTCTGCATCTGCATCCCATTTTCCCCGTTCCTACCCTCCACCTGTGGAGAGGCAGTCCTGTTGTTTCTCCTTCGGTTCTTTCACCTTCATCTTTCTTCTGTCTGACATTCCCTTTTATATCTCATGACTCTATCTTGGCAGTGCATCCATTTTTATAGCTTATTTTGTATAGCCAAAGAATTTACGTTCCTGGGATAGGGGCTGAGGCTGAATAAAAGGACTTAGCAGCACATAAAATGCATCAGAAATTAAAATTAAGTAGGGAAAAATACCCCTTTTCACTTTTTTTGTAGCGTCTTTGGGTCGGCTGTTATATTACTTTACCTTGGCCATTAGAATTAGTTTCTTAAACCAGGTGTGCAGCCTTGAAAGTTCAGACGATTCTTATAAAATTCAAAGTTCAGCAGGTAATAAAATATTCTTTTTGTGTTTTTCCAGTGTAGCTTGTAATATTTTTTCCAACATCATCACCTTGCGCATAAATATTTCAATGAGTTAACCAGTGAAAACATGAACGATGTCAAGTTGTAACATCATATTTTTACACTTCTATTGGCACAAGTTGATTTCAGCTTTATTCTCATTTTCTTTCAAGACTTGAATAGAGTTATTTCCTTTATTAGTCTGCTTGAGCTAAACCTTTGCCTTCTCAGACCACAACCAGCATCTCCTCCATTTGTCTCATTTATCTCAGCCTGAGCCAAACCCTCTCCTCACCTGCAGGGAAGCCGTCCCAGATCTCCAGCCAGTCGTATCGGCAGAGGGCGCCCGGCGGCGGCGTGGTGTCGGGCTCCATGTCGAAGCTGTCGAACTCCACCACGATCTCCGACATCTTGGGGGCGAAGATCATGAAGGTGCAGTCCAGGTTGTTGGGATACTTCTCAGGGAAGCCTGGTGTCTTGATAACGCCTCTGGGAGCAGTAAAGTTCCTGGAACATTCTGGACCTGCGAGGAGGGAAGATATTGATGAGTTTTTAAAGTGTCACGACATGTTTGTACAGAGAGACTAATTCTTGCTTATACAGATGTGCGAGCTCTCAGGGCTCGGGGTTGTAATGTCTTTGACTTCCAGTAGTTTTTGTGCCCTTCACTTGATACATTTTGTGAAAACAGAAAAAAACAACGAAGCATAATATAGTCTGTGCTTTATATTTTTGACCTTTTTGTCTTTCCTGCTGCAAAAATCAGAATATAGACATTCTGAAAACAGACGGATGAACTGAAAAAGCTTTGGTCTTTGACCTTTCTGGGTGTCTAAAACTTTGGCAGCCTGAAACACTTTTACAGCTGTGACTTCACTGGAATAAAGACTTGCTTTAGCAGAGTCTTTGTGAGTCTAACGACTAGATTTTTCCTTAAACAAAGGGGGAATTCAGTGAATAACCCGTCAGTGACACAGGAAATTTCTGTCTTTTTTTTTTTTACCAATGTTGTTTCATCAGTTTTGAGAAAAAGACATGTGACAGTATCGTGAAATAATAAAAACTGCTTCGCTGGTTCCACTTAAAGTGTTAAAATTGTAACAAATGGCTGATTCGAAGCAAGTAAAATGACCCCTATTCAATCTTTAAAATCCAATAACACATTCAATGCCTGGCAGAGATTTTCTTCAAGCACAGCCTTTGTTTTACTGACAAAACCCACGTCATCTCCATCCACTCAGACGAACTGGTCTCCTCCCCTGTCGGAGCCGTCTGTGTCTGTGTTGTGACTGGGGGTGGGGAGTTCGCCTGATATTTATTGACTGTCGCAGACACTGAGAGGCTGTTTACGGAGACTGATCGTGGTCAACAAACAAGAACAACAAACACACACACACACACAGATACATTCATTAGCTCATTAGACTCATCCAAATGCACACACACACACACACACACACGCTACCCTACATAACCATTCAACCATGACCTCATAATTTGTATTCAGTGTAAAGTCAAATATCAGTACTGTTTGTAATTTGTGGATTCACTGTGTGTTACCGTGTCTACTTCAGGTTAATATGCATGTTCTTTAGAGCCATATAAATAGAGTTTTACTTACACAAAAGAAAATCCCAACAAACATCATCTGCTGTTATTTTGCACCCTCTGACGCTGATGTTCCATTTCTCACACTTTCATTCATGCATTAGAACGTAACACCTTCTAGTGATAAAATCGTCAGCTGCGTTGTGTTTACAAATTTTTATATTCCCTTTTTATATTCATCTCACCACGTTTATGCAGTAGTGTGATGCTGTTGTGCTAGATTTTGAAGGAGGCATTGTAAATCCCTGACCTATGTTGGATGAGTATAGGCTTTCATTTTGAATGGTGTATTCTAGGAAACATTTTCACATAGAATTTATTCACCTTCTGATTAATTTCATTTTGCGTATTTTCCAGCTTTGCTTCTTCTGTTGGCTCTGGATTCGTCCTGCATTTTTCTTTGGTATTGAGGTTTGTGTTTAAGAGCAACGTTTCTGCTTATTTCTGTGCATAGATGCGAACATAGGAGGACAGTTTGTTGAAGCACGTATGCTGGTGAGAATAACCATGTTGAGACTCATCATGGCACAGGGGCAGAGAGAGCGTTGTGCAAGATGGACGCGAGTTAGACACACCAACTATAGATGCATGAAAACCTCATAATTCCTTGTAAGAATCACATGCTCCCCTGGTTTACAGGATGATGAAATGAAGCCTTCTGAACAGAGAAATTATTACTTGCAGTACATTTTCTTAGAGATACAATCTTTCCATCCTTAGACCTTCATCAGGTAAAGCCATGTTGGACATTTCCTCCTGTGTACCAAAGGGAATTGAAGGTGTGCATGAGCCTTTACAGTCAAGATTTGAACACATGAAAATCAAGAAAACATTTGAGTGAAACAACATAAATGTTTTCAGATTAAAGTACAAACAGAACGGGGGGGCGAACAGGGCAGCTGTTATGTCACTTGTTTGTCATCTTTTGTGCACAAGGTGTTTTCTCCACGGTCACGTCCACACTGTCGATGCCGCTCTTGAAAAATCTCTGCGTCGGCTCGCATCAGTCAACCGGCGGATGGCAGTTCACACCTCTCTTGTCGTAAAGTGACACGAGCGAGTTTACAAGACGGTGACTGATCTTTGCGGGAGGATGATGACACGAGGCATAGACAAGGGGCAAGCATTCCTTGGAGGCAGGGGTGGTGTGTCTCTGTGTGTGCTGGGTTTTTACATTGTCAGGCCAGATGTGACCTACGTGTTATCTGAGCATGCCTGTAAACACGAATCCACACACATAGAGACGCACACACACACACTCCAGTGGAACCCTTGCTGTTGACACAGGTGGTGTCATTAAAAGGGCGACATGATAAATGATGTGGAAGGGATGAGGCAGGCTTCGATCCTGCTCAGCTGGCACAGTTTCCAGTGTGTGTTTGTGTGTGTGTGTGTGTGTGTGTGTGTGAGTGTGTCAAATGTGCAGATGGGTTGAGTAAATCTATGCTTCATGGGAAACCTGTGCTGCTGTATGTCTATCAAGGACAGAAAAATTAATGTGATTACAGGGCAAACGTGTCCTTGAAACACAATAATGCCTGGAAAATAATTCTATTTTTATGTTATCATGCAATACTGTGAAAACTGAACCTTGTGGCCACTGTAGGTCATTTTTTGTGTCCATCTCCAGCTGATTCTTTTCAGTAAACAAATTGGAGTCTGCACATCAGCACAAGAAAAAAACATTTAGAACCTGAATACCTTCAACCTTTAACTTGCTTCATTCAACCAAGAGCATAAACTCTATAAAAAGTTCAAAAACGCTATGACACCCTGAATCTACACGAAAAACAAATCCATTAGTCCCTTGGCCTGTAGCTGAACTGTTCACAGAATTTCATTTTATCAGTAGCACAGTTGCAAATGAAGCTAAAAACTCATCTCCACAGTGAAGTTTTGAAGAATAATCTTTCGATTTAAACGTCTCTAAAATCGCCTCAAAGATCGAGCGAGACAAAAAAAAGGTCCTAAGCCATATATAGACATAAACAGTATGTTTGCATGTGGGGTGCTAATTCAAAGAGGTGTTCAAGCATATCTGATATTGTGTTGCGTTGCTAACACGTGTGCGTACATGGTACATAGCTCTCATCTCTCATTGGCCCATTCTCTGTTCATCCATCTTTCTGACTTTCATGTGTTTTATCAAAGACCCTTCAATCAACCGTGGCTCAAAGTAGGAAAAAATACCTCCCCCTCATTGGCTAAACCGCTGAGACATGTGTTTCTGGTTTGAAAACCTGCAATAAAACGAGACAGTTGGGGCAAATATAGTTCCAGGACGCTGAGGAGGGCTCACTTGGCTATCATTTATGAGTGATATGTATTCTGTGGTCCGCACAGGGTGGAGTTACGGTTATGGTGATGGTTATGAGAGGCTGTGTGCCGGAGCTTTACAGCCCAATGCTCATTAGGCAGATTTACCCACTGTTGCCAAATGCCGAACAGGGCTTGTCTTCTGAACGAGGGCATCTGCCTTTGATGGTGATGCTTTGGGGTTTTCTCAACATAAATTCACTCAAAAATTCTCCAAGAATTATATTATTGTATTAACTAATTTAACTCTTCAGTTATATTTGCTGTAAACTTCATCTCCCTAATCAAATTTTCTGAATGCTCTTCAAGGAATACTTAATCCTATTATTGTACTTCAACTGAACTGTTTTTCATAAAAACAGTCAAATTTAATGATATTGACTCTAAAATCAGAATAAGTCTTAAAAAAATGCACCACATGTCTAAAACGTAAAACTGCTCAGATAAATCTAAATCCGTCCATTCACAGAAAAACAGAGAACATGATGTCAGTGTTCTCAATGGTATCTATGGCTCTGGTGGTCATGGTTACAAAAATCCAGTGTTGACGGTTGGTAGGAGAAGCAACAAGATGAGTTTCTGGCGTTAAAGTCAACAGTATGACACTTTGTGTGTCCAACTGTCTGCCCAGACCCACTCGAGACCCCCCGCTAGTCAGTCACTTGCATGACCACAAGACTTTTCTTCCAGACATAAATAGAATCATTTTTAACATTTAAATAATAATATAAACTTCCTTCATGAGAGTTTGAACAACACAGAACACAAAAGAATTCAACGGGATACTGAACTGATTATTGGGAGAACTGAATTACAAAAACAATCTTTTGTTAGTGCCAGGAAAGAATCACTTGTTCACTATACATGCAGAAGAACTTCTACAAATCTTTGGTAGCAAAAAGAAAAGGTTTTGATTTAAGTTAATATCAGTCGTTACCGCTTATTTTATCTTTTTTCTAATTATTTTACCTTGTTTTTTCTTTAGGATGCCTTTGTAGGATTAAAATCTCACAGTCATATTTAGTGTTTTATTGTTTTGTTTATTACATACCAAAAAAGAGATCTGAGATTTATATCTAAATCTAAAAAATGTTCTGGGTTGATCTCAGGCCAAAAACAGACAGAGAGCGATAGCACTGCAGAGACAAAGAGGGAGGTCTCAACAGAGTGTTTGTAACCAGAGCAGGAGCTCCATTTAGCAGGGAGTTTCAATACGCTGCTCTGACTGTAATGGATTTTAAATGTGGCGAGAAGGAAGGCAGCAACATGGCAGGGGGATTACCTGAGTGAGTACAAGTGCTGTTTTTAACTTGTTAAAGGGTAGAGGACCCATATTGAGGCCAACACGCACACAGACCCCCCCCCCCCCCCCCCCCCCCCCCACACACACACACACACACACACACACACACACACACACGCTGTCCTACTTTCCAAACCCCTCTTCTATGCCAGAGTATCCATCTCATCTGCAGGTCACCCCTGTTGCCTCCAAGGACAAACAGCCCATTAGCTAAATGAGCCTGGGGTCCCATGCACCTGTCTGTTGCACACACACACGCGCGCACACACACACACACACACAGAATTACAAAGACAGATATAGTCGCATGGCAACACGAGACAAACAGAAAACATACAATAAAAGGTTGGAAATTCCCATCTCGCTGTGAGGCGTTCGTCCTCCAGCTAACCAGTAGACTGTAGAGAGGAGACAGCAGCCAGACGTGCTCAACAGCAGCAGGAAAACAGTTCTTCTGACAAACACATGGAGGGACAGCGGACTGAGACACACAGACCTGACTTCTACGCCTGGTTCACACCCTGCAGGTTCAGCCCTGACGACTTGAGAGACTTGAGTGTGGAAAATCTAAAAAAATCAGGACTTTATAGTGAGACTGTTTTCTCAACGTCCTTTTTCCAAAGTAGAAAATAAACTTGACCCCTCAAAATTACAGCATTTTAAGACTTTTAATCTAAGAACTAGCTTCTGTAAATAACAAAAAAACAAAACAAATTTTCTAATAATTTTCTACCTTGGCTTTAGCTTTACAAATAATTTAGGTTTTAGATGTCATGGTTTGTAGAACTGACCTGGACTGGACCTGAACTGGACCTTTAACATACGTTGATTTAAAATGATGGTTCATCCCTGTTCTATTAGACCCAAAAACTTTCACCACCATCATAGTTTTTTTCATAAAAAACTACCAAGTTGGAGCTTTTCTGGAAGTAAATGGCATGGTGACCCAGACCATACTACCAATTTGATCATTATATTAGTGATTAATGCTCAGATATAAATCATCGCACATCTTTGTGGAAGCTATATCTATGAAAAATGTTCAGGACCAAAGTTCCTTATGAGCTGACACTGTGCTGACCTACTTTTAAAGATTTATTACACTTTCTAATAGCATCCTGTCATTCATGAGTCACGGCTCTACTTTGCACCCTGAAATTAAAGTCGATACAAGCAGGTTTGAAAGGTGTAGCAGAAGCAGGGCCATGCTTTCTCGTTTAGGGAGAGTAGATGGTAGTGCAGAGCCTGTAGGAGCTCCAGTGTGAATTAGGCCCTAACCCTGCTCTTATTACTGCCCTACTCCTCATTTAAGTACCAAAAAGCACATGCCTATCCATTTTTCATATTACGCCACAGTACTTCTCAACCCAAGTCCACCTGGGGATTGTTATTCCTGGATCCTGTGATTCTGTGAATGGTTATTGCTCTCAGGGGTGCAAACAAAAAAGAAGAATCTTGTGTAAACGCATTTTCCCTTTTTTTAAATCTGATTTATTTCCAGTCCCCATTGGTGGGAACTGAAGTGGTCACAGGAGACTTGCCGTTTGGCAGCTACTCAAGTGGACCCCAGGGGGAAGAGCAAATACAAATGTAGGACACAGGAGCAAGGTTCCTTCCTCGACAGGCACTGTTTATGTAGGTCTATTCTGCTAGCATCCTGCCCCAGCTGGCTCCCACTGTTCCTCCAATGGAATTCTGGGTGTTTGAGTTTATTTAACTTGCAGCTTAGAGGTCAGTGTACCAGAGGTTCAGCCCATGCTGTTTGGACAACCTTGGACACGAGTGTGGTGACATTTCTAACTACATTCTACGAAAGGCTATTTTAGGATTCTGGTTACTGGTGTAATCAAATTTCCCTGAAAGTCACAGAGAACAAGAACTATCAAAATTTGATTTCTTGTCATCCCCTGGTGCCCTTATACAGCTTTTTATCCTTCTAAAATATGTAAAAAAAAAAATTTTTTATCGCTGATTAATTCTCATCATGCATAGCAAGGTGAAGCATGACATTAATCCAGAAGCTACAGAACAAACCAGTGGAAACCCAGCTAAACTACAAGTGAATTTAAATTGGCTGTTTTCCGTGAGGTGATTCATCACACTCAGTGGTGTGAGTAGAAAACAGCAGAGCAACCACAGCTCTGCTTTTGCTCGAGTTTAGGCCTTTTAGCTGGTGCTGAATGTTCAATACAAGCAGCTACAACAAGGACATGTCAGCGGTTCCATTATGAAGCCACAGACCCCCCACGTACCTGTCTTGAAGACCTCATAGCGAACAGAGAACCCCGCCCCGTGCGTCTCATAGTCAGAGACGAACTTGATGAGGAGCTGGCTGCCACTGGAGATGATCGGAGACGGTGCGATCTTCCCGCAAAACTTTCCCAACATGGGTGAGAGCTCGTCCCCGCCATTGTAAACCTCCACGTAGTCGTACCTGTGGGAGGAGGGAGGAGATCCAGGTTTAGGTTTGTGCTGCTGCAAAAAAAAAAAACTGTTGATTTGAATAATCTATTTTTCATTAAACTGTCCCAGATGATCATTAGACACTGGCGTTAGCTCTGTGTACAGCACTTTGTGCGTCTTTGCTTGAATGCGCACAGCTGTTGAACATATGCATGGGTAATTGTTGAGCCCAAATTATCTCTCCAAAAACTCCTCTAGGCAATCAGAAGTTGATTAGTTATTCTGTGATTAGAGGTAATGCAATTTAAAGAGGCATTCCACTGATTTTAAATGAGAAAGTCGATTTAATACAGATGCTTTACAGAAATCTATTCTTGAATGAAACCCCTATGCACGTTGTTAAAAAGGCACACAGTGAAGCAACACAGGATGTCGTATCTGTTTTTTAAACATGTTTTGCTGACGCAGAGTGTTTCCGGATTTTGACTGAATCAAGGCGTTTCCCCAAATACCAGTGTAGTCAGCTGACTGGCTTTGCTTGCAGTGTTTTCTCCTCTTGTGCTTATAGCTGCTGCTGCCGTGGGACCCTAAATCATAGCAGCCGTCTCAAGTGAACCATGATCAATCTGAGGATTGACAGAGAAGAAAATTCTCCTATACAGCGGCTGGACAGTGAGCTATTCAATGTGTGTTGGGGGAATGACAACATGTGATCCTATAGCTTCCTCTGCATGGTGAAAAGGTCAATATTTATAGTCATATCATATCAGCAGACGATGGTACGTCACAGATAGTTTACGAGGCACCAGGATGTGATGTACATTTAATCTCAAAGAACAAGATATGTTGATCAGAGTGTAAGGAACATGCACGTGTAACATGTGTGTTATAAGATAAGAAAACATCAGATTTGGGAAAGTTCGGTGTAAAATCGGAGAGTCTGTGAGATTGTAAGGGGGCAACTCTTTCTATGTGTGGGAAAAGGACAGGCAGAGACAGAGGCAGTGATAAAAATATGGCAGCATGAAGCACTGGGAGGCTCCGAGGTTCCCACTGAGCACAATGAGAGACTTCATCAGTCTCTGCTGTCTGTGTGGACCTCCCACCACCGCTGCAGCACCTCATCCTTTACCAGCCGACACCCCTCTGTCCACCCACTGTCTGCTTCACAACATCTCAAGCGTGTGCAAGTGTGTAATACTGTTTGTATGTGACATGTCGCGTAAGGGGATTTTTAAGAGAGCACATAACTCCAGTGTGTGTTTGTGTCTATATAAGTGTGCATGTACGTGTGTGTGAGCCTTGCTAAACACCTCCCATCCTCCTCTCTCTGTGCCGCTTTGTAGCTGACGGAACAACAGAAGTCTGTGGAGGATTCACATGTTTTAGGTGCATGAGGAAAACATGCTGAGAAAAAAGGTGAGTTATATGAGATATAATGGCTGACTGCATGGGGGTCAGACTGGAGCTGGACAATCCTGACCACCCTCTCTACAACCAGCTGGACAGACAGTGGAGCATCCTGACGACTCTGTCTCTTTCAAATTGCACTCTGTCCTGCTAATTATTCTACATCTGCACATTGTTGTATAAATTCCTCCTGTGATAGGAGGAATACACACACACACACACACACACACACACACACACACACACACACACACACACACTAAAGTTCATCGTTGGCCTTGGAAATGGCAGTTATGCTCCAGAAGATATGAAGACATGATTTTCTTATGGCCTTGGAAATGTATCCATAAATATAAAGTGGTTGTGCTGGCAGGCACATATTAGAAGACTGGACTGTTTGAATTGGCAGAGGTCTGTTTTCTCCAAGTGCCCCTCTAGTTTATAATGTTCCTCAGATTGATCTTGATGCACAGTTTGAGAAGCACTGCACTAGAAGGAAAATGTTATGTATCAATAAAAAAAAACTTGATGGCAGATGTTACATTTCTAGGTGCATTTAATGGTTCGCTCAACATTAGGAAGGCCAAAAGTGTACATAGAGTTATTTCTTAGCAGCTACATCAGAGTTTGATGATAAAAATGTTGGTAAATCAAAAGGTATATCAAAGGCTTATTTATGGTTCAACTATTCAAATTCATCATGGGAGAAATACAGACACCAATTTATTCAATGCTATCACAATCATGCAGTAATATTACACAATAATAATCCAGATAAATACTTCAAGCTCATGTCCATCTCGGAGGTTTGTAGAAAGCTAATTACTCAACTCAAAATGAATAATAAAGAGTTTTGTTGTACCCGCTTTCCATTTCTATGTGGATAAAACAGAAAAATACATTTCATTCTCATATAAACATTTATCACAAAATCATTTCAGCTGGTGAGCATCACAGGCTGATGATGAGTAAGTATAGATGTGACACAGTCAGCCCTCATGTGCTCAGACTTTTCCTAGACATCTGTAACATCACAGATGTCTCCAGTGGAAAACTAAATAGCAGACTTACTTCTCTGCACACTCATCATATTGGCTGTCTGCTTTCCCTACACTCTGCAGAGCTTGTTCAGGACATTGCATACCAGGTTGTACATATCAGACATGTTTGACATGGTTAACATCAGACTGTAAAGATGCCCGATAGATAATCTGCACTGACCATCAGTCCTGACAGTCTCAGGCTGGCTGAGGCATCACACACCACATCTACTGTAGTTGATCCTCACAGACATTAAGACTCTGGAACATCTTGGAACAGGTAAATCAACATTTACGACACATTGCTTCAAAGGCCACTTTTACAGTCTTCATACATCTTATGTTAAGTATTTCCTTGGCATTCTTTAACCCAGGTTTTCATTATTTTTCAATAATTCGTCTTTTATTGTTGCCATACTGTCTGAAAGCACTTTGTGACTGTTTTGATAAGTGCTATACAAATAAAACATATTATACAGAGCTTGTTATATGATATAACAAGACTTTTCCTCTTGGAGCCAGCTGTGGAAACAACTTCGCCTGGTGAGTATGAGAAGCTGAAAAAGGGTGAAGTAGAAAACCAGAGAACCTGGACCTGAATGCCCATATCCATGCTGTGGTGTCCTTGAGCAAGACAGATAATCCATACCAGCTTTGGGGTCTCTATTTGGAAGCAGAGCCTGACCCGTGACCTCTCTGACAAGAGAACAGAGAGTTTTCCAAAGGAAGCTGAGTGGAATATCAAAATATTCCTTCGGCATGGCGGCTTGCTGATCACAGTAAAAGCTCTCAGGTAAGAATGTGTGTCTAATGAGACCCTTCCGTACAGAAATACAGATTCACACACAGGCCTCCTGGACCTAGCCGGACAAATAACTGTGCTAGGTTCAACGTTTGTGCTACAGCTGAACCAGTAGACACAAAAACACCTATAGTGTTCCCACACAGTATGAAATCAGCAGGTTTGGCCTGAAGCTCAGACAGTTAGCTTGTTTGAGACTCATGAAATTCAACTGCTGATTGCTGATTCCACAGGTACTGTATGCATCTGTTCTTTGACTTGAAATTTCAGCTTTGTAAGGTCTTCAGTAGGTGGAGGATGTGGACAAAGTGTCACAAAAATCCACACTAGCCTAATTTCTAAATGTGAAAATAGTTTTTTTTTAAAAAAAGATTATTACAGACAAAACTCAGACAAACAGATAAACATGGCATAAAGACAGGTGACATCTTCCAAAGGTCCGGGTCTGAATCAATCTCAGTCCTTTGACTTACACATCCTGGTGTAAACATTACTGCTGCAGCGACATTGTCAGAAAATATTAATATCAAATTAGACTAATTAACAGCATTGACGATTTCAAAAACATTTTTATTCATATTTCCACAATGTCAGACCAACAGTGATTCTCAGGCAAGTCTGACGCACATCACGTATCAGCAGTGCTGACAGCTGCAGGCATAAACAATGTTTTTCATGTTTAAATCGAGGTATTTGAGCCGGAGGTGTACAAAATCTGTTCTTTCTCTCTCTCTCTCTCCGTCTCTGACTTATTTTTCTCTCTGTCTCTCATTCTTTTCTCCATGTGTTCGCAGAAAGCTTTACATGCCCGGTGAGAAATGGACTTATGTGCTCACTTGTAAAGTCTTAGTGCCGAAGGTGATGTTTAGGTGATGGCATTTTTATTCATAGCATCAAACTTCCAGCTCGCTCCCCTCCCCTCCCTGCCATGTCTTACAGAGGCTCATAAAATATAAGAGCCATAGGGAGAGACTCAGCGTGTGTGTGTGTGTGTGTGTGTGTGTGTTTGTGTGTGTGTCTGTCTGCATGCAGATGGCTACACTCACTCACTCAGTCACTCCAGCCAGTCCTGGAGGCAGTGAGTGTTTACTGAAACAGGCCCTTTAATGAAGTGGGTCTGTCTCTTCACACTCTAGTTAAGGAGAGTCAGCAGCCCTGCAGCCTCCTCTCCATCCCTTCACATCACTCATTAACCACACCGGCTAACTCATGCCCTAAAAATGCAGCTGTCCGTTGCAAATGCCTTGCTCAAGGGCAAAACAATTGCCATTCCATCTGGGGGCCCGACAGCGGATGTTTAAATTAACATTGTGTGCTATTAACTGGCACTCTGATGTACAGAGCAGTAGCTGCAATTGGGCTGATTTCTGAAGTTAATGAGCAATCAGTAGCAGAAAGCACGAGGGAAGGTCAAGACATGCATGAAATTGTTGCTGCATCTTGAAGCTTGAAATCTGGATCAATTCATATAAAAAAAAAAAAAAATGTTGGTTGTGAAACTCAACACCTGATATCAAAAACATCACATCAACTACTGAATTCCATGGAAGCTTTTAAAATTTGCTGTATTTTCTTTTAAAGTTTTAGTTTCGATTTCCCCCACTTCTGAAAACATAACTACACCCCCTATTCAACCCTTCAAGCAGCAAAATAATGGCCGATTTAAAATGATTAGGAGTGGGTGGTTTGCATCAGCAGCGTTTTACAGCATGGCTGAGAGAAGAAAGCAGCACCTACACAAATTCACACATAAAAACAAATCCAATTAAATAGAAAGAAAGTCCAATAAAAAACTCTAATTGTTACAATGTCTCATTATCGTCCACCCAGATTGACACATGATGCACTGAGATAAGTGGAAAGTCCACAGCAGTGACCGCTTGGCGCTGACAGTGCTGCTAAATTTAGAACAAATGAGGATGTACCTCTTTAAATAAATACGATCCAGACGGAGAAGGGGAATTTTCACACAGCCCTGCATTCCTTCCCACCTTCTTTCCAAGCTACTGGAGTACAGAGCTATGAGCAGACTCACCCTCACCCCGCTCCACTCGTACACTACAGCTCATTAACATGCTCGCAGTATCGTGTTGTGTTGCTTTCCCCCCGTGGCTAACTTCTTAACACACATCTGGAAGGTATCACAGGAGCATTTACGGGGTGACGTTTGAGCTGTTGTTACGTTCACCTCCTGCAAAGCAAAGCCAAAGCTGGGAATGACTCAGTGTTTCTGCAGAGCGCCGTCACACCCCTCTCCCTTCCGACGTTCACTTATTCCATCCACCGCTCTTTCCCTTCCTCTGGATCTGTCTGTGCAAACACTGTCTGCTCCTCACCTTCCTCTCCAGACGTGAAAAGATTCTTCCAAAAAACTTGCACCTGACTTTGGCTTTTAAGGAAGCACTTCACTTTCGATACACCCACTCCAAACCCTCAGGAGTTAAAGTTTGATCAAGTGTTGTAATAAACGCTTTGGCATGCCCACTTTTTCCAAACAGGCCTCATCTACTTCTACCTCATGTAGCAATTTCCTTCATTACCCAGAATGGCTTTCAACAACCTCAGGAAAACGGTGTGAACTTGTTGCACTCAGCTGCTGACAGAGAGAGCGATTGTGTCAATAATAAATATTGACAGAGTGAGTTGTTCCAGTTGAGAAAAAGAGAGTCAGGCCTCTTTCTCTAAATGCGACAAGTAGTTCAGGCACATGTGGGTGCATGTGTGGATGATTCTACCTGTGGGATTGTTGAACAGTGCAAACTTGGAACTTGTTTGATTCCTGAAGTTTATCTTTTATACTTTAAGTAGCTAAAACGCTGTCAAACCGCGTGCTCTGTAGAGCGAACTTTGTCAATGTGAGGTCACATTGTCATAGAAGAAACTGCACTAGATAAGAAGATTGTCAAAAATGCAGGAAGCATTGCCCACAGCTGTTTTAGGGTTTTTGTTACTTCCCGTTTCCTGTTAGAGTCATTTATGATGCTATCTGATACAGCTTTTCATACAAGTGACATATTCTTGCACACTGCCTGTGGTACAGTGCGAGTTAAAGTGAATTTCATCATCAGTGACATGAGTAATTTGCTAAGTTAATGTTGTCAATTCAGAAGCCCAGAAAGCAGCTTAATCGTTCATGTGAAGGTGCAACCTAAGCTTCATTTAAATCAATTGACCAAACGCAATATAGGTTTTTTACCTGGTGTCCACATCATGTCAGGTTTTTTCTTGTGACTTTTGTGTGCATCATACCGGGACTTATATTGTACAGCGACTAAAGATCAGCATGTTTTTTTGGTCAAGACAGAATCTAGAATATGGGAGTAAGCTATTGAGAGCTTAGCCATATTGTTCATTCAAAACAATGCACAATTGCTCGGGGGAATTGCTGTCCTTAGATTTATATTCTCTGAAACAAGCAGAGCCTGATAACCACAAACACCCACAAAACACACACGCACACACACACGCATGAGGACCCTAACCTTTAATTTAATTCCCAGGAGAAATGTGGTAATTTTTACCATAACCACTACACGTCTAACCCTTCCCAAACAAAGAGACTTAACGCTAAAATTTGATACTTTTTTGCGTCAGTTTTTTTGTCTCCACTTGGGAGGTAAGTCCCCCAAATGTGACTCTGAACAGATTTATGTCCCCACAATGTCAGTATTACAAGTCTACACACACACACACACGCAGACGCACACACAGAAGAAGCTGTAGGCTACAATGCCAGGATTTTGTAATACACGAGTGGTTTTTGTGTTTTAGTGCTGATAAACTCAGCCTGACCAGTCGTTCTGCGCTCTGCTGGGAGGCTACAGATGGCACATGTGTGTGTTATAACAGAGTGTGTCAGCCGAAAACACGCTACAACGCCACCTGCCAACACACACACACACACACACACACACACACACACACACACACACGTACATCCTCCCTGTTTCTCACCTCCCCCGTGTTCACCAAAAAATCTACATCATCTCCCTCTCACTGTCTTACTCACTCAGACACACATATTTGAGTACTCACTACAGCTCATGTCATCTCCCCACAAATAATACTTTTAGTCAGTTTCCTGCTCTTTTTTTCTCTCTCTCTCTCTCTCTCTCTCTCTCTCTCTCTCTCTGTCTCTGTCTCTGTCTCTGTCTCTGTCTCTGTCTCTGTCTCTGTCTCTGTCTCTGTCTCTCTCTCTCTCTCTCTCTCACACACAAATATTTCCAGGAACACTCACTTGTCTTCTTTGCAAACCCACATGTGCACATGCTTGTTTTAAGACCCACTGAATGCAGTGCAGCCCTTATTCATTTTCTATTGGATGCATGCGAGCTGCTTCTCAGGGCATTATGGGATAGTGGACATTGATGTGTTGAACTCAGACACCAGAAAAGAAAAGGTTGAATGCTGACGACATTGACATTTACCTGGAGGTCCCATAGAGATTTGATTTATGTGATGCTTCATGCGGACTCCATGGTCACAGGTACCAACGAATATGAGGATCTGCTCAGCACAACGTCTTGCTTGGAGAAACTGGCAGGTTGCTTATTTACACAGTGCTTTCTAGGTTTGTGCAACCCTGTCTCCACCAAATTAAGTTTATTTAACTCTCAGTTCTTTTCCCAATTATGTTGTGCTTGCATCGTAATTGCTGCCTGGATTATGTTTTTCACATTTTTGGACAGTGACGCTGGAGGTTAGCGTCCTGTTTCCTGTGAGCGGTTAGGTTTAGGTGACCAAAGTACTTTGGTTAAAGTTAGGGAAAGATTTGGGTTCTGTTTAAAGGTTAATGATATGCTTCTATTCCATGTTGACTTTTGTAATACTTAACCAAGACCACCATCTTTGCCTAACCTTTATCCAAGTGCCTAAACGTTGTTATTCAGGCTTTGGTTGCTACGAGCAATTTTTATATTGCAAGAGAGAATATTTTAAAAAGGCTGTTGAGCACTGTGAACATTTTGTGACTTCTTGTTGATAAAAACCAGATAAAAACAGATGTAGAGCACATTTTTATAATATTTTTCTTCTATTCTGTATTGTAAACACTTACACCAAAGTACCAAAGTAAATTCCTTGTGATATGAAAACTTACTTGGCAATAAACCAAAATCTGATTGTGATTCTAAAAAACAGGGCAGCTATTTAAATGTATTTGCTCTTCCAAACAGATAAGATATGAAATTGCTATCTTAGACAAGAAAGAAGCCAAACTGCTGTCCAAACTTTTTGCACTTCCTGTGGGGCTTCATCATAACCCTGCTCTATCGTAGCCCTTTGAATGAGTGGACCAAAAAATATCCTCACTTTCAGCACCAAAATAATGGGCCTCAAGATAAAATCAACAAACATAAAAACACACTCATTCATGTTGGCAGAACCCTTCATTAGAGCTATGAGCACTAACTGCATGCGATTTACTCATACACATAAAGTACGCACACACACTAACAACACACGCTCATACTGGACTCAGAAATAATCACTTTTCCTCATGCGACCCATCCACCCACACACATTTCATTTTATGGCCACGGCTGTTTATTAGAAGCAATAAACACACATTTCAAAACAAACAAAAGATCCAAACTTTGATTAGATGATTACTTATTTGGTGAAGCCAGAATTTACAGTATGATCATATAGAACACTTTGTGAAAATTGTGAAAATGTATTCGAGCAAATCTTATTAAAAACGAGTAAGATCATACACACACAGCGACACAAACTCCCTCCTCTGCCCACAAAAATAAATTGGGCCAAGCAGCCAAAGTATGAATATCCTCATCCTTCACCTCGGCCGCGCAGATACAAAGCCACGGCGGCACAATCCTGCTGGGAAATTAAAGCGGAGACGTGGAGGAGGTGGAATTTGTTCTCATTTAGGAAGCCTTAATCTGACAGGGGAGGGGAGGAGAACGCTGTTTCCCCCTCTCTCTTGGACAGACTGTTTAGGGACCCTGAAGGATGAAATGAGATTTGGTGCAAACTCATAGAGGTTTAATGTGAAAAAAAGTTGAAAGAACTGAAGTCAAAGTCGATATTTTGGGGAGTGGAGAAGTTTCTGTGAGGGTCAAAGTGTTGCAACTGTGTTTTTTTTGTTCAGAAAAAGAAAGTGTGCTAGTTGGTACATCGGGAGTCTGTCTGGGGAACTTTAGATTTAAACAAACACAGAAGGGCATTTCTGAGTCTTAATTGAGAGAAAGGCCAAACATCTGTGTCTGTACCTGAGAGATTTGGGGGGGGGCAGGGGGGACCTTTTTGTCAGCCGACACTCAATCTGCGCCACTCTAAAGTGAGTTAGGGCCAAAGCAATAAACACTGTGTCACTTCCACTGCACTTTGACACGCGTTAGCCTTCGACAAGCTCATCTACATTCACAGAGAGGCCCGGCTGACTATACATTCACCTCTTTTGTTCCCCAAAACATGTGACATTAATTAGCTGGCTCTATTCAGGCACACATATAGAAACCCCAGCAGGGATTGCTTCAGTTTGGCAATGAGAGAGTCTAGTTGACAGACAGACGGGAAGATAAAGAGCAAACAGTTGGGTGTTGAGAAATATCCTTCATTTCATCACAGAGAATGATGTTATCGAACAGAAATGCTTGCTCGTGTTCGGACTTCATGGTTTGCATTTGAGAAATAAACTGAGTTATGGGATGATATGCCAAAGTAGATTTTCAGTCATGGAAACATAAACACCAACATGACTCTTTTGTTCTTTGTACATCGCTGCATTTGGAGCTCCGGGCTAAAACTTTAGTATTGAGTGATTACACCATGAAAACATTAGTTTTTGGCCAAATAATTTAATTTTTATATGAAATGAAGGCATCTAGTAGTGGGAAAATGAGGTTATTTATTTGGCAGAGTGTCTAAAAAATAGGATAATCCAGGCTATGTCTGCTAATATTGCACTTTTAACATTAGCAAATGTACAAGCATATAATAGAAACACTACAATATTAGCCTACAGTTTTCTTCATTTAAATGTAGTCATAATCTCATGTATTTTCCCATTTTGAGGTATTCATACTTTGCATTAGTTTTTCTATTTTGCACAATTTGACACTTTCCCATCACAGGATTTCACAGAGAAATATCAGTATTTATCTGACAGCTGCAGTTATTAATAACTTTTTGTTTTTCTAACAATTGTGTTTGTTCATTTTCATGTTACTCCTAATAAAGAAATTTATTTTAAAACCTGAGTGTTTCTGTTGTTGCTACAGGACGCTAATGCAGGATTTGGTGCTTTCTACTTAAGTGAGCACAACTACTTCAGGTTAAAGGATACTCATCTTAAAAATCACTTGTCTTAGTGTTGGCATATACCACCAGAACAAATGACGTCTCAGTGGAACAGTGACTAACACACCCATTTCCTTAAAACCTGTGTTTCCCTCAGTCAGCAGTCTGATTCAAAATAACTCAGAGCTCGAGACAGATGAACGCTGATTCACTCCAACATTCACTGTACTCCTTGAGGTGCCTAAAAGTAAATGTAATAAAGCTTCAGAGACACAGACGACCACGCCCACATAACCAGCAAACCACAGACTCACATATTTTATATGAATATCAAAATAAAAGCCCCAGCTTTTACTAAGCAAAGAATTGAAGTGGCCTCAAAGACTTAAGGCATCAGACTGAACACATTCATACATGTATTAGTTTCATTTTTTTTTATCTATGCATATCTGTGTGTATGTGTGCCTCCCACACACTTTTATCTGTTTATCGTCTGCCCACAAGATGTGTGTCTTTTACCTCCATGTGTCAGTGGGAGGTCACCCTGAGGCGTTGCTACCCAGACAGATACAAAACATTCCTCTACAAGTTGAGAAAGAAAAAGGCTTTATTGTCCATGCAGCTAGTGAACAGCCATTTAGGCTGCAATGGGGTTGGGTTTCCCGTCACGCATATTTAAAAGGACAAAGCCTCCCAAGCTGCTCATCCTCCTCTGAGAAGGGCAGAAAACAGTTTGACCTGCTGGGTGACCTCTGAACTCCGTATATGGATGCTGACCTGTCTCGAGCGTGACATTGAGTTTTCACAGGCCTTTTCAGTTCACAGGAAGGCAGATTTGAGAATCAGATGAATGAAGTGAAGTGAAGTCACTTTTATATTTGGTGGATTGCTATAATTTGTAATGGTGTCTTGTGACTTTTGGGACAAAAGCATGTAGGTCATGAATTTGACAGACAAAGAAGTGGGTCAAGTCTGTAACTCTATCTATCTATCTGTCTATCTATCTATCTGTCTAGACATGTTGAATTCTTATGATACAGTCAAATTAGAAATATTTTGAACAGGTTCAAGTGAGGCCATTTTCACATTGGGGCCAACTAGACAGGTTTTTCTGGACCTGACGCCGTTTTCCGTGAGAGCTTTGCAGAGGTGTGAAAGCTGGTGGAGCTGGACTGCAGTCCAGAAAAACAGTCTGAGGTAGACTCTCGTGGAGTCCACACCAAATGTGAAAGCCAAACGCTTCACCAACATGAAGCTGAATAACATGATTGGTGTCACATTAGTGTCATTTGTCATGAAGTATATTGAAATGCGGCAAAAATAAAACGTTTTCAACCGAAGAACATGATTCACACTGAAACTACACATCTGGTGAATGCCTGCGCTGTCATAAATTTCTCCTTTGGCGGTGCTATTGCATAATGGCACCAAGGCATGACTGATTTCTTTGCTTTTATGTGGCATCAGGACCAAAATAGCAATAAATTATATTTCTTAAATGTTGATGGGGTTCAGTATTGGGATCAATTTCTCTAAAGGATTCTTGTGCTTAAAAATAAAGATTCGCAGTCTGGATGAAGCCTGAAAACTTAAAAGCAGCCATGTTCAATCATCATCACAGAAAATGTCCCCCGCAAGCAGTCGTCTACGCCTGTTTGGATAAATCCTCCAAACTTATTCAACCAACCAATCCAGCAATCCACCAAGACATCCGTTTACTGACATCCCTGCCATTTTCATGCTTACTGTACATGCAGTGGTCACAGTGGATTTAGAAGTTGTGCGCAAAAATAGTTCAAAACAAGCTTTATCGTCACTGTAAAATCCAGCTGCTTACTCTGATAGACGCCCTTCTATCGTGCTTAAGAGAGTGTATTTTGCTTTTAGGACATCTGGAGTGTATCAGCGAGTGCGTCCTGTAAATCCTGGGATTGCAGCTGTGTATATGTGTGACGTTGCTGACAGCCCCCCCTCCCTCTGCCAAAGTCTCTCCTCGTTAATCTGGTCGTTAAGGATCTAATCTGACATGTGTTTTCATTTGTGTGTGAAAATTTGAGTTAGTGAGTTCAAGTGTGTGTGTGTGTGTGTGTGTGTGTTTATGTGGGATTTACTGATGAGAAGGGAATCCACAATAGCTCTGATTATGTTTACGGCAATTCGTCAGTTTTATTGTGTGTGTGTGTGTGTGTGCGCGCACTTCAGTGTGCATTTTCTTTGCTTACACACATGTACATACATTCTGCTCTTGTGTGTGTGTGTTATCTATTTTGCCTTTGTATGTGTGCATGTGTGAGCTGATCCATATGGATTCAGAGTTTGTGTCTATAATTGTTTGGAAAAGCAAATCTAAACAATGTGCAGTTGCATCAGAAAAACAATAGCGGGATTGAAAGTTCACCCTTCCTTCCATTAGGCAAATATTTGCTGCTGAGAGACGAGAGTCATCTGGTGAAAGTCAGCCAGTGTTCATGCTCTATTCTTACTCTGGTTTATAAATGGTGGAAACCAGGAATTAGATCCATTGATAGATAAATCGTGAACTTTGTTACACTGTTTTTCTGGCACCAAGCAGTACATTAACGATACAGTTCAACAGAATACAAAACAACGTCTATTTCATCCATTTTCAGCAAAGATGTTCTGATAAACCTACTGTACGCTAAGGCCAAGATTTAGCAGCTTAACATCCAGTTATTTTTCTCAGGAGTCAATGGAGACCAAGTGTTATAAGGAGAGTAGATATTGGAGTCCATTCAGCAGAAGTTGGCGTTCAGGTTACACACAGTGTAAAGTTCACCATCATTTCTCCGAATCGAGGAGAGGGAGACAGAGAGCTTATAACAAACACAGGAAGAAACGGGATGAAGACATGACGAGTGCACCAGGAGTTCAGATGGAGCGAGGAGGTCGGAGGGAGTGTGAGGACAGAGAGAGAGAGAGAGAGAGATAGTGATGGTGCAGGACATGATGGGATGAAAAAAGCGACAGAACAGCCTGAGGGTGGAGGAGGAGGAGAGACAGCGAGAGGTCTGTCACTGAGGTCAGGATTAGACTGACCATGCCAACCAGCCTGAAGCTGTCTGTCTGCACCACTCTGCTCTCTCTTTCACCCCTCCCTTTCTTCTTCCTCTTCTTCTTCCCGTCTCTCCCTATTGCTTACTGTTCATCCCAGAGATCAGAGTCTCTTTCTTATGCAGCAGATTTCCTCCTCATTTTCCTCTTTTCCTTTCCTTTCCTCTTTATCTTTTCCATTTGACCTATTTTAGCTTTGCCTATTGAAACTCCAGGACTATTCAAATCTCCTCTACATACAAATTGGCAAAACATCTAATTTTTAAAATCACTGTGGAACCAAACCAAACAAAGCTGAAGGGGAAATAAATGATGACTTTAAGAAGCCCCAAAATTATTTGTCATGGTTTTGTGAATATGTATATTTGTACATGAGAAACGTCCATTGTGTTCCACACAGAAGTAAGAATTGATATCATACTACATCAGACAGGTAATTCCTCATACAGGCAACAAACAAAAACAAAAATATTCATCTTTCAGTGACTTAATTTTAACAGAACACATCACTGCAAAACACTGAACAAACAACCAAATAATTTTTTTGGAGCTTCACATTTCCTTGGGAACGAGCCACGGGCTAACCATTCTGTGACAGCAGCACATTTAGTCTTCCTGTTTTGTGTGGCTGCTGTGGAACTGAAAAACACAACCATCTGGAAGGGACGCTTTTATTTTCTTTAAAACTGGCAAAGTCAGATAGAATGCTGAGCACAAGACCGCTGGTGAAACAGCACCTCGGTCTGAAGCCACATAAAAAGGGCTGAGATTCAACAGAATATTTGTGATGTGGTATGTTTTTGTGCTGCGGCACAAACACAAGTCTAAGCAACTGATCTAAGCAGATTAGTGGGCCGGTGTTGTTTTGCACTTTCACAAGAAGAGGTCATCAAAAATTCTAATTTCTTGATGATTCAAACTTGTCCAACTGTACATCAATCCGTTCTGCACACCATCGGACTGATTTGTCCTGTAATTCTTCCATCTATCATTCAACTTCCATTTAAATCTATAAATTTAGAAATTAATTTTTCTATCCATTTGGCCATCCTTCTACCTTTGATTCAAAAATAGATGTATTCATCCATTCATCTTTTCTATTTATCCATTCTATCATCCATCCATTATCATCCAACCATCCACTCACCTTTCATCATCTACCATCCATCCATAGCTACCATAGCTTCATCTATCATCCAGCAATCCATTAATCCTGCCATCCATCATCCATCTTGGAATACATCCATCCATCATTTTTCTATCATCCAGAAACTCATTCATCCATTGTCCAGCGATTCAATCCATCAATCAAAATAAGCATTCACACCAAAATCCTTCCATTCACCATCCAACAATTGATTTCATCCTTCATCCAGCAATCCATCCGATCATCCATCCATCTATCATTTATCGTTCCATCCATCCATCCATCCTTCCACTCTTCTATCCATCCATCATCCAACAATATTTCCTTCCATCCAACCTTTTTATCCATCCATCCATCCAGAAATTCATCCATCCATTGTCCAGCAATTCAATCCATCAACCAAAATATCTATTCACACCAAAATCCCTCCATTCATTGTTCCAGCAATAGATCAATCAATCAATCCATCCTGCCATTCTTCTAACCATCTATCTTCCAACAATACATATTTCCTTCCATCCAACCTATCTTTTTATCATCCATCCATCCATCCATCCATAGATCAATCCATTCATTCCTTCATATTCTGCCATCATCCATGACTCTGTCATATATCCATCCATCCATCCATCCAACACTATATTCATCATGTATCTTTTTACTAAACCTCAACAGAAACCTTGTATGTTTCAAATGCTTCAAGAATACTTGATTTGCTCTTTTGCCAAGCAAGTTGCCCGGCTGATCATGATGAAGCATTTGAAAAAACAAAATCTACAGCTGACTTTCCAACCAACACAGACCCACAGACACACACAAAGGCCTTCCAAGTGTATTCCCATTCATGTGATAACCCCAGGCTGTGGGACGTTGGTCCTGTGACTTTTTCTCTGCTTGAGGAAACATTTTTCTGACTAATTTGGTCCTTCGTTCACACTGAATTTACAGCATCTCTTTCTGTTTCTTTCTCCTTTGGTCTATCTCTCACCCCTCCAGCATCCTGTCCTTCATACCAGAAAAATAGCACAGCAAAAGTGACTTGTGTGTCAGTCTGTGTGAAATTGGAAGTCCTGGACACTTGTTGACATAGAGACTACTTGCTTATTGCATGGCATTAGCAATGACTTCCCTCATTTTGTGCTTTCTGCTTTGGTATTAAGCCAGGACAACTCGGAGCAGTTGCACAAGAATTTGGAGGTCAAAGTTTATCAAATTTGAAACAACAAAGAGCACTGGGAAACTTGGGATCAATGCTCATCTTATTTATTTTGACCCTCGAGTGAATCCACTGATGGAAGTGATTTCATTGAAATCAATTGAATTTCAGACCAAAATCAAATGTTAAAAACTGGTGTGAACAAAGCCTTACTTGAAAGGTTAAATCCTCATACTTAAATAAAATGATAAAATGATGGATTTCCCCTTAAATGACAATTGAACAGACATCAGACATAAATATGCATTTGCTGTGATATTTCAGACACATGAGGGTTTTTCAGCTATAAAACTCCACTGTAATTGATTGAAGTATCTGGTTTATATACAGAGTGGAGACAAAATAAAGGAAAAAGCATAAGTTGTCTCAGTAATTGTCTCTGTGGAACTCCACTGGAGGGATGAACAGCATACCATATATGTTTTGATGGTGCAGATCTGAGTTGGGTTTAGATCTGGTGACTTTAAAGGTCATAGCATATGATTCACATCATTTTCATATTCACCAAAACATTATGTGACCTCTTGTGACAACTATTAACCATTAATCCAAGATTTGAGACATCAAAAGCAGTTATGTACAGTGGATTTTCCCCTTAAAACTACTCCATGTGTGTCAGTGTTAGCTCTCTGTGCCCCTGTGTACACAAAACTGCACAAGAATGTGTGTTGGAGAATTTGCACAACATGCACACTGTAGCTGTGTTTGCACCACAGAGTGCACATGAAGCATACTGTAAGTGACAGAAAGTTTGGTTGCCTGTGTGTGTGTGTGAGTGTTATGTGTGCGAGTGTCGTGTATGTGTGAGGTGCAGACGGTGCCAGTACAGCCTCATGTAGGAGGAAACAGTTCAGCCAACTCCTAAAAAGATGTCCCAAATTATCTTGCCACCGACGCATGTTCCTTACCCATGCCTCTGCTCTATTTTACCGCGCTCCGCAGGGATTCACTTTGTCGGCCACGCTATTTCAGACGTGGACGTGAGACAAGACTTGTTCTGGTGCCGCTCCAGATTGGCTACGGAGGCAGAGCCGATGGATCTTAGCATGTCTGAACAAAAGTGTTACTGGTTCTCGTCTAACCTAACGTCTGTTCACTGAGCGCAGACTGTGTCACTTGAGAGTTTGTGGAAGTAAAAGGTTGTAGTTGGAAACCCCAGACTGACTGTTTTACAGAAGCTCTTGAGGGCCTTATGAACCACAAATTTATCTATCAAACCTACAAGTTCATTTAGAAAGATGCTACTGTATATTTTTTTGGAAATCCAGCAAGTTTATGATCAAATGCATTTGTGGTTACATTTTTCTGGCAACATAACAGGACACTCTGGTATAAACCGGTAGATCATCTAATTTTAGTATAAAACTACCCGAATGTTTCAGTTTCCTCCTCCATGAATCACACTGACAGGAAACATTTCCCGCCTGACAGATATGTATTTTTAAAAACGTTGTAATTAGGGATCATAATTACAAACCCTAGGTCAGGACTCAGGCTTGCACAGGGAAGATATTTTGTAACACAGATGTCGGAAATGTAGCTGGCATTAGCTTGTGGACGCCGGTGCTATGGCTTCTTTGTTTGGCTTGTTAACAGCAGACATGTTTCACAGCACTGGAACACATTTGTTCCATTTTGGTCCAGTAATTTAATTATGGTACTGGGAGAAATGGGCAAGCAGTGACAGGCTATCTGATGATGGAGGAGGGGTGTCTCATTCCAACAATATATTTCAGTCAGGACAGGACATTTGAATCAACACTGTGGGATAGAAGAGTGTTACTGAAACGGTCCTGTAACCTAAATGCCACTGGATTGATTTCCCTACAGAACAAGCAGCTCAGTCGCTAAGAGAGTTAATGAATAAGAGATGCTGTTTTTTAGAATTGGGTTTTATTTAGAGCTGAAACAATTAGTCCATCATCGATTAGTTGTTCATGTCAAAAAAGCGGAATAAATACCAAACATTCACTGGTTTCAGCTTCTCATTTATGAGGATTTGCTGCTTTTCCTCTGATTGTAAATTTAATTGGATATTAACTGTTGGTTGTAAAAAAAAAAATTTAAAGACATCACTTATGTTTTGGGAGATTGTAATGGCTTTTTTTTTTTAAATTTTATACACAAAACATTCTTATTAATGTATCAAAAATTAAACTCATTATGGATTAATATGCCGATGACTTTCTTGATTATTTGATTAATCACTTGGCTTATGTCAAATGAAATGTCAGAAAATAGTAAAAGATGACCAAACAGTCCACAGATCCTCACATTTGAGAAGCTGGACCCAAAAAATGTTGGCTAAAAAAATGACGATTCTCTTTAGTCAAAATTGCTGCAGATTAATTTTCTGTTGACATAATGATCCACAAGTTGTTTCAGCTCTAGAATACATTCCTGAGCAAAGAAATCCTAGTTCACTCTGCAGATGCACCAGAGGTCAGGGGTCAGATGTAGAACTGAGCAGGGTTCAGTATCTTGCTCTGGCAGAGCAGATGCTTGCTGTGCCGCATGTCTGAAGACTTCACATTCATGGTTAAACATTAATATCTGTTGCTGTTTCCATTCATGGCCTCACTGACTGGAGCATCATATTTTGGAGCTGACGTTGAGCTCATGGTATCATATAATAAAAAAAAAAAAAAAACTTTAAATATCATCCCAGAAAATTTCGAAGTGGGACTGTGGTCTTGCCAAAGGCTTAAGGCCCAGCTCGATGGGAATATTTCGAACATTTGACTTGTTCCCAAAAACAACACGGCTTCTGCCAAGTCAGAGAGCTTTGAGCTACACCCCATCATCATCCAACATAAACTCACACAACAAATAATGAAACCAATCGAGCAAAGCTGAGGCCCCTAAGAAAACAGCCAAATTACATGCTAAGGTGGCTGCAGGGTGGCCTGGCTGTTGAACGGTCACAGGTTTGAGTCCTGTAGTGGTAAATGGTTGCCAATCTTAATGTGGAAATGTGAGCTAGCGTGACTGCAGGCTTACCAAGAAGGGGAATCTGGTGTGTGTAGCCAACGTCAACAGTCCAATTACACAGAAAAAGAGCCTGGACAATGACAATGAACTTAGAAGGATCTCTTCAGGTGCATAAAAAGATTGATTCTTCTTTGCACCTGAAAACCCTCCTCTGGTTCATCACTGAACATAAAGTCATAAAAACATATTGCTAAAATGCTTAACTGCTGAGCTGTAATATTTTACTTTACAAGTGCCTTATAGCAGCACATTAACCTATGGAAAAGTAATTAAAGCAGACAATAATACTCTGTTGGTGGTGAACTACAGTGCCAACCGGCGACTAAAATTTTATCACCAAGATTTATTGCATTTCATTAAGTACTTAAACAGCGTTAGTACATTCTTATACGGCTCCCTGGGTTATCGCACAAAATAAGGTCACTGCAGAATGAGGTTTTTCTCAGGAAAGTCCTGAACGTTTGCTCACATCACTGTGGAAGGTGTGTAATCCACTGAAAGACACCCAGTATCCACTATCTGTCCGGAACGCTAATGGTTTATTAGTCCCTTGGTGGTGAAACATGATCCAATAGTATTGGAGGACCCCATCTGTGAGGCAGCGCCGGACAGCCAGTTGTGATTTACACAGGAGCCGTTTATGGAGCTTTTAAAAAAAGACAGAGGAGCCGACATAAAAACAGGCTTATTCATGGAAGAGAGCAACACATGGACTGTTGTGTGGATGCACACAATCGTGTGTGTGTCTCTGGGTCAAAGAGAGGGGTTGTGTGTGTGTGTGTGTGTGTGCGTGTCTGCACAGGTGCTTGTTTACAGGTTTTTACGGACTGATGCTCAAGAAAGCGCAATCTAAGACATGCAGGGGCGATTTGTGATGCATGTTTGAGTGTCTGTGTGGAAAATGCATATCGTTTAAGAACATTTGAAAGTTGTTTTGTTGTTTTTTAACCAAAACTACCCTGAAGCCAGTGATGGCGACAGGAAATTGGACTGCATTAACACTGATTCAATCAAATCACTTGTTTTTGTTGACCAACTAACAAAGGGGAGTTTGTAATCATGGAGGACAACAAAAAGCAGGAAGTCTTCACATCTGACAAGCTGGAACCAGTGAATTTTGGCATTTTTGAGCCAAAAATGACCTAAACAATTATTGGATTACCAAAACAGCTGTCAGTTCATTTTCTCTTTCAACTAATCAATGAATGTACTTATTGTTGCAACTGTAAATGAAAATATAACTGCGGATGAAGAAGCAGACAAAATCATCACCTTATATATTTGTATCTTTTCACAATCCTCAAACTTACAAAAACCTGACAGCTGCACTTCCACCAGTCTGTAAAGTTAAATGAGATCCTTGAGATTCTTTTCCTGCAAACAAAACAGCCAGACAAAACTCTTTTCCTCCTCCAAATGCAAACAGGAAAACTCTGCCTCCAAATGAAAAGCAAACACTATTTCTCTATTCCCACAATAAGCAAACTGAACTCCATCAATGAAAAGCTGCTGCACATCAAGTTTCACCGGCTCCTCTGAATTCCTGCCAAAAACCCAGGCAGAGACACATGCCATGAGACACCTTCCCGCCTTATCAAATACGAATTATGAAACCCATCAAACCCCATTTCCTCTGAAGTAATTGCCAGTAGCCTCAGTGCCGTATCTCATCCTTGCACCTCCAGTTCCATGGGAGCAGATGTATAACTGCTTGACCAATAGGTGGCAGAGTTTCACATTGTATCCAGGCAGGATGGAGGAGAGAAGAGCAAAGGAGGGTGGGGAGGGAGGGAGAGAGAGAGAGAGAGAGAGAGAGAGATGACTCTTACTTGCAGTCTCTGTCCTCCAGATCAAAATGCGGATTGAAGTTGATGAGGATCTTCTGGCCGGGCTCTGGGGCTGTTATCACCCACACGCACTGCTGGGAGGGGGGGTATGCGCCGGGGTAACCCGGGGAGGTCAGGTAGTCCGCGGTGTGTATCTCTATATTCCCTCCGCATTTATCTGCGCCGCAAGACAAAGCAGAAAGTTGTTCAGTTAGTGGAGAGAAAAGGACTTTATGGGAGCTGAACTGAGCCCAGATGTTTACTGATGGCACATATTTAAGTGCCATCAGTGCCACCCCCGCTGAGACACCTTAATGTAAGACCTCCAGCTGGGCGTCATTATACATCCAAACATCCACCGGTGGAGTAAAACACGCACGGTGACAGGAGAGCGCTGATACCTGCACCCCCGTCCATCCACACTTATATTCCTATTATTATAAACCTACATCATGGGAAATCCTCAGCCTGAAGAAGGTGATAAAACTACTGCCCTGCACTGCTTCAGAAAAGGTGTGGTATAAAGTGGTTCCTTTACCCCCCCCCACCCGCCATAAGGTCTGATTACGCCCCATGGAGGTGAGGTGGGCCGGCTGCTGCTTCTCCTGCACACAGGCAGCGTAATTACATTTAATTTTCTCGATGAATGATTTATTAAATTGCTTGTCGCCTTTATGGAGCTTCGGCAGCAATACGCCAAAGGCTCCAAAATACGTGTTTGAATGGCTGAGAGGACCTTAACGCAAATGTGTAATATTTCTGGAATGATGAGGAAATGTTAACATGAGGATTTATTGTCCCTGTGATAGTAACTCGTCAGTGCGTAAAGATTGTAAGGCACTTTTGGCATTGCTTGATATTTATTACATTCATTGAGTTTTTGCGTATCTTCTATAACATCCTTCATTCTTTTCATCTCCAAAAGGTAAGTACAGCAGAAACAGCATTCGCTTGGTCTGACTCGAACCCCTGCAGACGCGCTCTCACATAACAGGTGAGAGGCAACAATGGTGCAAAATGATGCAAAATGGATCAATGTTCAGCCAGGCTGCCTGTTGTCAAGCTGCATGTATTCATACAACCAGTCAACACCTACCAGTCTGAGTCAACGAAGCAACCGAGATGACTTGGGTGAAGAGGAACAATAGCAATCCACTGTGCATCCTTAGATTGTACAACACAGACATACTGTCAGAGAAAATAGAGACTAACGGAAAAGGGGGAAACGTCCAGGGGAGGTTACGTCCAAAAGAGAGGAAAAAGAAAATTGTCTCAAAGTAGGAGATCTGCTTGTTCCAGGGATCCCAGCATCCTGCGAGATTCAGCACCAGATCCCCGCGTCTGTCAGGGAACAACTTGCCATCTCCTGGAAAAAAAATAAAAAATAATAATAATCCAAATGCAGAAATCAAGACGAGGACTCAAAAGGAAAAAAATCCGTTAGCCAAAAGTGGCAGCTGCACTCCCCTCGATTCTTTGTCAAACCACTCACTTCTGATACAAACAGTAGCGATGGACGTACTTCCAAGTGGAGAATTAAAGAGAGAAAAATCAATAGTTGACCGGCATTCAGTGAAAACCAACCGCGGGGAACATCTGAGCGCTGCTGCCCAGATCTTTACTCCGTATTTTAGTTCAGCTCTCTCTCCTCTCCGCTCGCAGCGACTGACTGACCGCCACAGCAGAAATGTCAGCAATACGAGGCGAGCCGTGGAAGTATCGGCGGAATTTCCACTCCCCAAATTCCTCCTGCTACAGACGCCAGTGCGCGCAAACCAGCAGCGACCGACCGCTACAAGGGGCTGGAGCGAACTGACACCGGTGCGCCCTCTGTGCGCTCCCGACGCATGCGAGCAGGGAAACTGCGCACGCAAACTCCCGCTGGCATGTGAGTGAGGTACGAGGTGTGGGCAGTGTCCACCGAGCCGACTCGATTCCACATCTGATCTTGGTTACACCGAGGAGCGGAGGATTCAAGGAAGATGTATTCGCTCCTTGTTAGGTGACCTACATCCGATAGTTTGTCCCACTGACCGGATGTGTTCATCAGGCTGATCGTACGCCGTCTCTGTATCCTTTTATGTTGAACATGATCGCGTTTTCTTTGTTATATAGTAACTCTTAATGACTGGTATTTGAATATTTTACAGATACTGAAACGATATTTATTCCAAAATGGATATGAAGCGTCCTGAAATCTGACACACCATTTATTATGTTTCAAAAGAGCAACAATGGATTTTGTCATTTATCCAAATTTTACTTTAAAGGATCGATGAGCCTTTCCTCCATATTGATGAAGAGCATTAGGTTATCTTTAGAGTCATATTTTAGGATGTTATTTTGACAAAAGGTGAAGATGGAGCTGCAAATAAGTATTTTTCCCTTCCTCAGTTGTCAGGTACTCTTGTATTTCATGTGTTAGGCACTGCTTTGCCTCTACGCTCTGCATTGAAGCTGAATAGCATTTCCTATGAAACAATGATTTCACGTACTTGATTATAAAATGCACGTTGTCAGCTACTGATTTGCAGGCGACTGCATTACAGGTGTCCCTAAACCTGCCATACCTAGTAGGAGTACCAATGATTGCCTAAATTTCCCAAAATGCCTTTCAGCAACCCCCTCAAAGACCATGCCTGATAGCGGTATGGACTGGCATGTTGTTTTATGTATGGAGAAAGCATTATTGATAGTGATTGAAAGAGCAACAGTTGCAAAAACACAGCACGTTTGTTCACAGCAAAGGATTCTGGTCAGCTGGGATGAAGGAAGGTGGAGAAAAAAGACTTATTGGATCCTCTGTGATGGATTTCTCTCTGTTAGATTCTTGGCTTTGGTGCAAAATGGCTGCACTGCCAGCCGAATGTCATTTTTACAGTTTGTGTTTTATGCAAACTCCCTCCGGTATGTGAGTGAGGTACGAGGTGTGGGCAGTGTCCACCGAGCGGACTCGAGTCCACATCTGATCTTGGTTACACCGAGGAGCAGAGGATTCAAGGAAGATGTATTCGCTCCTTGTTAGGTGACCTACATCTGATAGTTTGTCCCACTGACCGGATATGTTCATGTCTTCATGGAGAAAGATCAAGATAAAAAAAAATTCAACTGAAAGATTACATGAATGAATGAAATGAGAAACAAAACACACATCGGAAAATTCAACAGGCTTTTTGGCTGCTTGTCATAAATGTCTTAAACATACACTGATGGGATTCAAAGTCATGACCTGAGTACTTCTAAAATACTGTCTGTGGCCCTGGAGGAGCCTGTCTGTGGTGAACAGCAGAAGACAGCATCTCCCAGGTGTAACTGCTTGTAATTAATGAGAGCTTGCTTGTTCAGCACCAGCACCTGGCTAAATAAAGATAAAAATGTGATTATCAGACACTTATAAGGACTGCTAATAGCTCACCACACTGTATTAATGCAGTGTAATTCATTAAAGCTGCACGCTGCAAGAAAACTATTGTGTTCCGCTCTTAGCAAACAGGAGCTGTTTTCCATCTTTACTGTGGATCTGCTACCTGCTGTTTAATCACCTGAGCAGGTGTTCAGATTAAGTACCTATGTTTCCGTGATGCCCGTGACATGTAAAACTTTACAAGAATCACATACTACTTTATATGCACACTGAGAGCACAAAGCATAAACGAACCAAGATAACTAGTTTCCTTAACATTTATACCCCAAAGACTAATGAATTCATTTTGGAGAGGTGAGTGTGTGTGTGTTTAGGATACATTTTAGCACCGTGGTGAAGGTGTAATGTGCAGAGACGCTGATGTTCTTCAGATGCAAAACTGAGGTCACACTCCATTTAAGAAACAAGCATCCAACTTGTCAAAGTGTGTAAGATACTGAATGCGTATGCACAGCTGATCCCTTCGGATCCAAACTGTTTTAAAACCACAGCACCCCGTCGTAGTGTTCTTTTCCCACAGATCTGTTCAAGTGAGGCCATCTCTGACGTATCAACATTTGTTTAAGCTCTGCTTTACATTGACAAATTTTTCCAACATTGGAAAAAACACCTAAAAACATGCCAGAAAATGTATTTTTGTTACTATGACAACCAGCAACCGAGAGCAGTCATGTCACTCATCTTAGCAACAATAAAACTACGTCTTATCAGGGTGGTGTGTTTTTTTGCTTATTTTTGTTTGAACGTGTAGTTTAAAAAATGTTGCCCAATAGCCTAAAAAATGGAGACAAACTAATCTTGTAGCGCTTGTAGCCCATCCTGAAAGGACTCCGGGGTGCCATGGCATCCTGTTGATCTTAAAATGCAGCTTTTCGATGCTTTTAGAGTGTCTGAAAAGAACATCTAACAAAGTATAAACCGGCTTAAAGTCAGTGTAAGCACTAGATAAGTCCATATAAAAGTTTGTAAAATCTAAATCAAACACAACATACTTGGTATTTCAACTAATGAACTAAATGTTTACAACAGCAATGTGAATCATGAAGAAATGCAAACTGAAAGAGGAACAAAGGAATACAGCGATAACAAGAGCAGTCGCTAACTGACAGGCCAGCAGCTGGTCTATAAAAGTTAACTCCCCAGGAATTTCAGACACACACCAACAGGAACCTACTGAAACTCACTGAGTTGCTATTTGAATCTATTGACTCATTTGTAAAAATTCTTAGCTCCTCTGTAAGTTCAGCTTTGCTAAATCGAAGACTGGAAAATGACTCAACTGTAAGATTTTATAACATACTGGAAATGCTCATAATGTGGTTCCTGTGCTCATCGGCTTGAACATAATCACGCAAAGAATAGGAGGTTTTAAAAAAAAGGGAGACAAGCACGGCATGTGTGTGAATGAGAATGTAAACAGAGGATGATGGAGTGAGCGAGTAAGAGCCAGAGTGAGTGGAGAGAGCGAATGAGTGACATGAAAACAGAGTAAGAGATCAGCAAACGAGCAACTAAGTGGGTCTGGCAGAGAGCGAGGAGACTCACTTCTCAGAAACAGTTTGTGCTGCAGTCCAAAGATCACAACAAACTTTTAATGTTTCCAGTCGGTGTTCAGATATGATTTTCACTGAGGTTCTGGATGTGTCCTTCAGAAATATTTACTGCACCCCTTTTGTATGTGTCGAAGCGGAGACAATAAAACCTCCTTGGCAGTGCAGCACACTCATAACACTGCCAAGCATGACTGAAATAGCATCAGTGGCAAAGTACATGTTAGTGACGCAAATTCTAAAGCGAGAACAGAACACGGTGTGTGTTTGTGTTGTGGTCATAAATCTGAGCTTTGCAGGTCTCTTGACAACACTTTTGTTTTGTTTTGGCATTTTGAGCAAATATTCAACATCGTAATATTTTTTCCATTTACATGCAAAGTGCTTCTGAGAATTTGAAGCCATTAATCAGTCAGTCATTAATTTAATAAAAGGCCAATAACAGCCCAATTAATCACTTTAATGCAAGTTCATGCTCATTAATTATAGGGAGTGTGTTTTTGCATTGAGGCGAACTTAAGCATGCGATTGAGTGTGAGAGGAAGGAAAGTGAGATATAAGGGTGTGGTGTGGGTTGAGTGGGTTTTTAAAAACTGCAGCCATGTTTGTGTGACCATGGGAATGAATATTAATCGAAGATGTTTTTGTGTATTCTACTCTTAGAAAGTCGTCGCCCCCTGGTTCTGTTTGAGGTTTCTTCCTATTAAAGGGGAGTTTTTCCTCCCATTGTTGTCTAATATAATATATTCTGGGTTCCAGAAGTAAAAGTCCTGCTCATTTTCTCAAAGAAGGTATGAGGTGACCATCGGCTGGAGTACTTCCAAAGCTTAGATGAATTCAAAACTCTCCTGGCTGAACCATCAGTACACAAGGTGAGAAACTGTGTTAGAAAATATACCTTTATATTTAAAATACACTCCAACGTAAAAGCATGAGTGTATGAGAATCCAAGCAGAGAAATCAACTGTGATGCCAAATGAGCTTTTCTGCAAGAAGGACTGTATCAAATCAATTAGCTTAAAATCCTAAAATCCAATTAGCTAAATATCACAATTTTTAGAAACCTAATAAATCATTCAGTTGTTTTAATCAGTTCATTTTCCATTTATGACTCAATTTTGGATGAATTCAATGTGGTGCGATGTTTTATACCCATTTGTTGCAACAAAGTGTTCTGAACTTGCTGTGACAAGAATTAGTCTTCCTAATCAGATTTTATACACTTTGGATTTTACACTTATTTCATGTGTATTTATCAACTATGAATCTTGACACACTGCCCAAATCTAATGGGAGATTTAGGGAGAGATTTTTTTTTTTTTTTTTTAACTAAAGAGGTGTCAAGTTATGTCGTCCAGTATTCAATGTTGGAGAGTTTAAGTTACTTTCAGAGAGAATAGCTCTTTTCACGATCCTGTCATGTTTTCAGTAGCATGCTATTGTGACCAAATGCTACATTGCTGCATGCTATTTTAAAACAAAAAAAAACTCAAGAATGATTTTGCTGCCTTGTGCAGTCTGTTGTTCACACATTTTACAGCTGTCCATCTTCTGATTCACCTGAAAACTGGGAACTGATTTGGTCCCTTCTTTGAGATGGTGTCAGTATGTTAAACTAATAGTCCTGAGTAGCTTGTAGTGCAACTTGGTACCTTCAACAAACACGCAGTGCTACTGTAGTTTGACCACTTCCTATGATACTATAGCGGAGTGCATCTTCCTCATTTTGCGTGTGTCTGTGCACATGCATCTACTGCATGAGAACTGTTGCTGAGCCCAGTGTGTAAGGGCAGGGGGTGAGTATGCCTCACCTTCCCCAACTTGTGTCATCACTTAGTGGAAAGTTGCTGAACTATGCGAAGAGAACATTGACATCCTGTCAATTGCTGACCCTGATGGTTTACATGCGGTAGAATAGATTCCACTGTAACCACGTGTCATTGCATCATTGCCTCTGACGATGTGAAACTGCAACACCTATAAATACCTTGTTCTTAAAGAAGATGGGTGTCTAAACCTTGTTTGTACAAAAGTATAAAAACTGCATATAATCACCATTGAGGGGCTCACTCAGGAAGGAGGGAGGCCATTGCCTGTAATCAGTAAAGATCTATGGTGATAGAGAGGCAGATATTGTGTTTGCACTACAATATTCATACAATCTCACTGCACTACACAGTTACCATGACATGAGAGACCCTCCTCAGTAACAGAAGTCAGTCAAAGAGACACACACACACACACACAAGTGGGTCTTCAGCTGTCTATACCTGACAAACCTGACACAGCCTAGCATTCAGCTCCAAAAAGGTTGAATACATTAACAGTGATACCTGCCTTTACGTTGTATTGCCTTGCACAAATGCGCAGATACACGTAAGAGCATACAGTTAAATGTGTATGCACACGCCGGAGCAGAAGCACCTGTGCGCATACACACACATGCGCATAATGGCTACGGAATGATGGAGGAGGAGGGGTGGCATTTCTATAATGACACAGTCATACCTCAGTAATTACAGGAGACACTGACAGTGATCCATTAGCCCGCTGTGGTGGGCTGAGACCAACAGCAGCTACATGTTGGCTAACACAGAGCCTCTGGTGCACACAGAGCTACACAGTACTGTGCTTATATATAGATACATATATCCTGCTATTATGCACTTATACATGTACTGAAACATACGCTGTTTACATGTTTAAGGGTACACATTAGTGGCCATCAGTCTGTATCACTCCTCTCTCAGTGCTGAACACCAGTTAGCCCTGTTATCATTCATTGCTATCATGTACAAAGGCAATCTGCTGCTGTTATTTCAGTTCCTGTTGTTCTGTTCTGTTTTTATCATATCCGCTACTCACTGTGTAATGCATCCATTAATAGTAGTACCACTATGATGATACACCTCTCTTTACATTTTGTTCATAGTAATATTGTCAAATTGTAACACAGATGCACATCTCTTACATGCATGTTCACTAATATCCAGCCTCAAGAAGCATAATACCATGACCACGACAATGAGTTGTCACCATTATACGTGAATGTATGTAGATTTATTTCAATTATGTTTTTACTGTGCTATCGACAACTTATTGACTTATTGACTGAAGGTCCATAAGCACCGTCACAAATTGTCATTGATAACATAATAACAGGCACTCTATCACACTTTCATTCATGTGTTGCTCCTTCACACACACACACACACACACACACACACACACACACACACATATATATATATATATATATATTCATAGTCATATATATTGTCATATAAACATGTTTACTACTTTCACTATGATAGCATATATCTATTTTACTGTGCATACAGAGCATCTTTGGCACATACAGGCATGTGTTTTCTATCTTCCACAACACATGCCTGTGAAAACGCACACATACCATAGACACAAAAGAATAATATGTATAGAAAGAGTTGCATGCAGTAATACACGTAGATGCGTGTATGCATGTGTGCGTGCATAAGAAGATCAAATAAAAAGACTGTCATCACAAAACATGTATTAATGTGGATATATGCACATCACAGTTCCGCACGCCTCTCAGTCCTACTCCACTCAGCTTTTTCAAGAGCTCCCCTCCATAAAAACTGAAACACTCTCATGGCTTTAAACCACATTTGTCAACCCCCCCCCCCCTTAATCCACACACACACATGTAAGCAGACGCATGCACAGATACACACGCACAATATACACACGTTCTGAAAAGATATTTCAACACAACAGGAGGTCATGGCACCGCCGATAAGATCTCACCGCCTGGCAGTGTTCCAGACGCCCTTCTCTGGTTCACACTCTGGGACCCAGACCAAGCTTTTGTGCTCTCTCTCACACACACACTTAAACACACTCTCATAGAGCCTAGCTCTGCACTGGCATTGCCACTTACACCTCCCAAAGGACCTAATGATGAGGCTCTGGATTGGGAGTGAAATAGAGGATGCTGGCCAAAAACGCCTTGTTTGAGGACTTGGGTTGTGATAATTACTGTCATTACCAAGGAGGCGATTTGAAAAAGGACGATGTGACCATCGTCCAGCTGTACTGGTAAATAAAAGAGTGCTAGCTCATCTCAGCTACTGCATCACGGGCTTGGCCAATAGCTATTTAGATTACTGGAAATAACAATAAGTTATATCATGTGTTTTCCTGCAAGACCAGGAAGATGCCAAATGCACAAGGGAGCTTATTACTGTTATATGTTTATAGCCCAAGCCCTCCAAAAATAAAAGATTTACTGGACAGATAACTCCTTCACTTAGATCATTGACCACTCATGCCTAGGTGCATAAAAAACAAACAAAAAACTATAAAACAAGTACATCAGGAACCATTAGGAATCAACATACTGAAACCTTTCAGTATGATCTTTTTCTCTGCTTTCTCTGCCATATTGCAGCCATATTGGAAGTTTGCAGCTCTTGGGCAACTCGATTAAATGGTCATTTACACACAGTAGAACAGAAATGCTTAATATACAAAATGTACTGTTGTTGACTGTGTAACACAAAATTACACAAATTTACAACAAAATGAAGAAAACAATTCATCAGAAAATGCAACCAAATTTACCATTGAAGGTACTTTCCTAAAAATACAATATGAATCAGTGGTTTTAATTATACCGTGGAACAGTTGTCCCAGAACTACTGAGGTGACAAATTTCTGTCTGAAAAACAAAACTAATAAGTCGACATTTTTTTGTGAACTCAAATAGAAAGAAACTGCAACAATGAACTTCTCAGAATTACAAAGTTCTAGCAAACAAGAGTTACTTAATCAAAGAGTTATCGCTAACTTTAAGTAACATTTAAGTGACTGATGGCCGAGTACTTCACATCATTAGGAAAAAAATGAGGAAATAAAGGAGGAAATAAACCGTCAGCGGGTTTACTGTGTAGCTCAGCAGCTTGCATCTAAAGTGTTGCACGGCTTGCAGTGGCGTATGGTAATAATAAGCATGATTTGTACTGTGACCTGTTGGCTTGGCTGAAAACCTGAAATTTATCCCATCAGAGGGTAAACATGGCACAAACTCTGAAACTTAAACTCTCCTCAGTGTTACAAAACTCAGACAAGTTCAGAGCAAGTTCAGGGCTTATCGTCGACATTTCCCATCACAGACCAAATCAGAGATCTTCAAGGCTGTTGCAAAAGTCTTATTTCTATCACCTTGTTCCTTATCTAAAGAGCCGTGACATTAGATGCCGAGTCATATCTGAGTCCCAGGCAGCTGAAAGTCATACCTTTTCTGCCTGTCAGTAGGATTTGAGCTCCATTACTCAGTAGGCCCACCGGGCCACACGAACAGGCTTCTATCCAACAGCAGCAATAGTACAGTGAGTCAGAATTTATCAGATCAAGTCAAGCCAAAAACAATGAGCAACAGTCTCAGCAAAGCAGGTTCACTGCAGAGTTCTTCACCACACAACTAATGGCAAAAATACATTTATGTACATTTTAACCCGATAAGCAAGTGTTTTCATTCACCTTATTATGAGTGTTTGCTCATATGATAATGTAAGGTAACCCTTTCCATGAAATTAGTTATATTTTTTAAAAATTGGCCCCCTCTGAGATTGGTTAATCACATGGACAGATACTGTGAAGTTTTACCCTTCTCCAAATGAGGTTTCTGGTTAAAAAATGTGGGGGAAAGTATTGGTGAGAGTCACACAACATATACATGTATGAAATACACACGAAATTCCAACCTTCAACACAAGAGATCAGAGAAATAGAGCACGGAGTAAAGACGTATCGAGATATCACTTAACAGTAAGTGCTTCGCCTGTATTTAATACTGTTCAAGGTGTTGGTTTCATTTTATGGTTTGACATTCCAGGAATTACACGGTACCTCCATTCATACAAGTGCTTTAAAAGTGAACTTCTTTGGATGATACATTTGCTTAAATTGTGAAAAAGGTGTTGAAAATCATTTGAACTTCTTCGTTATATGACATACTGTATATATCCTGTTTTGGAACCAAACCTTTTTCAACACTGGGATGTAAAGTCGTCCCCTTTAAGTAGCACTTGGCCGAGATTTTGATCCTCTTAAAGTATCCAGATCAGGTTTTCAAGTGAAAATAACACAACTTGCATTCGTCACACATTTCTGCACAGAATGATGTTTGCCTCCCTTATTTTTAGGGACAGCTGTTTGAAATTTCCCCCTTTCATTCCATCTCTTGGCATACCCATCATTGATTTAGCCTAAGCCCTTGCTTGGCACTGAGCGGCTACGAGGGAAGGCTTAAATGCAAGTGCCAAAATCTGACACTTCTAGAAACCCTGATACTTTGTCAAGTGATATGAAGAGCTGCTTGTCAAGAAAGAAACACTGTCCATGTCTCTCCCAGTGTGTGTGTGTGTGTGTGTGTGTGTGTGTGGGACGGTGGCACATTTTGTCGTGTTGTATTGGATTACATCTGTAGATAAAAAAAAACTTACAATAAGAAGTAATGCAATAAGATTTCCTGACACAATTTTAACAGGACACTAAACAAGGTAACAAAGTAATGAACGTCTAACAGTTTTTGGAACTGTGAATCAACAGAGACGCCACATAACGAAAAAATAGAAAAACAAACAGATAAACAAGCGCAACAAGCCTAAAGCATGAAATATTAGAATTATCCTGATGCGTGAACTGTGTCCAGAAGTTCCTCTCTCGCAGGAAGAACAACTGTTCTTGGCAGCGCTTTTTAGATTCTTCTCTGTTGTAACAACTTAATTAGTTCATTTCACGACTCTCTGAACTACTTCACCAAAGAGAACTCAGAGTTTGTTTGAGTTCAGTCTAGTTACGTCAGTTCATTTAAAAGTCCCTGAAAACCTATTTTCTCAATCAGCTTTCTTGTGATGAGTGATGGAATCCCACACGAACAGTTTTATAATAAAAGGTTTTTGGATTATTGGCTGTTTTTCTCACCGGTTTTATGCATTTGAGGGGTTAGCTGGAAAAGCATGATGTTACGTACTTCTGGCCAACAATCGGAGTTTAGCAATGTGTGATTCAAAATGTGATGGCACTCCTGGGATTGTTTGGTAATTTTTCCAGCACCGTCAGCCAGATCCGATCAAAACACGCCCACAGTTTTCGTCCTAAACTCTAATAACTGATCCAACTAAGGGTGTTTTGTGTCCACAACAATAATTCTGATTATGTGTTCTGATTAGTCATGATTATTAATCATTACAGAGAAATCAAAGTTTTCAGGGGTTTTAACTTCATCATTACTCAGGAGAAGATAAACAAAAATAACCAACTAACAAAATCAATTGTGCTATTTTGGTCCACTAACTTGTCCTCTTCTGGACAAGCTATGGATGTCTATGAATAGTTGCTTATATTTGAGAACTTTATGTACATGGTTTCTTACATCCAATGACAGAAACTTTGTTGCTGCTGGAATCAACAGGGAAACCAAAATCGATCTAATGTAGCGAACAAAAGCAAAGGGAGAGTGAAAGTATCACGGCCTAAAGGTCACAGGGAGTGTGATCAGCGACCCGGAGCTGCAATCAGGGGCTTGTTGCTCACTTGGGGAGGGGAGTGTGTGTGTGTGTGTGTGTTGGTTTCATTACATTAGGCAGAAACTAAGATAACAGAGGTGGTGGGACACGTGGGAGCGTGTGCACTGTGTATCTGCAAATGGAAATGCGGGAAAGAGGGATGCAGGAGAAGATGGACACGAATGAAACTGTGTGTGTTTAAGCTTGTGTATTATGTTTGGAGGGGAGGTGTTCGAGACAGATAAGACACTATCACTGTCCTCTTCAAACATGCTCCAACCAGCCTGACATGCTGGCATGACAATTACAGCATAGCGACTATCAGAGGTCAAAGGTCAGCCCACAGCAGTGAGGTGTCCTTAGTTGACTTCTAACGACCTCAGTAGTTAATGAGTGAGGGAGAGCAAATCATGGTCACCAGCTGTTGTTTTAGACATTCCCACATAATGTTTAGTCCTGCTATGCAGAGGTTATTTACTTACCTCTAATGTTTGACATCCATATGTGAGAGTACTACAAAACAACAGCACACACACACACACACACACTGCGTTTTTTCACATTAACTGACTTTTTTTTTCAGATTTCTAATTATTAACACTTAATTAACACTGCTCTTGCCACCCACAGCAAGGATATGTTGTTTTGTCTGTTACTACTTTGTCTGCTTTGCATGCTTCCAGTGTGTACAACAGTGTAATGGCCTTAGCACACAATATAGGATTTTTCACATAACTTTTAAAATTTTAATGGAACACTTTTACCTTTCATCTTAAATGAGAAGAATCGTTGTTTTACACAAGCGTAACTTTAACTAACTTTAATTAAAAGCAGTATTTGCATAAAGGCCAGATTTTTATGTAGAAACTGAAATCCATCCAACAGAGAAAAAGAGTTAGAAAGTTTTTACGGCTTATACTGCTTATCCATGGCTATTAGTGGTAGCGATTACAATATATTATTTTACTTCTCGTTTCAATTCTCAAAGTTAGATAGAAAATGTGATTAAACCACCTTGAAAGGTCTGTATTTTCAATACATATCTTACTTTTCCTGTAATCACACAAGAGTTGGTCTTGAATAATATTGTGTTTTTTTGCAGGGTAAAAATCTAATTTTGAAGCATTAGAGAGATTTGGCAGTGCTTTTCACATCAATCTCACATCTGTAAAAAAAAAAAAAAAAACACAGGCTGTACGTGAATATGCAGCCTTCTCTGGATAATTTCTTACATCTGGGAACAGGCTTTTTAACGCTCATTTGTTTTCTCAGCTTAAATCCAGACGAAGACACGTAACAGAGATAAAAGATAACGTGTAAGCCGCTCGCATTCCAGCCATCGTATTAAGATAATCTGCTGATATTTGTTTTCATCTGCGGCGCGGCAGAGTGGAAAAACAATACCAAATGAGAAGGAAGAGTGAGTGAAAATCAAGATTATTATGTCTTGATTATGGTAAAAACTTATACAATATGCTGATGTATGTCTGCCTTATGCCTGCCATGTCAGGAGGTGATACTTCAGGAAATACACTGAGCGGAGGCAAAACTAAGAAAGATATAATTGCCTGTATAATTCACTTTTTTGGCTTATGTGAGCAAGGCATTCACATTATTCGGGTTACAGGTTTAATTTGCTGTGATACCTTCAATGATGGAAATGTATGCACCCCAGCACACTACAGTGCAACTTGGGTGAAATCATAAAACAAAAGTGGTGGACGTGAACTGCATTTTCTCCTTGTATATATGGTTATATTTCAAAAAGCTACACTCTAATAATACTCTCAATCTATATACGGAAAACCCATTGACCACCATTTAAAAAAAAAATACCAGACTGTAACACTCCCATTACCAATAACCTCACCAAACATTCCCCCTCTTCACATGACCAACCCCACTATCACTGTATTTACATTACCCAAAATGAATGACCCTAATCGAGTGCAGCTACAGTTCCTAAATCACCGAAAACAGCCATTGCGGCCTGACAACATGTTCAATTTTCCAGCCGCCTCACCTCATTTTTATTCTACGTGTGATGCCCAGTGTCATGGAGCAGCGGTTTCAAGCCCGTGCAAGAGGAATGGAAAGGAAGGAGGGGTGAGGGGGGGGGGGGCCTGCAATGGTTTAAAGCACCATGCATCTTTTCTATCTGAAGGACTCTGCTGGTTACCGAGTCGATGGTTCACTGGGCCATGAAGGAGCCGATTTGTTCTCTTCCAAGAGACAGGCTTTGGATTCAGCTAGCCAGCACACTGCAGGAAAAAAAATCCATTTTAACAAGACATTTAATCTGGTATCATTTATATTTGGCTTAAAACAAATATTCCCCCTATGTGTGGAAATGCAGATTTCTCCAGCAGATTTACTTTGAACATAACACATCAGTCCACAAGGCCATTCAAAGCCTTCCACTTGATTAAAGTAAATTCCAAAAACACAGTGAGTTAAATTAGAAACTGTGAAACAATATGGATCACTTCTCCATTACAGCTTTATTCAGGCTTTGTTTTTTTTTTATTAAGTATTGTCCTTTACACAAGATGGTTTGTGTTGAAATCAAATTAAAACAGGATTGGAAGACTCAACAGTTTAAGGCCTGTTGACATGTTTTGCAGTGTAGAGAGGTGCCACATGTGGATGTATGGGAAACAAGAGATGAGGGAGGTGGGGGTGGACAGGGGGCACTATTAATCACTGCACACCTCGGCCTCAAAAGAATCTGAGGGCCAGTAGGGGACTTTCTTAGAAAGTGAAAACTAGTCTAGGAAACTATCTGAGACATTAAAACCAGACTGTTCTGGAAAAGACTGAAATCTAACAGTGAAGTGCACAAAAGCTGAGGTGGTCTTTCAACAAGTCAATTTGTTCTTCTTAGACTTGGCTTTGTTTACAGTAATGGAAATTTTAAAGCTGCTGATTACAACTAATCCACGACTACTTTTTCCAAGAACTGTTTAGACAAATGAAACAAAATACCTTGTTTGTAACTTCTTTTCAGAGCAACCCATAGAAGTGTTTTCTGACATTACTTCCTTAATGCCTTCCATTGTATGAAAAACAAAACCGTTCTCTGATATGGCATTGCTATGGTCAATCTTCCATGGTTAGGTTTATACATAAAAATGTATAGGTTGGGTGCAGGGAAACATCATAGTTTGGTTTAAAATGACCACTTCGTTAAGATGGGGGGGCCTTCATCATCATGACTAAATGAAACCAGAAAGGACTGTCAGAAGGGAAGGGGGAACGAACTGTAAACTGCGATCCACCCCAAACTAATCTTCCTGTAGACTCTGTGGCTTCATGATAAGGTCATCCAATTTTCGCCTTTTCTGTCAGTTGACAAGAGTCACATTGCCTTTGATTGTTTGTCAATCTAACGTGAACAAATGTTGCTTTTTTTCTCGGAGGACAGTCTCCATTGAACCGAATGGAAATCAATAAATCTGCTTGGAAGGAAAGACACTTCTGGTAATCTTTCAAGAGTGGTTTAGTGAAACAGTACAAGCAGCACTAATTATATTGAAGCTGATCACGCCTCTTGAATCACAATATCATTTAATGTGGAGAGTTTTTAAAGTGTAGTTTTAGGATCTAACCTCTTCGAAATGAACCTAAATTGGCCTCAGCACTACAATCATATCCACCCACCAGGACAAACCCTGGTAAAGGGGAGAAAAGGAGACATATTGTGTGTTATCTCTGAGTTTTGAGGCCAAAACAGGCAGCAAATCACTCATTGAGAAAGTAGCTGGTCTGTCAGCAGAGACACTGTCACTCCATCATATTGATTATTTGGTCAGACCAGACGATTGTTTACAGGCCAATCAATACTTAGTGCAAATTGTAATCACAACTAACACACACACAAATGAATGAAAGCAGGAATTCATTCTGTTCAGTCTCGGACTTTAGGAAGTGTGGACGCATGCAAACGCATATCAATCTATATGTCAGTGCATCACACATCCTAAACAGGTCAGCTTGTGTGTGGGTGGACATAAATAAAAAACACATGTACACACTTACAAACCACATCACCACTGCTCACAATATGCAAATACTGCCTGCGCATGTGTTACTATGGTTGTGAGAGCACCGGCGTGGCCTCTCTTGGAATTGTGTTTATAGCAGATGACAATTCACAATTTACATTCAATGGCAATTTTCAACGCTGGAGGTAGCGAAGCATTTATGAAGCAAATAGAATTCAAGGATTCAAGGATCTTCATTGTCAAACCAGCACGCATTTCCACATGAGATGGCACGAAATTGAGTAATCGGGTCCCAGTTATAAGCCGGAGAGAATAAATAAATTAAAAACAAGAGCATTAGAAAATACAAGAGCACTATAAAAAAAAACAAGCATTTAACAGTGATTAACAACCGCTGCGCACTGCCATCTTGAGTTCACACCAAGGAGGCCAGGATTATCTTGAAATACTGTGGAGTGTTGTGTCTAGATACAAACTAAAACATCTTGTGAAGTTACGTATTCCTTATTAAGTAGATGGGATAGATGAATGAATTTGATTAATTAAGTGCTAACGTTTACAAATTACTTCACATCCCTCTCCCATGTAAATCTTACAATTATACACGACCCAGTAATTACTGAATGGATAGTTCTTATTCATGGACTAATCTTGGCAGGACTGGTTAATGCATCTTTTAAATTGAAAAGAACTTAAATCTAGATTCCATTTATTCCTTTGGAGATATTCAAGCTTCACCAAAATGTCTTGCAATAGTTCTTATTCATTCTTGCTGCTGTTGTTCGTTGTCTGACGTTATATTTGTTTAACTGTTGTGGTTATTAATTGGACGCTCTCTGCCAGGCAGTATTGATTGAATGAAGGATTTGTTGGAGATGAGGTGCATGTGTATCTGTGTTTTCTGGCGCATACATGTCTGTGCAGTGATGTGAAAAACAGTGCGAGCTTTAACCCACTCACAAGAGCAGAATGTTCATAACTGATGTCATCTATGAACATTTACTGCCAACATTTTCAAAGTTATTCATTACCAGAATATCCTCATGTTGCATTTACATCATAGTGAAAACAATAAGCTCAGGCAAGTAAAAGTACTTGGTTGCCTTAACTAATGCCAATAGTAGAAATCATTCACTAAACTCCCTTAGTTAGTGTTGCTAGGTGTTAAGCTTTTAGTTCTGGCATATGTAGAGTTTACAATAACTGTGGCAGATTTACCACTCAAGCTGATGCTAAAACTCCCCAAGTTGGTTGGAAACTGTGTCCACCAGCTGATGATTGATATGTACAGTGGACATATATATAACAGAACAGCATTGTTTGTGTATTGCAGGGTGGAGAACCTAGCCCTGAAAGTATAGTTACGCATTTTAAATAAAATTCAATTAAAATTTGTTTTACATAGTCCTCGGACGGTTTGCAATAGAAAAACATACTACTTCAGCAACACAGTGGTTAGATTTATGCTTTAATGTATGTTTTTTTTTTTTTTCAAATTGCTTTGCTTTTACAAGAGAAACGGATATGAGAAGCAACTTTGGCTGAAGTTGCTGGAGGGTAAACTTCCCTAAACAAAGTTAAGAGCAGGACACAGCTTCTACTGTTTCTTTAAACTTTGATATTACTGTACGGCTACGTTAGCTATTTCTCTGATGTAACCTGTAACGTCACTAAACTATATAATTAGCTTATTAACGACTTGGCCCTTTGTAAGATACGCTACTGTAAGTGGTTAGCCAGGCGTTTGCTGCTCGCTAAACTATGGTTGGACAATCACTGTTTGAGGATGGGGTTTAGGCAACGGTCAATTAAACCTTCAAACAAGAAAACATTTCCCATTATTTCACTCAAATGTCTTGAAACAGACAATGTTGTCACACTGCTCCAAAATTCTGTGTCAACACAGAGACCACTTAACTGCAGATAGCAACACAAAAATGAACCAACAACAACACAGGGGTGGTGATTGAGGATAAAAATATCAAATCTGTTGAAAAAACCTGCATAAATACAGACACACACACACACACACACTTACTTTAAAGCAACACATTTTGTGCGGCAGACCGTCACCCACGGCCACAGTCTCTCTTTGAAGTACATTTGTGAGTGAATTTCATAAGTGTGGCTGAATTGGAAACAGAAGCCTGCAGATCAATATTTGAATACAAGTACTTTGGTCGACTCCCATGTGAGTAAATTCTCGTGCGTGTGTGTGTGTGTAAGTGTGTGTGTTTGTAAGAGTACGTGCCAGGCAGCCTTGGGCGGTGCTAGTGGGACCACTGCCAGACAGTTTACTGTCTGGATTTTGATGGGGTCTGGTAATGCTTTATATGCACTCGCCTCCATGATACATTATGAATGAAGCACACCTTTCATCAAAGAGATAAAATAACAGAGACAGAGACATTGGATGGACGGACAAAAAAAAAGTCATGTGCGCATATATGAAAGTATCATTGTTTCATTCAGTCATCCCATTTTTCTTTTTCTCTCTCTTTTCCAAACACACACCACATACACAAACACACTCTGCAGTAAAAATTTTAACTCATCTCTCAGTGTGACAGTTTTGGCTCACATCGTAACACAGAGAGTCTCTCACACACACACACACACACACACAGTGACAAACACATGCACAGCAGTAAAATTTTTATCTCATCTCTTATTGAGGCAGTTTATGGCTCACTATTTCACACACACACACACACACACACACACACACACACACACACACACACACACACACACACACACACACACACACACACACACACACACACACACACACACACACACACACACACACACACACACACACACACACACACACACACACTAACCAAGTGGGAGAAAGAGAGAGGGACAGACTTCATTTGATAATCCAACAGCCCGGCCTCTTTCCTCTCCCGACCCTGAGGTCTCCTATTTCCTCACTTTCCCACAGATGTCTCCTTCAATGATACACTATTGATTTATTGTCCACCACATGACTGAGAGAGGCAGAGAGAAAGATGCTCAAAGAGGGACAGAAAGGTATTGAGCCAGTGAGAACGAGAGGAAGAGAGACAGAAAGTCAAAGATATTATTAATGTTACAGAGCTGTTTGCTGTTGTTGTTGTCACACAGTCATCAGCAGAGCTTGGCTGTTTGTTGAGTTACCATATATAGAGCCTTCCAACAAAATCTTCTTTGCTGAAAGTAAACCAGCCTGGAAAGTTAAATGATGAGCTGGGGCACTAAGTCACTTCCACCACTCATAGTTTCCAAGGTCGCTGTTAATGAGTGTAAAGCAGATAAATTATTAAATGTGGGAGATGAGACACTGGGCAGAGAATTACGGTCTCCCAGACAACTTATTGACTCCTGAAAATTAAACTAAGCAGGCATCTTTTAGTTTTCTTTTTAACTTCTTGTGATGAAAAAAAAATGTGAAGAAGATATCTCTGTATTTGGGATATAAAGTTTAAATGGAAAACAGAATAAACCTGGATATTCACCTAACTTGGCTTCTGGCTGGCTGGACTCTGCCACATTTATCTCTCTGCTGGATTTGTCTTGTCTTTATGATTGCCTGTAATGGAAGACAAGAGCAGCATTAGAATTTATCAATGCAAAGACCCATGTGGATGCCACCTCGCCAGGGTGGCTGAAATTTTGCCCGTGCAAGAGAGAAAACTTTGCACCCTTCGTGCCTCCTCAGGCTGAACACATATTTAGAATTTGAGTTTCAGCTCAGCATGTACATCGTCATTGCACAATTCATCATATTTTTGATTTACTGACTACCGACCTCATAACTCTTGTTGAAGATGCAGCTTTGCACATCGCAGATAGTGACCAGAAAGCAGAATAAAGGTGTTTACGCGCAGAATCAGATTCTCCTGTTCTGTTTTCTTCAGATAAGCTCTTTCTCAGGTTTCTGAAACCAGCATGTGACGTTTACATGTGCGAATGCAAAATCCACACACTAAGAAAAACCTGATCATTTGATCATTGTGATTTAGTCGTACATGTAAACACATCCACTGGTTCATTTCTAAACCCCATACAGCTCATTAGTAAGAAACAAAAATTATAATATTCTGTATTGTTGTCATGCTATCGGGATGTTAGCTGTTAAGATCTTTTGAGGGCAAAGCACTGGTGGTGTATCTCACTCACTAAAACACTTGCGTGAGTTGACAGCTATTTTATGATATCAATATATCGAGTATAAGCTATTTCATCATCAATATCTCCCCAATTTGGCACATCCTAGCTACCGTACCCTGACCTTTTCTGTCTCTATGACACATCTGGTATGCGAGATGATGCTCTGTGACATGGCAGGCGTGTGTTACAATTTATGCCTCTGTGTATCTTCAGCTGCATTTTAATCCACAGCTTTGGCATTTAATTAATACTGGGAGTTTAGTGCTTTGCTCAAGAAGACGTTGATAGGACACAAGACCACAGAATGCATTAAATGAGAACATTTTGTCTTTAACTGTCAGTGATTTCAGGAAAAACGGCACACATTTGTAACGGAGGGAAAGGGACTTCAGCAAAGCTGTTCTCTGTACAAAGTCGATATTCGATCAAACTGTTATGGAGAAAACTGTCATTTTGCATTTATATCTATAATTTAGGCTCATTTCCAGTTTCAGTATTATGAATGTGTGCATTACAGAATTGTGGTTAATTAATTTCTAATTCATTCATCACATGTAAAACGGATTTTGTTCCAAACACAAAAACATTTGGTATCAAAGCTACAAATTAAAGAAAGAATGAAGCTTCAGTCACTTAAAAAGCAGACACAGCTTTTTCCATGTTGAGGCCAGCCTACTGACCTCTGACCTCCTTGTGGAAGATTTCACACAAAAGAAGAGTTAAATTGAGATAACATATCATGCATATCACATATATGTTCATACATTTACCAGCCGAAGAGTTATATCCACCACAGACTGTGAAGTAGTCTCTACCGCTCACTATATATTTCCTTCCCTAACACACACATACATGAACAGCCTTCCTCAACACACTGAACGGCTCATCTGTCTCAGGGAGTCCGACACAAAATTAGGGCCACTCTCTGCTGCTAGTTGCCTAGGCAACCACTCAGAAATATAGAGGTTTTTCTGCACAGGGGCTAGCAACATGGCCGTATTATTTACCACTGGCTGCGGCTGTAATCCCTGTCACCTACCCGCTGTGTCTCCAGCTATACCTCTGGAAAAGAACATCCAGCCCCCACAAGTAACAGCCCCCCCCCCCCACCACACACACACACACACACACACACACACACACTCCGTATTGTGGGTCGCTAAGAACAGCAGGGCGACAGTTACCATGGCAATATTGATAGTTATCTTTTTTGCCCCCCCTGCACGTCAACAGGTGAGCTCTGTAATGTAAATTTGTCACGCTGTCACACACAGATGAGGAAGTCCACAGGGGAGCGCACATGTGCATACGCAGACAAAAGCATGCACAAAGTCCTCTCTGAACAGTTTTATAATGAGATACGTGTGTATATAAACATATTATAAATATATATGTGCATTTGCATAAACACATGCATGAAATAAGGTAATATAAAGACACACAAATTAAGCCTCTACGGCCAAAACATTCAGGAAAAAGACCTGCGAGTGCACAGAAATGCACACACAAACACCTCCAATGTCTACACGGACAAGCACAGGACATGTACAGTAATCGTATATGTATACGTACGTGTGCATACATAGATAGACAATCACAGACAATACACATGTATTACATACAGTATGTTGTTTTTACATCGACACAAATGCACCAAACCCCCCTCTGCTCGCCCCATCAGTCAAATCCATAATTGGCCGTCCATTATGCCAGAGTTCATTTGCATGGTTCCAGCTGAAGTGTTTACCAGATGTCTGTGGGTATCGCTAACATGATTAGGCTGCCGTTCTGCTAATTTATTGGGTTGATCCTCTGGGTACTCGTCCATCATCGGTTGGGTTCAGGAAATACTGTGAAACTGTTGTCACAGGAAAATCTGATGCTGTTATGGTTGAATGTGCACAGCGTACCGTATGTAAACACTGCTTGTGACACCCTGTTGTCCTTGCAGAATGTGAACCTCTCTAAGAACACTTCTTTGTGACATGACTTTGACAAACTCCTGTATATTTATCACAGTTAAAAGGTCCAAGTGACATATTCAGAATTTTAGAGCAGATCTGATTTACTTTCATTCAAAGACAGAATGGGAATGTAAAGGCTGAAAAGAAACTATTGTAGGTGACGTGCACTGAGGAGTATAAATGCATGGTCAAAGTTGTCTACAAAGATACACAAGGACACTTAAACAGCTTTGCCATTTATTACCAGATGTAACTGAATGAAATAATACTTAATCTAACTGTATTCTAGCATACAAAAAATACAAACACAAAAAAATACATATTTTTGCATATGGCACTGTTACTCCATCATACACATACAACCTCTGTATGTGTATGTGTGTTATCAGAGGATAATCGCCCACCCACACACACATTGGTCAATATATTTACCAATTTACAAATATGCCTTTAACAGTCACAAAATGTTAATATTGAATTTATCAGCAAAATGTGTACCGATAATGTATTTGATTTGTTAATATATATATATATATATCCCCTCTTAACAAGTAAGGCACAAGTAATGTTTATTACATTTAAATTTAGGCACTCCGAATACTCCACCATCCAACCCTCTGCATTTCCCTTTAAAAATGTAATTGGTCATAAAAAAAAATAATAATAATTTTGTAATGTGTTCAAGTAATATCTAAGAGAGTAATAAATGACTGACTGCACAATATTATCGTTTAGTAAACAAAAGAGGCGGTTTGCTATCTGTCATTCATAAAGCAGTTTCTTCCAGTTATGAGACAGTGATGGACGTGTGAACACAGAATAAGCTCAAACATGTTCCCAATGATTTGTTATGACACAGAGAGAGACAAGTAAGAACGCACAAAATCTGCAGAAACATGCAAATAACGTGCACAAAGCTAATCTAAATCACACAAATGTACACACAAACATGATCTGCTCTCACACATGCGGGCTCTCATTTGCCATCGACTCCCCACTGTCACAACATTACATGTAATGGACGTGTCAGTCTGCCAGGCAGCTTCACTGAAGCTTCCATTTTCTCAACTCCATCTAGAAATGGCAAGGGAGAAATTTTAACAGTAATCTTTATGGAAGTAAGAAACGCAAGCCGCTATCCAAATGACATCTAAATAACATGCTTGGTGTCCCATCTATCTGAAATAGCAATCACCGCACGTAAATGTCAACTGGAATTCAACTTGAGGGTGTTTTAAGAGGGAAACTCTGATCCTGAGATTTAAATTCAATATAAATGGCTAATCCGAGTCCTCTACGTCCTGCATGGCAACGATGTGGAGGTGGATTCAAATGCCAAGCAAATGCCACAGGTATTGCAAAAATGCACACACTTCTTATGAGATATGACTGTCAAGTAAAATATGTTGATGTATTTTTGCTCCAAACTGTGAATGGCTTGGAAGAATACACACAGACACAAACACGTTTGTGGATTCTGCATCGAAAGCATCCAGCACATCTGGGAATTGTGAACACTGATAGATTTATGTGGTATACTGTAAGTGTGTGGAAAAATACTTTGTCTAGGCATTGGCAGGAATGAGCTGAAGGTATTTGCTTTATGCTCGAGCACAGACAGTATTTTGTGCAAAAATGCTTCCTGAATGCATGTATTATATAGTGGAAACTCTTTCCTAAATGCTGTTTCACACAAGTGGGATGTGGGAACGTGGTGTAATGTAAAATATGCATTCAAATTTCTGCTTACAAGGTTTTCAACATATAGCAAAATAATTTCCACATTTTTGTGTTTCCCTACTTAGCAACGTATGGTAGCGTGCTTCAGGTGGGCACTAGCATCTTTTAATTATCAGCATAAACTGTATCACAGTTTAATTGGAACTAAATGCCATAGATGTGCTTTCTGTGCACCACACTGAAGGCTTGTAGACCATTTTATCACAGCTTACAAAAGCAGTCTTCAGTAAAAAACAATGTTGTCTGACAGCAGACTGACAACTGAGCCATGATGTGGTAAGAGATAAAATAGACAGAGAGATGGAGCTGATTCTGGACCTGACAGTAACTCACAGTAGTTATATTGCCATTTTTTGCACATTAGCTTAGATATTATCAACACAGATTATCACTGTCTAATGCTGAAAATCCAGTGGTGGCAAGAACTTTGTTAGGCACCTCTAGTCTGAATATTTTTATCCTCTACTCAACTACATTTAACAAGGAACAAATTGCTTTTTAACTTTTTAACCTTCTGCAATCAACTGACAGCCATGGTGAAGTTCCTAGTTACTTCTAAAACACAAGATCTGCTTGGACACAATGCTATAGGGTCAACTTTTCCAGTAGGTGTATGAAGATTCCAGCATGCTGAGAACAAACTAATTTGTCCAACTTGTTGTCACATCTGAAGACAAAAGTGTTTATACCGGTTCCTGATGGCAATGGTGGGGAGAAAAGTCTGCTGGCGGGGGCGAGATGTAGTCAGTCCTTCAAAATGAGGATGGTGACACACACTTTCTGACTGAGTTCATTGTGTTGCACTTGTTTGTTATTCATTATTGTGTCAAAACTGAAAGAGAGAGCTTGGGAGAGTTCAAATGCTGTTTACTTTCTTGTTGCATTGGGTGGGTGTGCTTGGAGGATTGTCAGTTTCAGAAGTTACAGAAATGTGGGGGTTTTAGATGCCGTTTGTGATTATCTGACAAGCAAGCACACTGACGCGAGCCATTGTTTGAGAATTTTTCTCACTTTCAAGCTTACATTTCTTACAAGGAAATCAGTTTCTTGGGTCATTATGAGGGTGTCTGGGTTTGAGATGCATGGTTTGAGTTCTCTTCTCCCATTTCCTGTCAGTTCTCTTGTGTATCCAATCTAATAAAGGCCTCAATACCCCCAATATCAATTTCTTTTATGTTACAGTTTTTATAAATAAAAGAGTAGACTGTGACCAGACTGAAAACCTTTTTAGGATCTCAGAACCTGGAATATTATTTGTCTTTCTTGCTTAAATTAAATGATGCACTCAGAGTACGCGTTTGAGTGGATAAGACCAATTATGTTTAAACAAGTGGTTGTAATAGGCAGCAGCGACAGCAGTAACTGCAGCATTAATAGTAGGGGAACTCATAGCAGTGAGGCCACTTGTCATTACTATTCTCAGCAAGTGCACTTGCCACCTCAAGGTCGGAACCTCGGAGTCTGGTTTCAGACTTTGGCCTTGATCCTGGTCTTTATTCACTGCACACAGTAGTGGGCAGGGATATTCGCAGTCCCCGTACTGCACTCCGAGTGGTTTATTAGTAAGCTGAGCAGCGCTATGGTCGGATTAGAATTCACTTCCACCTGCAACGAGTGAGGGGAGTCCATTCAACATTTCACTCAACTCACCCCAGTCACTGGCAATGCCCTGCATCAAGTCTCAGAATTAATAAACCGTGACTCGCCTACACTGACCCATAAATTGCACTTGTTGAAGTCCACTTTGAAATACACTCAAAGGTTGGTTTTGTGGTTAGAGGGCAACCCGGCAGCCACAAATGTGTCCGTCAACGTCTCTGAAATATCTGAGCCCGCTTTCTCACATATTCACAGCAAGTTTCAGCGTGTGTGAGCTTTAACTAAAGGCCTGAAATATAAATGATGGTGGAAATAGTACGTGTTGACAGGCTGGACGGTGATATTTGATAAAGAGATGCCTCATGTATAAACACAGAGGTACGCGCTCTAAATGAAGCTGGTTAATGTATTAAAATGCCTTGCATCCTCGCTATTGATATGCTGATCTATGACTGAAATCTGAATGGAAGTTTTCATTAGTTTTCATTTGCCAGTGGAATTAAAATCCCATCTCATAAATTAAACAAAAAACCTTGGAGATTTAATTGATTTCCCTGGTGAGGGTGAGGATCCATTCAACACATAATCGTAGGTTTCATGAGAATTATCAACATAATAATAAGAAAGTGTGAATGTCAAAACCAGGAAAAGAAAAGCTTCTGCATAAGAGATTAAATTGACATAACATTTAGTTTTTACATCTTCGCTATTATCTAGAGAGTTTTGTTCCAGAGTACAATGACTGATAACGAGGGAAGCTATGCACTATACTGGATAAATGCTCAGTAAGCACAATGTGAACAAATGCGACTGGTAATATCTCACAGTAAGTTCCTGAATAAACCATTTGTGCAGAAAACATTCTGGCTGTCACATGTGTCACTTGTTTGTTCACATTAGTGGTACATGCATTTCCATTTCCCCAAAGAGTAGCAAATATGTACATAAAAGAGCAACTCCTTCACAGGTGAAAACAATAGCTTTTACTTCTACTATGTGATATATCGTCTGGTCTTTTGAATGGTTGGGTCTATTCCAGTAGTCTATTCATAGAGAGCTGCTCACTTCCCCTCAACTAAAATCTTTTGTTGGGGTCTTAAACACAAATGTTCAGTTAATAAAAGTCTTGATAAGGTTGATAATAATCCCCAATGTGATTCACAAGTATCATTTTGTTTGGGTAAATGTTGTATTTTTCACTGGATGAAAAAGCAGAATAACTCAACAAGTAATTTCATAACAAAAAGGATCAAAATCAGAAGGAAAACATTGCATTTTCTATTTTGTTTATAACCAAATTACTGTAGTAGCACTTTATTTTGGAGAGATGGTGCTGAAATAATGGAGAGGGAAGAAATGGGCGTCACTATTGCTTGTGCCTTAAGCGATCAAAGTCATTATCGGCATCATGATGCAAAAGCACAGCTTCATCACAGAGTACACGGTTGTTTTTATGTTGCAAAACATGATTCTGTTTGGTTGCTGTTTGGCACGGCAGTGTGTCTGCTCAGGATGGATAGCAGTGTTATGTTTTAAGCTCACCACATCTACTGACACATCTACTGACTGTACTGCCATTTTTCCTTTAAATTTCTGTGTATTTATGCTATTTCCCCAGATATTCTATGATGGGAAGGGCCTTTTCCTCATAGAAGACTATCTTCCTCCATTGAGTTCCTATTCTCAACATTCTTTGAGGTACAAATGTTATGAATAGAAAATAAAAAAAAATATGACTGTCGGGCTCAGGGCAGGTGGAAGTCTGTGACGTAGAACGGCAATCACAGAGGAATCTGAGGTACTGTGATAGTGAATATTTAAATCATTACTTATTTCATGAATAAATCAATGCATTCTAACTCAGTGTCTTCATCGGGGTAGCTGACGACATGTTATAAATGACTGATTGACTGAAATGTTCTGGTTCCTTCTGATATCTGGGAATAATAAACTTAATTAAAGGAGGAATGTTGAAAACACAAACTCTTCTCCTTATTGGGAAAAAAGCATGAAGTCAGACAAGAGTAAAGTGACATCCATCCAATATTGAGAGGCAAAATAAAAAAGTCCCCCGAGGAAATGAAGTTTGGACTTTTGCCTAAAACACAAATGTCCTAACAGTGCTGACGGAGCTGAGGACTCATTCTGAGGATGTCTGCTATACTGATGGTGACCGCACAGTTAGATTCTGTGTGTAACATCCATTCAGGTTAGTGGCATTACAATCCTGAATCCACACACAGCACCAAAAATCAGGAATCAGGAAATTCAGTTCTCAGACATTGCATTTGGGATAGAAACAGATGTCTTAAACTCTGTAGGTATCTGCATCTTTCCTCAAATGTTGTCAGTGTAGATTTTACTTGAAAGCAGTGACATGCCGTCAAAACTGCAGGTAATCCAAGTAGGCTACTGTTTTTCACACCAACAGCAGCACTCAACAGCGAGCATTTCGTTTGTAATCCTGTTACACACTTCGTAATCCCACCCACCCTCACCGTGATGGTATGTCACTCACAGACTCTGAGTAGGACATCTGTTAGCTATCTGCAGAGACAGACAGAGAGTGATAGTGACAGACACTTGACAGAGGAGTCCTTGAGTTGACAGGAGGGGAGCTTGAGACAGACAGCCCAGTGTACAGGGTGAAGAGCGGAGGGCCTGCCAGAAAACCTGCCCTCCCACCCACAACCCTCCAACCCCCCGGAGGGCACGAGCTGGTGTGTGTTCATGCCAGCAGATGATAGCAGCCGGTGAGCAGACGGTGTGTGTGTGTGTGCATGCGCGCATTTCTGTGTATTTGTGTAGGAGTGTGTGGTTAAGAGGAGGCCAGCAGACTACATACAGACCAGATCTTCATGCAGCCAAGAGATGATCGGACATGTTGAGAACAAGCGCGATGCAAGAGTGCACACGCCTGCTTTATTGAACGTATGAGCACTTTCATTGATTGCCTTTGATTTTCTTACCCAGGTATTACTTTAGATGGACACAGAGACACATATCACTTCCAGTAATTTAATGATTCACCCCCCACCTCCCTCAATGAGCTCTACAAAGTACGAGCAAAAATCTCACCCTTCTTTGTCTCAGGAAGTAACAAACTGCAAACTTGCCATGCATACAGCCAATCTGTTTGCCATCTAATGTGCCACATAACTGTGGCAAACCAAAACAGCTAACTATAAAGCGAAGTTGTATTTACTTGGTGATATTTTGATATTTCTGTGAACATCTAAGGATTTTATATTTTCATTTTGACAGGAAACCCTAGCACCGCTGGATCTGTAAATCCACGCTGACAACCTTTTCAGAACCACAGAGTGAGTGTGTGATACTCAAAACAACAAAGTAAGCCTTTAAAACGAGAATATGCTGTATCTTTTGTTTTAAACTTAATCTTTTCATTTCATTGCATTCTTGCTCATGCGCCACAGCTAATGTGTTCAGCTCAGGGACTTGTTTTCCAAAGCATTACAGTACACATGCAGTGTATTACACACTGCAATACACGTAGTACAAGCTGTTTTCAATAGACACTTACTGTACAGTGAAAATTAGATTTTACCTTTGTGCTGTCTACATTACATGTCAAACCTCATCTCTCACTGAAACCTCACTGTGAAGTTGATATTAATTTCATCTTCAAACCAAGTCCTAAACACTTCCTAAATCACGTTGACAACAAGAGTAAACATATTCTCGGCGCACATATGCAAACCCTCAGGTGTGTTGATAATGCGTAAGGACGCACGCACCCACACATAAATCACACACTCGAGGAAAAATCAAAGATTGACGGGTACCGAGCAGACTGGAAAAGAAAACACGATGAAGGAAATATCAAGTATCATAATTGCATGTGGGTGAAGCATTTGAAATCATCATGAACCGCTGATTGCAAGCGACAAGTGGAAATGTTCTCCCTTTGTGTTTATTTCTGAGTGATATATGAAACATCTGTACTTAATGGCACATGCTTTAAAAAAAAAAACCCCAAACAGTTTTTAATCATCCCGAAGTAAAACAAACATTTTGTGAAATGTTGCAACTTGGATTGAATAATTTATCGATTGACCATACCCTGAGAATATCAGAGATTAAAAGTTTCATTTATTTGATATTTTAAATTCAGCAGATTAGTTTATGGGTCTAAAGGCTTACATCTGTTTCAAATGTTATCCAAACCAAATTAATAAAATATAAACCAAAAACTCACTGAATTGCTGTGCTAAAATCGCTGAAATATGCAACAGACATAATGATATGCTGTTGGGTGAATGTTTGATCCAGAGCATATTGAGAGCATATTTAGCATAAGTGTAACGAGTCCCCAGATTTACAAGTTATTTTCATAACCACTGAGCTACAGGGAACTGTGAATCAGAAGCATGTAGGGGCATGTAATTGTGAGATACCCTGGACTGTAGTTATCAGGCATACAGCTTTCACTATTAACAACTTGACACAATTTTAATGAAATGCTATATTAGGATCATTGTATATTCTGACGATTGTGTCCTTTCATATGAGTCACTCGTTTCAAAGTAGAGTTGGTGGTCAAAATGCCAATAATGTGACACAAGAGATCCCTTTTGGGAAATTTGCTCTTCTCGTTCTGCTGACCTCCTCAGCGAAAGCAGTCTGCCATCTTAATCCATTCTGCAGTTCCACTGTGAGCGTCTTCATTTGCTGCACATCTATGACTTTTAAGCATTTATGGCCCTTTATGAGTAGCTGGTACAAATAGGAAAGCTCACACCTACTACTGCTGTCCATCCTCTGGTCACCTGTCACCAAAACAAAGCAACATTTACTTTGATTGCTTATAGCCTCGTGCATTTATTGCAAGTTTCGAGTTCTAATTGATCATATAGTAAGATATTTGTTTATGAATTTCTAAAAACAGACTTTAACCATTATGGACAATTAGGTTAAAGGCTACACAACCTCTAATGTCAATTCCCTCCATGTTTAGGGGACAGACAATTCGATTACAAAATATGTAATGTCTTTTAAATGTCATTTAGATTCCTACAACATACACGTTAGCTTAATTCTCCTTCATCAAGACCTTTCTTTTATTTTAAAAAGGTATAAATTTGCACCTGTTTTTGGCAGACTTTTTTTTTTTTTTTTTTATTACACAAAATTGATAACCACAGCATTAATAACACCCCACTTTTCATATCTCCTCCCATCATTTCCTGGCTTAGATGAATATGCAGGAAGGAGAGAGGAGCACTGATTACAGGCTACGTGTGCTTCAGATGACAGGCGAACTGTGCCTCCAGTCTGGTGTACCTGTTTGATGAATAGCTTGCATGCCTCTAACTGCAGAAAATCATCTGAAACAAGGCACAAACAGCTTGGGGGTGGATACTTGCCAACATGGGGATGAACACCCTGGTCTTCTGGGTGAAGGACGTTGTCTCAAATCCCACTATTAGCACTAGCAGTGCCACTTACTACGGTATAAATATACAATTGTTTAATTAATGTTATATTACTTATGGGTTAGACATAAAAACTGTCAATCAATATCCTGAAATGAGTGAACACTGAACACAGAGTATGTCAATAAACTGTGTCACCCTCTATAAACTGTGTCATTGCACAAAAGAATATATATGTGAAAATGAAACATGCAAATTGTGCAGGTGTGGTAAAAATCCTCTATAGAAACCACGAGGCTGAATCCTATCCTGAGTGGGCAAATGAAGCAGAAGAGACACATTGTTCAGCGAAGCAAATGACAAAGAACATCACAGCACACAGGCCTTCTCTTCTCATTTCTCCATGCTATATATAGCTGAACTGAAGGTTTCTTTATATTTGTGGTTGGTGCCAAATGTCCTTGCTCTGCAGGTGTCCTTATCTGTGACTAATATTAGCCAAGTACAGATCTGGATCCACCAATAGCCTATGTGGGGAGAGGAGGGAGGCCAATGGTGATGCCTCGCCGGTCCCCCAGGACCATCTGTCTTAGCTAGGCACACAGCATGGGATAATGGCATCATGTAGCGCTGCTGCTCACATCAGGGGAATCCTGAGATGCAGCCTCAGATATCATCTATCAGCTCTTGTGACCTCGCTAAGGAATTTTTTGGTATTTAGTGGCTGCTTTTGTGTAGCTTGCATACAGATGAGAAAAATCGTTGACCCTCATTTAAATATGAAGGTTATTAGTGTGAACAGGATGTCAGTGGTTAGTGTCATTTCTTCTCTTGGCTGGCACTTGTTGAGCGGAGGGTGAACGCGGTCACATACAGTCACACCACTGTCACGAGGAACAAAACTGTGACCTTTACAGAACCATAAGGACTTTTCACTGAATGTTATTCATCCAAACAGCAACCACAGAGCAGATACAGTGTGCCATCACAGAAGCCTTGTAGCCAATGAGAGACAGCAAACTAAACCAACTATCCCTCCCCCCTTTGCCGTCATTCACAGTCATGCTAATCCAGAGAGCAAATCTCCATATGCCTGGACAAACCTTATTAACACCCATCACTTATTAACATACCCAGCACTGAGCTTTTCTTCTCTAATTAGATGGCTTTTATACGAGCTATGGCTCGACAGTGTTTCCTGGCCTTGAACACGTCACAGAACATTGCGGGGTCTTTGTTTTCAACTCACTCCCCTTTCTCATCTTTGGATCAGGCACATTTATGCGAGTCGGGTGCCAGGCTATTAATCACCAAGTCATTAGCTATGCATCAATTACTCAAGATGCCCACCACGGTTTTTGATTAGAGGCTGGGTAAACTCTGGAAGACTGATTTGGTGAATATTTAACAATTATCTGTTAAACGCTTGCCAATCCTTTTCCTCTGACACCCCCCTCACCACATCAGAGATGCATCTGGCCATATCAGCAGCTCCAAAATCAACTGTCTAATAAACCACATTGCTCAATTATAAACTTTACTCATAGTATCAGATTTGTTAGCTGCACCACAAATTCAAATTCAAATTCAACAGCTTTTGCTAGTTAGGTTTGGTATTAAGTTCAGTATTTAGCATGGTAATTGGTAGCATTTATAGGGAGTGTTTACCTAAAGCAATAAGCACTTGTTTCTAATGCAACCATTCACAAACACACTCACACACCAATGGCAGACAGCTACAATGCCAGGTGCTGGCCTGACTATCAGGAACAATTTGGGGTCTTGCCCAGTGTCATACAGAGGACAATTCAGTATGTGGACAGGAGGAGATGAGGATCAAATCGCAGATCCTGTTATTAGTGGATGACCTGCTCTACTTGCTGAGCCCCATCCAATTCATACATTTTATGGGCCTCTACCTGAAGCAGTTGTCCACAATCTGCTGTCCAGAATCATTGGATAGCCACAGTGTAAATTCTGAGAAGTTTTAAAACTGAAAGAGGACAGCAATGTTGAAGTACATCTTTGATTAGTATTTGTAGTATCGATATCTGATTGGATATTGATGGACAGCATGTTCAGTAGCTAATCATCCAACAACAAACAAAATAACATCCCTAAAAACAGAGTGCTCGATACTCATTGTCATCACAGTACTTGGTTCCTCTTGTAGTTGAGTCCTTGTCTGTGCAGCTTATAAACACAGTGGCTATACTCAGTGGAGTTGTATTAGCCTTGAGGAAACAAGCTGCAGGTACCTGGCAACAAAAATCTGGAGTGGAAAAGCAAAGCAGCAACACTCTGTGCCTTTGAGCAGCTTTTGAGCCAGACCTTAATTAACACTTTCATCCCTAATTGCTTAGAACTGCATGGTGACCAACAGTGTGATTATCGTGGGTAATGTCCCAGAAGTGAGATGAAGTAGGCATACAGAGCTGAGACAAACCAAATCAATCAGAATCAATTCCAATAAAGAGCTCAAATGGAGCTCAGATAGTGTAAAGACTGACATCAAAGAAGAATACTCTATTCAAGACCAGACCAAACTTGGTATGCAATTGACAGCATTTCATAATAACACAAAATATGATGACTGATGAATGAAGACAGGTTTGAGGACTTTAGAGGTTACAGAGGTCCAATCATGGTCCAATATGCAGCTTACACAAGCATGCACCTATGGTGAGAATGGGCTTTTTTGTGAACATTTTCATATTCATAGATTTGGGGTTTTTGGAAGCCATATTGGACAAAACGTTTTAGTCAGTAGTTTTAGTTTTATACGTACAAATATACGCCTGAGAGGGGACTTACTATAAAATTCTCTGTACATTTTCTTGAATAAACCAAGCAAAAATAAATTCTGCCCAAAGTTACATCCAGCAGCCTGTCATTTAGCACAATCTGTTGCCATGCGGTGTTTTCAGCACCTCGCTTCTCTCTGGAGACACTGAATTAGAGAGCTGTGTGCTGCAGTGCTCGTAGGGAGAGGAGACATAATCTCATGCTCCCCTGGGTATTGTTCGGCCAGATGCTATTATGTCAGTGCTCATCACCGGAGCCGTAAATAAAAACAAACAATACATGAATTGGTCCTGAACATGTCTTGACTCCTAGTCCACTACAGCGATTATATTTCTAAGGTTAATGAGCGGATCTGCTCTAGGACAACCTTATGTTGTGTCTAATGTGTTCCCTCAACCCACTCATTCCTGATAGCCAGTGTACTTCATATGTAGCTGTGTCCCAGTACAGGTAGACTACACCCTCCCACTAGACCTCTTCCTCTCCATCATTATGTCTCATGTCAGCCAAATATCTGCCACTAACTTGCTATCTTCCCCAGAGCCTTTCTGTGCTTTCTCATCTCTCAGGTTCCTGTGGATCCTGGTCCTGCTGATGTGGTTCTCTGCTTCATGAATCACTGCTGCGGACCGTCGGCCACTCGTCATGTTTTTCAATAATATCATACTGCTAATCTTTTAGTCACATTCCTATTGTTAGTGCTATAGTCACTGCTAGTATGTTGGTTGCTGTTTGTGTTGTCTCTCTCCCTCTCTGTCTCTCTCTCTCTCTCTCTGTCCAACCTCCACCCAACGCAGACCCCTACAGAAGCCGCCCACATTGAGCCTGGGTCTGTTCGAGGCTTCTTCCCGTTAAAGGGGAGTTCTTCCTGCCACTGTTGCTCAATATAATATCTGATGCTTGCTCATGTGGGAATTCTTGAATCCTTAATTTTGAATTCCTGAATCGTTGGGTCTCTCTCTAATTAAAGAGTTTGGTCTAGACCTGCTCTTTATGGAAAGCGTCTTGAGATAACGCTGTTGTGAATTGGCGCTATATAAATAAAGATTGATTGATTGATTGATTGTAGTGAAGAACATATGGAGCAAGAACTCAGCAAAGTTGCAGAAGACTTTGCAGTTCGTGGTCTGGGATACAAAGAGATCAAGGTTTAATAACTTACCTCTAAAGTTACTGAAACACTGTCAGATATTTCGGAAAAGTGGTCAGTTCTTTCTTTCAGTTGTCTCTTTGTTCAAGGCAGGAATATCAGCAGTGGTCTAATTTGATAGAAGGGTGCTACTTGTTCTCATTTACCAAATCCTTGCCTGAAGCAGTGAAGTCAAAGCAGAGGCAGAGTTGGGTCTAAAGTTACAGTGATGGAGGTCTAGCACCCTCAGGCTAATCACAACAGGACCAAGCTATTGTATTGCCTTGGAAGGCTGTTCATTTCAAAAGCACAGGCTTGGGATAAGTGCTTTTTAATAAAACCTGGGCTAGTGGACATGAAAAGAAATCGCAATGAAAAGCTTCTCTACATTAATTGACACTCGTGGGTCCATTAAATACTCGCAATGGCCTGGTGTAATTTCTCTCGATCAGAGCACTCAATGCAGGGAGGTTCAAAAGCGATCATGGGAGTTAATTACGTTCAAAAGAGTGCGGCAGTTTCATCACACGAGACCGCGGTGAGGATTAATGGCAGGCGTCACAGAAAAATCCAATAGAAGAGTGATTAGCATTCCTTGGAGATAGTCGAAGATTTGGTGCATTGCTTGATAATCAGAGCGTATTACTCCGCCTCAGCTTGACACACAACATGTAATTTCATCCCAGAGGGAGAGTAGTTTCATCATGGAACAAGGAGGTGACTCATTTTTAGGTGCATTATAAGGTCCTGTTGTCCTTGAACCATGTGCGTCAGTTCAGTGCTGTGAAACAAGAGGATACTAATATAACTGTGTACCAAGTGTGGACGTAGACTATTCTGAATTCATTGTACTTGGTTAATATGACCTTAAACACAGTGAGCTTACAATCATAGCCATATAATTGATGGCATAATAGCATGCAGCAGCCTGAGATCACTGACCCTGCAGTAATTCTGATTTATTACAATACAATTAAAAATCTGTATCTATTTTTGCCCGTTTGGCACTAGTTAGAAGAATAACACGGGTATCAGGAAGTGTGCCTATTAAGAATTAGACTATGCTCCAATTGAAAGCAGCATTTGCTGATTTTTGGCAAATTTAGGGACAGTGGAAGCTATTTATAGCAGATATGGAGCAAAATTAGAATTTATATGGAGTCATGTTTCTGCCCACCTGATGCACGTATGTTCAACATTCACTCCTTTTGTTCCGTTTTGATCAACACTGACTTCTCTACCTTTTTTCTGAAAAAGTGAAGAGGTTTTATTTTCTGTGGAATTTTTGACCTCTATTAGTGCTATGTGTGTGTGGAATGAAGGCTGATGAAAGATGTGGGCGAAGGGAACTGCAGAGAGGTAATCCTCCATAGATTTGTCACTACGAATGAGCCCTTTCACATTACATTCCCATTTGACCCATTGAAAATATATTTACAATAACTGCAGCTTTGAATACAAAAACGCGAAATACAGACATTTAAAGATACAAGAAGGCTGATTTATTGACTTCTGACTGCCTGCAATTGATTCCTCTCATTTCAAAGGCCTACTTGTATGAATGTCTGAGGTTTTTGTTCTGCCGATTACCTTCTCTAAGCGTTCACGTTAAACCAAAGTAGCACAGACTAGAGCTTTATTCTGAGCGCCACCCCTCTGCTTACTTGGCCTAACACAGAGCCACTTGAGTGTCTATGACTTGTTTACATATCTTGGATCATTTTACTGGCCCACTGAAAGCTCAACTAAACTTTTACACCATAATTTAGATAAAAAAAAACACTCACTGGAAGTGTGATTGCACCTTTTGTTTTGTTTCCTTATGGTAGGAGGGCTGGCTATTTACACCGTTGCAAAAATAGCTTGATAGTTCACACCTCTATTGTATAACCAAGTATGCATAGCTATACTGCTGCCATCATTGAGAAGGAGTGTGGGTTGTTTTTGTAACTCTTTTCTTCATAGGCCAACCGGCATCAGAAGTTGTTTGCCTTGGGTGCAATTCTACACTTGAAATTGCTTGCATTAGCGCATCTGCATACAAAGTAGAAATGTATCATCTCCTTTGCTCCGAACTCCAATTTACACTCAGACGAGGTAACAACAACACTTGAGGTCTGTTTCAGCCAAACCGTTGGCTTGGGGCAAAGTCATGACACCTTACTTGTCTTGTCTCCTACAAGCATCATCTCACACATACATATGGAAGCGCACGCACGCGCACTGCCTTGCACATAGCATTTACATACTTTACAAAGCTGATTGCACAAGCAAAAAGATAGTGATGCTATATGTCCAATCCTCCAAGTTTATTTTTAGATAACATCAGTTAAATGATCTGGCTGCACTGGTGGACAATTATTCCCAAGATGAAACTGAGGGGAGGGATTATGGATCAGCCTCAGACTATCTATTTATCAGCTGAATGCTGCAGATATGGTTTTAATGAAAATTTGTGGACTTGATGCGCAAATACTCAGTTCCAGCATCCTCTAAATTATGGTCACTGGCCCAAAGGAGCAACAGTAAAGTCTCTGTGTCTCAGATACCACTTTTTGCAACGAACGTAGTGTAATAATGTGTCTCATTACTGTGCTCACCAACATTGAAATTTTAACTGTTTTATTGACAATTTATTTCCACTTATTTTTTCAACATGGTTTGTCATAATCACAAAGGATACACACACACACACACATACTGTCACACAGGAGCACACGCAGACGTATTCTAAGGTTTGCTGATATATTGAGCTGTAGTGGCCTTTTAATAAAAAAATCTAATGTTGATTGATGTTTTGGCACACTGCTGTTATGGAGGCTTCTGTGTCCACAGAAAAAACACATATAGCCTGTAAACCACGTTCAATTTTCACTGTAAATCTGCAGACTGATATTTTCAATGTTAAAATTGAACTCAAAGACTGGAATGGACACTTGAAGTGCTGAATCAAACAAGAATTAAAACTACATTTTACAGCCTTTAACATTTTTCAGTTTTGTTTCTTTGGCCGTACCAAGACTGTATGCTTTAGTCTACTGGCTTTCATCAACTGCTCCATCTACAAGTGTAGGCTTCTGTTTTTATGAAACAAGGTCTGGCAAACAGGAATGGATGGTAAGGAGAGTGAAACATATAGAAGCTATACAGACAGATATTTTTGTTATACTTTCTTGCAGGAATTTTAGGAAGCAATATGGGCACTTCTCACCCTGAAACAAGTTTGCTTCTTAAAGGCCATACCTGGCCCAGACATGCCATAACTCTCTCAAAAACCACCTGGTTGCATATTGGCCACATCTGACTCGTCCACATGAATGTCGTTACTGCTATTACTGAGCTGTGACTGCAAGAAATGGCCCAGATCTGGCCCACGTGTATGCTATCTAGGACATAATAGAACATACGTTCGCACAAACAAACATCCTCCAACACAGAAACATATCCCACACACTCATTCCTCTAGCTGGTTCAGGTCTCCAGAGTGATGGTGTTTTTGGATGCAACGGGCGTCGCTGACAGCACTCGAGCATGCAGCCTGTCCCTCCCATTGGGTGTTGAAGCATTCCATTGCTCCACCCATCTTAAGCTCCAGGCTCATTTTATTTCAATTAATTAGCATAAATGTATGCGTGTGACTCCTTAGTACCCCCCCACCCTCCTCTCAGGCACCCCCCGACAATCTAGTATGCAAATGTTAATTAGAAATTGATGTATTGCAGGAGGGTTTAAAGTAATGACATCCCAGGGGGGAACTTTTACCATAAAATACGATAATCCTCACTGACAGTGTAGCTTCTGTTGCACAATGTGCCTAGAAATGCACCTCCAAGCCAAAAGTGTCTACTACACAACGCACATCAACTGTTGAGATAAACAGAGGAGGATGTTAAGGATTCATCAGAGGTAATTTAAGGAGGAACATGTTGTGAATTACTGTGTTATTCCTCTAATTTTAAAAGGGCTTGTTTGAAGGAGCTAGAGAGGCAAGTGAATTAGTGTTTTCTTTATAGACTATATTATGGATGTGTGAATGCATATGGCCAATTATTGTAAAAAATGATTAATCTTGGCAGTCACACACTGCATATGCTATTAAGTATCCACAGGTTGCATGTTGGATTACTCATGTGAGACTACTTTATATGTTTGACAGAGTGTGAGATGAGTAAGTGAAGAGCAATGAAAATTAATGTTTATGTTCTTAAAGCCAAAAATGAGAAGCTTTGACTGAAATGGCTGCATCCTCATTGATACTCCATTATGACCTCAGTGACTTCAGTGTAATAACCTAATACATATTGTCACAATAAGCCAAATCAAAATGATGTAGGGAATCTTACATGTTTAATGGATCTGTGTTATATATCTATTTCAACTACCTGTGTAACACAAGGACAAACACACCTACAAACATGGGTTTGTACACCTAAAACTATAGCAGTGTCATTGTGCTGCAGAAAATGGTTCAGTTCTTGGCTGCGGGGCTCTATACTACTATATTTATACCACGAACTTTAGTTTCTTGATAATGTATGTTTAATATGTTTAATTAAATTGACCGCTTTGAAGAAACTGGGTCATATCCTCTGACAGCCTGGCAGTTGTAAATAAAAAAACAGGATGTAGGCTTTTTGATTAATCATAGAATCATCATGTTCATGTACACCACATGATGGTGACAGCAGAAGAGACTGAATGGACAGAGAAATCAGTTATGCTTAATAGTGTAAGAAAAGGACATTTGTGTTATTTAAAGGGTTAAGCTTGATCATGTGGCACAAGGATATTTAAAAGTAAATGGTTAAAAGGGAGAAATGTATGAGCATAATAATGCATGGATGGTTAGTTGTGTTCGCTCTTAATGTTAGGAAGCCTCTGGCTCAGGAAAGACCCGCGTCTAATTGGAAACAATATGATAAAGAACTGGGTCGAAGAAATGACATAAGAAATGAATTGCTGTGAAATGAGAACATTTAACTTGCCAGTGGAAAACTCACGAAAGCAACACACAATGACTCTTTATCTGAAGACATGCTGCTGATGAACACTGAACTGAAGTAAAGGATGGTGCAAATAAATGAAGCACTAACTCTCTCACTATCTCTACATCCTTCATGTATAAAGTGACTATTTTCTTGCTGCCCTCCTCAGATGGAGTCACACTGCTACTGCTTTAATATGGAGCAGCAATGGTCTCAAGCTGCAGTTCGTGCTCAAGCTCAAAATTTCCTGAACACAAAATGTATATTTCATTGCACGGAATGCATTATGTGCAGAAAAAGCACCTTGGGGCGCCAAGTAATGAATTTCTTGCAACAAAATGAAGAAAATTAACTAGTAATGATTATAATAGAATTATCATATAATTATCATATTAATTTGCAACACTTAGGACACAATGTTTGATGATACTTCAAACCATTTTTGTGGAACAAAATGTACTTTACGCAAATGACTATAACCATAATGAAAAATTTTTTTTACCATAACCTGGTTCTCCATAGAACAAATATCCATTTGAAATACATTTTCCCAGCTTGGCTAAAATGTGGTGTTGTAAAATCTGGTGCAAATGGCAAGAATTTACTTCAGCATGCAATAGAAAATCCTATATGGTAAACCTGATGTGTACAGTTGTCCAGTGTCCAGTGTGTTTAGCAAGTGGCATGTCTGTCAGTTAATCTTATGTGGTTAATCCAAAGTAAACAGGACATAGTTTCTGGACAGGAAAATTACATTCAGTGCTGGTGTATTGGAACAATGACAAAATGTTCAGGCCAATATTTCAAAATAACAATAAACCAAAAAAAAAAAAAGAAATGCATGACTACATAGTAGAATAGAGGTAGTGACAATAGTTCCTGTAATTTGGATGAAATCACCATTAAACCAATGTATTGTATGACACATCTATCTACTTGTTAAAGTGATCGAATTACTCAAAATGAAGTAATATACATACACTAGTGTCCATGTTAAATGTATCGGTGTGTGTGTGTGTGTGTGTGTGTGTGTGTGTGTGCGCGCATGTTTACGTGCCTGACAACAGTATTCATAAAGTAACACACAGTTTAGTGATACTGAATGTAGCGGGGGCATACTTATATGCTTCTTTACAAAATACCTCTTCTATTGTGGCACTACACATATTTGTGTCTCTGCAAATGCATCTCAAGTCCACTTACCAGACTGTGCGTGTATGCATGTGTCTGTATGGCTTTGTCTGTTAGTCTGCACTAAACAAGATCCACTCATCTCTGGTGCGCCTGACATGACAGCTACTGGTGTTTTAAGACCAAAGGACCTTGAAATGGTTTTACTGTTCACTACAGAGTGAAAGAAAGAAAGACAGTGAGTGAGTGGCACTGAAAGAAAGAGTGACACAGTGAAGGAGAGAGACAGACAAAGGGTGTGGGGGGGTGGGCGAACAACAACACAGAAGGAAGAGGGAATAATATAACATAACATAACAGACACAAAGGGATGGAGTGAAAGAGTGTGTGCACATATGTGCCCATGAAGCAGTATAAACATATGGGTGTGCCCTCATGGCAGTTTCCATGTTTGTATGTGTGCGTGTTGGAGTGTCGGGTGGACAGACAAATCGAGTCATGGAGGAAAGAAGGCATAACTGTCGACTTAGAGGGCCTTTCTAATTTCTCATCCCAGAGTGCGACAGCATCAGAGCATTCCCCATCAACCCCCAGTCTTTCCATAAATAGATTAAAACACAAGTGTTTATTAATGTAGCTAAAAGACGGCACAAAAACAGCAGCACAATGACTTATGAGACAATAAAATGTAGAGATGATACGGTTGCAGAGCTGGAGACGGCAGCATGTGTCTCATCCATCAAATTGCACAGACGTACAAACTATTAGGTGTCATTGTTCAAAGTAAATGTCATGTTGTCAGTTTCTGCAGAAGCAATAACACGAGTCTATTGTCAAATTATTGATGGGAAGACACATGACAATAATATTGATTGTACAAGAAAAGACTTGAGGCGGCTGACTGTGTGCAAGGGAGTGCTTTTAAATGTTTGGAAGAGAATCAAGAAAAACTTCAGCTGTACAGCTACTGACGGGCAGAAAAAATATACACACTTCACAAACTGTGATATCTTTAATTAACTGGAAGATTTTATGTTGAAATCCAACTGTTTTCTCAGACTGAACAGCTAATAGGAGCTCTGGAAGAGAAAAAAAAACACACAGAGAAAGAGAGGAAAGACAGTCCCCTAAACAGCAGCATGTAAGCACTATACCTAGAAAAATTCAAGCCTGGACATTGGAAATACTTTGCCTCTTATACAATTTTACACTTGGCTAACTTATGTGTTGTGGGGAGATCAGATAGCTAAGAGATACCAAAAGGTTTGTACAAGCAAGAAGCAGTAGAAACGCATTAAAAATGCAATTTCTCAAACCATAATGCATTAAAGCATTCTAGCCAGATGTTTAAAAGGTGTTAATGCATCGGTCTCTTGAAGATGCATATTATATGATATTCACCTCTCTGCATACTGTGGAAGAAGCTCTCCAACAGTTAGTTAAGGGCAGCTGACGGTAAAACTATATGGAAATTAGCCATATTCTTCTTGATCGCATTGATGTGACAGAAAGAAAACAGCTTCAATCATTTTAACATTCACGGCAATACAGTAGAGTTTATCAGATCCATGATCAGTGCAGTCACTGAATGATCTGTACGGGTTGGAAAGCCTGTGAGGACCAGCCGAACTTTTGTCTTGTTTGTTGTAAAAACATTTAATCCATTTTATCAGCAGCAACATGCCCTCTTACTGAAACAGCAGAATACTTCCATTTCCAATGACTTCCAAAGACCTTCTCCCTACGTGAACTTTGTCACGCTTTATACCATTTCACCTGTCTTCCTCCTTTGTTGCTACAATCGTAATAACTAAGGCAACTAGTGGTCGACTACATAAACACTGGTCATTTTAGCCCCCTGAAAAAATGACAACTGTTGTCATTTCCGATATGCCGATGGGCTGTGTGGAGAGTTAAGTTAGCCAGCTAATCTTTAATTGTTGCAACTTAACTGCTAAAGTGTACAAATTATTCGTCAAATACCAAATAGAGGGACTTAAAGTGTTAAAGGCGTTTACACTGTAGATGCCATGAATTACGGCAATGTGCCCCACTACTGAAAATTCAATTTGTGGGCTCAAGATAAAGTGATTATGACCCTCCACCATAGAGGAAATTCTACTCTTCTTTCTACCAGTTGAAATCCACGTTCTTGGCCTGCGCCCCCAATCATCCAACTAAAGCAAATAAAGAATTGAGAGAACATCTGTCACATGTCCCACTGTCAGGCCAGTGTCATTACACGCTTATTAGTTCATTTATCACCAAAGAAAATACACTGATATTCCATTGGCAGAGCCATCAAAGGTTCAAACCTCACTATCCTACATTCTCTAGAGATGGATCACAGTCTCAAAAAGCTGTCCTGATTAAGTCCCCCATGTGGCGTAGAAATGTTCCTCTCCTTGATCTGTGTCTCTCAAATGACCTGATTCCCTCCCAGTGCACATGTCCTCTGTGAGAAAATGGCTTGCGCTCCACTGCGAACATTTCATGCAATTTAGTCACATCTGATGATGCGTTTCAGCAAAATGTCCTGCCATACTGGGGGTTGTTGGACTTTTAATACCTCTGTTTCACAAAGTTATAGTGTGTGGGGGTCTTAGCGTGACCTTATAAGTTGGTTATAACTTAAAAAAGTTGGATCATTATGAACATATTCAGTTTTGATGTAGAGAAAATGTCAAACATCTGACAGGATAAAGGTTTTGGAGTAAAGGACGCTCACAAAGGAAAGGATAAAAGTGTGTGACCTTTTTATGTGAAAGGTGTGGTTGTATGTGTTTTTCGGTACCTTTCACTTATAAGGTCAGTCTCTGTTGAAAAAGTGTATGATTCCATGGTAACCTCTTCACGTAGATATACACATACGGATATATATAAAGTCCAATATATGAATATTTGCTATATCAGAACAATAAAAGGGAATGCTTTAAGCCACAGAAGAATCCTTACAGATAACTTTTTGTAGTGCGCGTGTAGCATGCATCATTCATTCATTGAATCACTCGTTTATTTGCTATCCAATCCAAAGTAAGCACCTGTCCTCTATCTCTAAAACAACAAACTTCAGTTGCTTGATATTATCCTTTGATAAATAACTCACGAGTTGTGTTTCCATTACAATATAGTGAAAAATATGATGGCAACAGTATGAATGTATTTTCCAACAACTAACTTGATGTGACTATATTACGTATATAACCAAGCATTGATAATTCACATATATCATGCCTGAGAGTTATATGCTGCAGTTACAAACACCCCCTACGCCTTTATTCTTTTTTTTTTTATTCCTTATTTCTAGGCTTTGTGGTGTAATGCAGCATGACATGAATGCTTTGTCTACAGGGGAAGAAGCAAAGGCAGTGGATGTATTACAAAAATCTGTTATTTTATCCTTTTTATTTATATGCTACCTTTTCTACTTCAGTCCAGCATGCAACATTTTGGCAATATTAAAATATAAAATGTGGCTTTTGCCTTTTTCACTCAGATTTTTTGATGCCCAAATTGAAAATGCACATAAAAATGTGGGAGGTAATGCAACATACCTTTGGATCATTCCAGTATGGCTGCAGAGAGCCAGTGGCATCAGCTGTTTCATTCATGCTTCACAATTGCTGGCTCAGTCAGCTGCCTGGCTACCAGCTGATTGGCAACATCCAATTATATTAGTGTAGGTGTACAATGCGATCAAGTGTAACTCTCTTACTGCTGTTTTGCAGCACCCCAACCTCGTCTTCATGTGATAAACTTCAGTATTCTTGACTTTTAATGTTCATAGATGAATTTTAACAAGGACCATTAGTTCTCTCAGCAAAATCCCATTGCTGCTTGGGTCTTTTGAAATCTCCCTCAGAAAGCAGAGCCTTTTCTGTCAAATTTGACCACATAGGCAGCTACTGTAAAGAGCAGTGCCAGCCTGAGGTGAAGGGTTTTGAAACACATGAATCACATTTCCAGAGGGTCACTGCTGTCGTGGTAAAACCCACAAGCGCCATTTCAAAGCATCCGTTCCAGGTACTCATTACCGAACCTGGAACGGATGCTTTGAAGATCATTTGTCATCATGTAGTGGTTGGGCCTCATTGCTTGAAACCGGTGGATGAGTCAAAATTATGTTATTCATCTCATTAATGACTTTGCCTTTAATGACTTTATGAGTTAGATTTAACCGAGAAAATAGTCAGATGGTCGTAGCCTCACCTGGAATCATGTGGTTACTTAGATCTTATCTTCTGGCTACCAATTATAGAAAGTAATCTCCTTTGTAAACCCATGAACGAAATGACAGCTGATAAAATTAAACGATGAAAGATGCTGAAATAAGCTTAAACATTGGATATTTCTAAATCCATCAGCTGAACACTATTTTCTGTTTTCAAGCAAAATGAGCTGTCAAAGATCTAGTACTTGGTGGGTCTCAGATAATGTGCAATGAGTGTCAGTTTTTTTCTTAAGTAGAATGTATGACATATTGAAAATAATATTTGATATCTAACAGCGATCATGGAAACCATCCTCCATCTGTGCAACTCTATGCAGCCAAATGATGCTACCTGGAGACAGAAATGATAGCTAGGCCAGTGAGCCTGAGTCATGTTGGAACCGGCTTCACATTCCACATTGTCCTGTGCTGCTCCCATATCATATACAGAGGCCCTTTCTAAAAAGACAGTCTTTGGGGCTTCTTCTCTGTAAATGTCATCCCACTTCACACGTCACTCTGAAAATGTCACCCTGCTACCCTTTTCATTAGCTCACCATCTCTCTTCTCGATTATACACTATTTTCCATCAGAGGGATCACACAGCCAGGGCGAGGCTCTTCTCGAGCCGTACGTACTGAAGTGTGATTGTAAGGCTGTGAAGGGACGGCTGTTCTGGATGTCCTGGCACTCAGGTGTTATATGGTTTGATGTTTGCTCAGGCGTGATCACTTGCTATTGAAGATTCTCTGCCGCTTCCCACGCTGCATTGCTGCAGAGGAATGGAGGGCCGTGCAAGCCGTCAATCATGTCTGCAGCAGAAGAAGAAAGCTTCAATTTTGGTGTTTTTGCTTGGTTGACATTAATGGTGCGCAGATATTTGAAATCTCCAACAGAAAATGCATGTGGATGCGTACTTTATGGTTATTTGTAGTTATTTCCATTACGAGCTCAATAACTCACATTCATGCAAAATAACTATCAACATCCAAACCCATTTACTTTACTAAAAATCTTTAAATTGTCTTTAAATTGTAAGATTAAAGAAATAAAACAGCATAAACTCACAGACACACACAAATACTTTTTGTATTTGAGGCAATTTTCCACCAAAATGAGAATCTGGATATCTACTTCAATATGTTCTCAAATGACAGTCTAGTAGCACAAGAGGTCTTGTAAATGTAAAGTGGATCCTAATGAGCACAACATCTTCCAAAATGTATTCAGATACTTCATATGCACATGTCCAATACATCTCCTCATTCCTGCAGAGTTTTTCATATGCTGCCACCCCCCAACCCCGTCAATAGTAACTATTATTTCATGTCTGCTGTCCGTCAAAGTCAGTGCCCCGCTCTCTCTCATGGGCCAAGAGTAATATTTGCTAATGAGTTGCTTTGCTGCTGCCATGGCAACAGGCCCATCGCCACAGAGTGTGAAGCAGGAGTGGCACCCCTGACACCAACCCATAAAACAAGCCACCCGGACTGATGATCCATGATGCATAATGCAGTGCCATAACCCTCATCTGCCCCCCTCATCCACTTGTCTTTCTCTCTCTCTGTCTATCCCTTCTTCCATTTCTTAGTCTCTTCAGCCCCCAATTTCCCCTGTCATCCATTCCATCTGGTTTAATCACATCTACTGGGGGGCCCCTCTCTGCCCTCCTCAACGCCCTCTAACCCTCCCTATTCAAGAGCAGCAAAAAAGACAGACGAGAGGAAGAGGAAAAAGCGGTTTCTTTTAAAGCTTATGTTAAAGTGAAATATTTGGTCACAGTGAAATTGAAGAAGAAAAATGTACTGTAGGTTGTCAAGTCTGAAATTAATATGGACACGATCCAGGGTCCAAAATTAAAACCGGCCAAGCAACAACTACTGGTAGAATTTGTCTGGTAGATAATTCAACTCAGAAAATTATGTTAATCTAAATGCAACATTAAACCACGGTTATTCACTGTGAAATAACTAAATTATTGGCGTGTACATGTTATACTAAATTGCAGAGCTCCACTGTATGTTTCAAAGCAGGACTGAAATCAAAATTAGAAATATATCTTTGTGTTTTTTCAGTAGAATCAGACATTTGGGGGTCTATTCATTGAAGAGAATTAAAATGAGTCATGACATATTCCTCAAAATCATGTCCAGAGTGAAGCTACACTCACAAAGCGAGTGCTGAAACTGCCTTGTGTCTTAACAGCGCTCGTGAACAGGTGCAGTCAATTAAAGCCAACAAAACAATCAGAGCCACATTCACCTGCAGCTCTGTAACATTTGCAGAAAAGGTGGCCTAAAGCTGACAGCACATTAGGAAAATGCATTCCTTTCATCAGTATGTGTTGTTTTTTGATGCTTGACGTCACTGCTTTCTCAAGACACAACAGACCGCCTTGGTTATATTTAATGTATTGTTCAAAAATTCAACTCCAGAGACAGAAATAAACGCTCTTGCTCTGATCCTTACATATCTTCTCATGTACACTTCAGTGGAGCATGTCAAATAATAAGATAACATAATTTCATCACACCAAACTCCCTTTCCGGCGCTTTAATGGAGAGTATCATTGGCCCGCAGCTACAGGTTTCAGTGTCAGCTCGCTAGCCAACCTGCAGAGACCATCTATCTAATTACACAAAGGTTGCCCTGACGCCCTTCTTGCCACGGCGTGACCAGATGACGCCGCTCTCTCGCCCATCTGTCCCAGCCTTCCGACGCTTTGCGAAGCAGAAGCGGCACAGATTGTGACTCTTATGTGACTTCGCAGGCACAGCGGGCCGTGATGCTCTCTCAAGCCTCAGCGGTCCTACGTCCCATATGACCCTTTTTGAATGTGAGAATGCAGTGATTACGTGAATGCTCAGTTGGGTATCTCACAATCTGTGATAAATGTATCACCATTTTACCCACTTTTCAGTCAAGAAATGACTTCAAACTCTGATACGGCTTGCGCAACGTGTGACCTGTCCACCATTTTCTTTTGAGGTTTTCACACCAAAAAAGATAAACCTATATCAGGGATAAACAGTGTGATGCTCACCTTTATTTCTCTCTAGTGCTAACTAAGGTTAAAAAGAATATGACATTTCCTTAAGTTACAATAATGACGTTGGGGGCACTAGGGGCAGGGGTATCCAAAATGAGATAATAGAAACACAAACTTGACACATCTCCAAGTTGTTTAACCAGCAATTGCCTACTTACAAATCCAGCAGATATGGAGCATTAACCAAGAGTCATATTTTTGTCCACCTGATGATTGTCGGTCCAATATTCCACTTACTAACTAACTAACTAAAAGAGGATAAAATGCATGTTACTGTTGCAGAGTTGATACATTTTATAATTTTGGCACTATGCTCGACTCCTTTTACATTACACATGAACACATTCAGTTTTGTTTCTGTAGGTGGCTAATGCTACACGCTAGTTCCTTGTGTATTCCTCTTTCAACAAACTGGGTGTGTGGAACAACATCTATAAAAGCCGTCATAGTCTGTTATAGTACTCATCTCCCGGAATAACATCAGAGGCACATACTGTATATTGATAAAAAAGATCCTGATTATTATTTCAAAAGCATTGGGGAAATAACTTCCTTGATTTGAAATGATGATGTGCTTTGTGTGGCAAAAGTGTGATTTCTATTTGCCATTTTATTTTCATGGGCATCATTTTTCATTGTAGGACACAGTAATTACACTTCATGTTGTGCTCTGTGGACCCCTTTACATTAGATTCTGTTCATCAAGAGCCTTTGGTAACATTATAATGTGCAGTCATTATTGCAGGCATCATAAAACACAAGCGGGTAATGAATTAGTGAGTACTTTTCCATTAGCATTCCATATTGTTTTAGTAATTGAGTTTAAAGATGTGGAAGACCTCTCGTGTTTATAAAAAACAAGTGATGAAGTTAATCTATTCATAAACATAAGATGTCAAACAGCAAATGATATGCTATTACCCACTTGTTGATGGATGGCATAAAATTAAAGCAAATTACAAGACTTTGTAAAGATTTGTAGGCAGCAACACAACTTTGGTTCATTATAAATGGTACTGAAGCATTTAAATTTTGCATTTAGTGATGAAGTTCAGGTACACTATCCTGCAACGTCAGGCTGTTTTACATAAAAAAGGTTAAAGCATTGTTATTGTGGCATCAAAGTTTCCAAATCGTTATGAAATACAAATCTTCATTAAGTGACAAATCCGATAGACAGAAGATCTGCAGTGTGTTACTTAGTGCATCACATATATTAACATAGCAACACAACCCGCATGTTAACAACAGATTGCCACCATCAGTCACAACCCGGCAGCTCTTGACTGCAAGACGTCGACTCCTTCTGCGTCCTTTGTATTAGTCTGCAATCTCTTAACTTACATAACCTCTCTGGTCCTCTGGGGGCTGCCGAGTCTGGCTGAGATCGTATCAATGCACAGGTCAAGGGAAGGTGATAACTAATTCATGAGACTGTTTGCAAGGAACCCACGTCAAGAGTCATTAGTCGCCTGTCAGCCACTGCTCACGCAGCCATGGGAGTTGGGCAGCGTTATGTGTCATGATGGGACTTTCACAAACAAGACCTCTCTTTGCTCTTTAGACGTTTGAGTCACAAGGAAGGCAGACAAGTTGCTGACGGGTGGCTGGTAATCATGGAAGGTTTTTTTTTTTAATGCACCCTTGTGTCTTAGAGAGTTTTGATCATAATCTCAGATTTAAGATTAAGATCAAGTTCATGTAAATTCGTCACACTGCACTTCAAATCATGTGACCCTATGAATGTAAGATTTTTACACTGTTTTTTTCTGATCATATGGTACAGAAAGCTTTATGCAAGGACAGATTGGTTTATACACAACGCCGCATGTTAACTGGCTTTAAACCAACATGTAAAATCACTAAATTAAATGGACACGCTCCATATAGATGCAAGTGGATACAATCCATATATTGTGCAGAGACAGTCACATCATGTACACGGTCCATTTATGATCCAGAGATCAAGGGCATCGTTGCATGCACTTGCCCTCATGAGGCTGCTTTCATAGTACTGATATCCTGCAAAAATGCGAAAAGGTTATTGTTGACAGTGGAGGTGGTCACTGTAGGCCTGACACACACATTGGCTACGTTAAGGGGTTCACTGTCACATTATTTAAAGGAAAAATATACATATATTAAACGCATTTATTGAAAAGTAAAGATAACTATGTCATAATTCCTACATATAATGCATACATAATAGAACCTTCATGTTCAGTCTTCAATTTAGTTTTCCATAATTTCTTTTGATATAATACTGTATGCATGAATTCAGTACATAAAAATTACATGTTTTAATATTATATCATGCTTATGTGGCTTTGTAATTTTTTCTTTTTTTTTTTTAAAGAAACATTTTTTCCTTGTGTGCTATGATTTCAAAAAACATTAAAAACAGGATAGGCATCTATTTCTGTTTAACTAAAAAGCCCTTAATGGTAACTTGTCATATATCCCCTCCCCATTATAGTCATTATTCCACTTATTCAACTGATTGGCTAGTGCTCAAAGTTCCGCATGCAAACACCAAGTTTGGTAAAAACACACACTGAAACTTCAGTCAATTTAAAACCGTGATTACAAACTACTCTGCTCTTGAATGCACTGTTTTGTCAATGTGTTCTGTTCTTGTTTGCTTGTTTGTTTTCTCTTGAATTATTTTGTATGTATTCACTCTGTTTACTCGCGACATTATTGTAAACGTAAGTATGCCCTCAATGATTCCTCAAGATTTAGATAAAGGTTGAATGCGTGAATAAATAAAAACTAAATTTCTAAAATCACACCAATGCGTAAAAAGGAGAAACTAGGAATGTGATATTTTAGGAGTTTTAGAAGTAAAATAATAAGAGAGCCGGCACTGTAGCTGTCAGTTTGAATCCAAAACCATTGCCAGGGGAAGGAAACAGATGTCGAATCAATATACTGTACACATTACATACAGCAGGTGTGCTCCCAGATTACACAGTGACATCAGTTGAGCTGTTAATGAGTTGGTATGGAGCGACAGCTGTTCGAATGCTTACTAGATTAAACGGGGATTTGAAAGTTCTATTCAATGCTGATTTCATCATACCCTTTAATCACAATCCTTAAGGCTCATCGTAGTCTTCAGCAAGGCAAGTAGTCAATAACAAAAGATATGGAGGTCTGATGGGAGCATGCCAAAACAGATGTTTTTACAGCTAACAAAAGTATTTTACACTTGATTTTTGATGTGAAATGTGTTTGCTTTAGTGCACTGGCTCAGTTTTGGATTGACTTTATTGGCACTGTCAACTAATAAAGGCCACTAGGGATACACATATAATCCCAGGTGCTTCCTTGAGTAGAAAAATGTTTATTTAATGTATTATGTTGGTGTGTTGCTGTGACACAATTCACAGTTATTATGGTGCTTATATTTCAGTAATTATATTTTTATGCGTGTCATTGTTTCCTTTTTGCAGAGGCAGAAGTTTCCCATGGGCCTTTTAGGAGCTGCTGTCAGTAAGCACTGATTTACTCTGTCCTTATTGTTGCCACAGTTTAAAAGCCCCAAATACAACACTTCCTGTGTTTGCCTTCTTGGGGCAGGAAACAGTCTGGACTTTAAGATCAAAGACCTGCAGTCATCCCTTATCAAGGTCTGGGGAGAGGCAAGGCTGTGGGACAAAGCTACTTAGCTCGAGATGGTGAAGGAAAATGTTTATTTAAACCAAAGCAAAAAAGGGAGGTAGAGAATTTATGTGTGTCTACCACATCAAACTGACAGCAGTTTTCGTCACGGTGAGTTGAAATAGGAGGAACTGTGGTGTCTGGGAACATCAGATGGAGAAGTATTTCCTGAGTGAAGATGACAGCAGAAGCTTTTCAGTAACAAAAGTAGAAATGAAGTGTACCTGTTGACCTCCTTAACTGGTACAGTTACCACAGGTCATTCCTCCCATCAGCCATCAGACTCTTTAACATCAGCATCACTGGCTGATGTTAACACACTCAGGAACAGTCCATAGTTGTGCCAAAGAGCACTTGTTTGCTTGCCAAAGACTGTAATTATGTCCGGAGGACATACATGACTACAACTATGAATTACAAAATACCACAAAATATGAAACAAGCCCATCATCAAAGTGTTTTCTTTCTGACCAACATCCTCACATTTTGGGAGACTAGGATGAATGTACTTTGCATTCTTCCCTGATTACTGCCTTAGACAATGCAATCTTTGTTCAAAATTGTTGCCAATAAAATTTCAGTGCTAATATTCAGGGCTATAGTCCCATGGTTATGGTTGTTAAGTAGTTGTTCGGTTCTGCTGGTGATAGTACTGTAGTAAAGAGTATTTGAAAGAGAGTATTAATAGGAGCCAGGGTCATAAAAATTAGCATATAAAAGAGTGTTACTATTTCCTTTAACTCAACCAGTGGTTGAGATGTGGTTAGTATGGCCATGGGACAATCCAATTAAGGTGCTCATAATCCCCTTCTTAATGATAATAATATTCCCAATTCAACAATAAAATGTGCTTGTGTTGACCTGGGCAGCCCTGGTATGTACCTCTTGTTTGGACTCTTTAAGGTAGTAATTAAAGTTGTCAGTAGGTGGTTCAGCACAAGAGAAGGATTAAGATTCCTGGTGCTGGATCTCAAACTGAGCAGACAATATGGTCCAACCCCAAAGCCAGGGGCTTCTGGGACCTCAGCCAATGGCTTGATAGATCCATCAATATGACAAGTTTAGTCAGCACTGATTGCTCTCCAGAGCAGCTCCTGTTGGTTTGATGGAGCAATGATGCGTGGAGTTTTCCGCATTCAGAAACGCAGTTCTGTTTTATTTGCACACATTGACTTTAAATGCAGTTCAGTGAACACAGTCTGTATAGTGCTGAAATTTCAAATTAAATCTTTCATTACTGCTCGGCCTTTGGCTGCTTATACTTAAGAAAGGTAATTAAGGTATTTTCAACCTTACATTACATTGGATATTACATTTCTAAATTAGTTTTTTTCTGAAAAACTTCTGAAAATTATTTTAAAATCTGATATGTTTTTGTGCTTGAAAAAGATATGCAAGATCTGAAAATCTGTGGTAAACCACAACCATTTAGCATCCCTCACTGATTAAATCAAACGATGAGATTTATCTGCAGTGGTATGGGAACAGAGAGAGAGCACTGTCGCAGAACTGTTTACCGCCCAAACTGGAGGGTCCCACTTCCTGGATTGCCATGTGATAACATTGTCACCAAGCAGCATGAAGGCTTCCTCCTCACAAGACTGCCTTGAAACTCTGCAGTAATTTTAGTAAAGACAACACAAAGAGATGCAAGTTGGATGACTAGCTTTTCAAGGCTGTGTGTCAACTACGTCAGACACAATAGTCTATATAAAAATGAAGGTAAAAGCCCAGAAAACAACCGCATAGTCTCATTGGGCCAATGAATACTATGTCTCTTTCCTTGAAGTGCTTTCAAAAGGACACGTGAGCCATTGAAATCACACACACAGGAAGCAGGAGGAAACAGCTAACGTGCACAGTGGACTGCAGGTGATAAAACACATTTTTCAGCGTTGACTCACTCAAGATTAATTCCGGGAAGCAGCCCTTAATTCCTTTTTAGTTAAAGTGGCAATGCTATAGTGGCAAAATATTGGAAAAAAGATGTTAATCAAATAGAGGTAAACAAGGGGTAGCAGTCCTAGATGTAATTCAAATCTAATTGAAACTGTAAATCTGTACCATAAGAGAATCCATCAATAATTAAATACCCAAAAGGAGAAATAAGGTTTTTCACCTTTTGTGGTTTTATGAATTTCCTGCATTCAGACAAGTTAAAGTACAGGTTCTGTTTCATCTAGTGAGAAGAAAAGGGACTCTAATAGGTACTAAAAAGTAGATATTTTGGAGAGTTTTACCTGACAACAGCCACACTTTATGATGACTTCATGCAAACTTTAAAATCAAAGTCTGCAAAGTATCTAGTAACACTTGCTACAGTGGAGTGAAACTGGCAAGACTTTCTTCAGAAATTCGATGATATCGAAAGCGAGAGATAAACTAATTAGTACGAAAATGAAGATTAGCTGTGTGTTGACTTACACTGTCCCTCATACCAAACACTGTTGTGACAGTCACATCAAAGTCATCACAGTAATCTAAAAGTTAGCTGGTATTTTGTATTAGCAACATATTCTCAAGGTGACTTCAGACAGAAGGAGAATTAAGATTTCAGCTTGCATTATTCAGCTGAATTTTACCTCTGGAGTGTTTGGGCAGTCTGTGTTTATTCCCCCTAAATTGCTAATGTGTGACTGCCTTACGATCTCTCTGGACACACAGGCAGTTTGTACAATGGCTAGTGTGGTAAGCAGTGAACCGATGATAGAAAAATTTAATTCAACAAATCATACAATCACCGTTATGAGAAAAGATTACTGATAATGGTCAAATAAGGTCATTCGGGGAATGGATAAAAGATCAGACGGTTAGATTTAACAGTTAAACAGTAACTGTGCCCGTAGTGTTCACAGAATGTTTAACTGAAACAAACTGCAAAATTGTACTTCAGCAACTTTATCAATGACCTCCTGTTTCTGAACTCACAGCTCACATAGTGAAGATAGCCAATAAAACAAAATATAACATGTTCAGATACTACAATTATAACTGGAATTGAGCATTAGTTTCTAACCGTGAGACAGACCAGCCTCTGTCCTCCTCGTTCCCTTTTATCTTTGCCTCTCTGTCCTTCAGTCTCTGTCTCTCACCACAAAAAAACCCCCAGCGAATAGATTCTCACCAGCGAGGCGCCGCTCCATCTGCAGAGCCACAGCAGCCTCATTTTCCCGGGTACATCACACAGTCGGCTGATTGTGAAAGATGATGCACTCGCACCCTGCTAACAGGTTCACACAAGCCCACATGCTTAAGCCACCCTGGGCTAATTCAATTCCACTGTCATTCCAGAGGTAATAGTGTGTGCCTGTGCCTCCTTTCAGTTAGAGCAGGGAGAAAGGGGGTCGACTGGGTGGGGCGGCTGGTTCGCCACCCCACTACTTCAAAAAGGTCAAAGAAACAAATTAAGAGGCGAAACAATGAATGAATGAATGACTGAATGGTCTGTTTTGGAATTCATTTTAATCAAATCCAAAAATATTCAATTTTTCACTCTGGCTAGTTAGCAACTTATGCTCCAGTCACGAGTGTTCAGACCGTTATGAAAAGCAGTGTCACACGTCTTAAGGATTAGCACGAATTTTTCAGACAAGTTGAACATTATTAAGTTGCATGCCTCAACTCATGCGTCTGTTTATGGTTTTTTTTTTGATTGATTCACTTTACGTTTAATCGAAACGCAGAGTAAGAGTCTAATTCAAAGCCATGTGTTTTAACATGAGATGTCACGGTTATGCGCTCCATAATTTTTAAACATTTAAATACTTTTCCTTCAGGCACCAGGGCGACGAAACATTTGCAAAGCGTGTCTTGTAATAAACAAGACAGACAAGCCTCAGTCATGTGCCGTCTCGCAGAGCCCCTGAGTGAATGTACTAACTCACTGTCAGTCAGTCACGATGAAAGGGTGACCACTGTGTCATTCAGAACTTCATACATAATATAATGTCCCTTTGCCGCCCTTTCTACATTCATGCATGTGTAAAAGCCCAAGGGGAAAGCATTTTGTATGCAGTCTGGTTATAACATAACCAGCCGGATTAGCATCTTATCCCAAATTTGAGTTTTGCATTCATATTCAAAACTTCCCTCCCAAAAAAGCCTATTTTGTATAAAATTCAGCTATTTTACTCCAAAAAGATGAACAGTTTGTTGTTGCATGCCACTTCAGTGGAGAGGAACGAGCTGAAATTGCAGAAATGCAATCTACTGAGAAGGACTGAAATGGGCCATGAGTGGACGTCAAGCCTCTACAGCACTAATCGTCTGTTCCTCTCATACACTCAGGATGAGCGGCAGTTCATTTCTACCAAGAGCATCTGCCTACTCGCCAAAGACACGTACAAACACAACATTCATCTTCGGACACAATGGAGCCTTACCAACCCGCCATGAAATTGCTTTTCACTATAAAACCAGCTGTGATATGAAAGAAAGTACACAATTGGAAGCAATATGAATGTGATCTAAAATAGGCCTGATATATACTTTGATGGCATGAGATACAAGCAGAAGATTATTATTATATAGATTATTACTACAATGTGATGCAGCACCTTCCCCTGTTGGATTTTGTGGCATATTCAGCACACATATGGGAAACTTTTTGTTTTACATGCAATAATAAAAACTTTAGATGACGTAGTGGTGACAGTCAGACCCTTAAAAGAGGCTATGAACTCCATTTTCCAAAATAACTAGGACTTTATAAATAAATATTACTGTCTTTCTTCTGTCCTTCATGTGCAGATAAAAATCTTCTTGATGAGCAGTGTTTTCATATTTGTGTGATATCTAAGCTAGACGGAGGAGCTGCTAACTGGCTATGAAAGACCTCAATAATGAGACCAGACCAAACTTATGGTACTTAGCGCATCACTTAAACCTTCATTAACATTGTGGCTTCATGGGTTTGAGCCAGCAATCAGCCAGAGAGGGGGACCAAATTATTAGATTTGTTTCTCTGTTGAATCGGTCGGGGAGCAAACATCTGTCATAAAAGTCTTAAGAGGCCCCAGAGGCTGTCATCTAGTCTTAGTGGTAGGAGAAGAGGACGCAGTAGTGAGCTACAGTGAGTGCCATTTATCGCCATGCTACAACTCTCCTAAATGTTATTACAGTCATATACAATTAATTTGCATTATCAATATCTGGTTGCCTGGCAACCTCACACTGACAAGACGACTCCAGGAAGTTAGTGCTACCACTGTCCAGCTAAAACATTGTCGGCCATATGACCGCTCTGTAAAAACACTACATGCCATATTTACACTTCAGTTTTTGTATCAATTAAACCAGGGGTGTCCAAACTTTTTTCACTGAGGGCCACATACAGAAAAACATACAAAGGGCTGGGCCGCTCACTAGAAGTGAGCTATATTGCTAACTGCTAACAACCAGAGAGGGTCACTGAGCTCATGAAGAGCTCCTTCTCTCTTCAAAACTGGTCCATTTCTGATCTCAGGGAATAAAACCGCTGCAGCACAGAGCCACGACTTAGCCAGCACCCCCCACCCCCCCACCCCCCCAGCATCAGAGAGGGAGGCTTGAAATAGTCTGCTAGAGCCCTAGTGCTCGAATTAACAGCCTTACCTCCACTTTCCTGCCCCTCGGCGGACACCGTAGAGGCCAGTCCTTTGCGCTCCTGTCCCAGCTGGAGCCTCATCCGTCGTACCTCCACACAGCTCGTCCCATTTAACTCCCATCATGCCAACTGCATCTGGCACAGCTTCAAAAACATCCTCACCCGTCGTGGTGCTCTTTAGACTGCTAACATCAAGCAGCTCCTCCGTAATGCAAAAGTGGTCTTCATTAGTTATTAGCTGAGCTCTCATCGCACACCACGTCTGAAACTTTCTACACTCACTTGCTCTCTTACGTTTCCTTAATTCTGCTATTTTGGGTCACCTGTAGCAAATTTCTTCTTCTATTACTCATTTTATAGAGAAGCTGCTTCGTTCAAGGCCGTTACTGCCCCTAGCGGTGAGACTAAGAAGTACAACACAGTCCAGTGCAGGTTCCATGTGTGGGCTGTATTACAATACATTTTTAAAATTTCCTGCGGGCCAATGAAAATTGGACCAAGGGCCTCAGTTGGCCCAAGGGCCATGGTTTGGACACCCCTGAATTAAACTAACAAGGTAAAACATGTTAATCAGTGAGGTGCTGGTAGGTGAATTTAGTCAATTTTGAACAGAGCCAGAATTGCCATTTCCATCTAATCCTAGTCCTTATGCTAACCTAAGATAACTGGCTAATAGCATATCTCTTCCAGAGAGGTATGACAATAGTATTGATTTCCTTGGCAAGAAGGCAAATAGCCAGATTTCCTAAAATGGCTATGTCTGTTTGGCTGTTGCAAAGATCAACATGTGGGATGCAGGATGTGAAAAGCTGGTGTCTCTGATGTCAGAGTCCTGTGCTTCGTATTCCCATTCATGTGCTTGAACCTCTTCCATATAGCATATGCATGGTTTAAAGATGTCACACTTCTAAGATTGTAAAAAAAAAAAAAAAAGCTTAGCCTTTGAACAGATTCCAAGCAGACATTGCAGTTCTTCCAACATGTATTTGATAAATCAAAGTAGCCTACTCTTTGAACTTGAATGTGAGCATGGACAATAGGGGAGGCTTTGAAAGCAAAGGGCAGAAAGTAGGATGAAGAGTGACATTGCACTAAGAGTACCAATGTGCACATTAAAACCTCCATCAGTGATATTGTAAGTCATTATTTTACATCCACTTTGCTCAGAAAGGTAGCACAGTAGCACATACATTGACTTTGCCCAGCAACAGCTTTAATCCATGTTGCCTTCACACCACATAGCATGATCAGAAATGATGTATCAAACCAATGCATCATATGTGCAGGAAGCAGCCTTTTTTCAACAGCAATACAATACGTACTAATACAGAATGTCAACAACCAAACAGCCTCATTGCACACAGCAGGATAAATGACATCAGTAACAATACAAATCTATGTAATGTTTGTCTGTCTTCAACTTGCACTTATTCTAAACAGTTAAAAAATAAACTCCGATATCTCTTACAAGCAGCCGTGTGAATGTTACTGTACAGAAATAGGCCGTGTGAGACACATTGTAAAGAAAGGAGTGACGGGTCTATCGTTTACAACTGGATTAGTCATTAGGATTAGTCACGACGAGGAAGAGGCTCCACGCAGCCTGAAGCCATCCATTAACTCCATGTCACCCAGTTTGGTTCATTTCATTGGTGGCTTGAAGGGAAAATATTTATGTCAAATAGTTACAGAAAAGCCTTGCTTTGTATTTAAGAATATTTTTAATAAAAACAAATATTTCCAGCCTCAGACTACATCTAAAGCTTGTGTTTAGCTGTCAGATGAGGTTTGTTCCTTTATATCAGAGAATGAAATTCACATCATAACAAATCATTACATCATGTAAGCACAGGCAGGCGTCCTACTGCAGACTGTGCTTGTTAAAAAAAAAGGGATTTTCTATTGCTATTTAAATTAAGCTTTAGTGCTCTCTGACCTTGAAACAACAGCTGCTCATTTTACTCTCTGCTTTTAAGTTATAACACATTTGCATAAACTGCCAAGCCGTGCAGAGCTGCTGGATGGTAAACCTCTACTCCAAATATGAAGCACCCCGTTTAAAAAAAAGAATGGAACAGCGCTGATCTAGATTGTAGTGGCGCACACACACACACACACACACACACAAACACACTGTAAAAACATCAAATGTCATGCGTCTGTTGTCCTATTGATCGCACAGCAGGGCATGATGGGAAAGAAGTCTGGAACAAACCGCAGAGGTTAATGTACACGCATTCCAACCTGCAGGATATGTGTCAATAAATCACAAGCTATTGACTGCACCACAGCATGCAAAAAGATGGGCCAAGTGCAGGCCTAGACCTAAAAACTGTTTGTCTTGATTTTGACGGGAGCGCAAGGTGGGTGAGGTTTACTGCTTAAAGATCTGTGGATGCTTTTATCTGCATTCGGTTTCAGATCAACTGTTAATTATGCAAAATATATAAAATTCTTGTTCAAAAGACCCAGCTTGTATCAACACTAGGATAGAATCACTGTTCTTATAACCACAGGATATCAATCTTAGACATGTTAATATTAAAATTTTAGCTACTGATTATTTCTTATTATACACACTGCAGGCTGTCCACTTCTGTGGCTTACTTTAAATCACTGCAGTGTAAAGTTAGGCGATGCCTGTGTGAGCACATTGCTTTGGAGCCACTCTCCATGACCAAATGCCCACTTGGCTTAAAAAAGTACCACCACGGCTGACTGATCACAGCCACCAATCACCACTTGCTAACTGTCTGCTCCCTCCCCAGGTGTCTTGTTATTGGTCACTCAGGAAGCCATCACACGGCCCCACACAGCCACCCCTCATCGAGAAAATTCAGGAGGGAATTGCATTTGTCACTTGGCTAATGTTTTGGCTCGCTGTCCTGCCATATGGAATCTAGTGAGAGAAGTCATTGGTTTTGTGTGGGGAGTTAGAAAAAAATAAAAGCAAACAGCTTGTCTTTCTGAGTCAGCGTTGTGCTGCGATTTTGGACGGTGGCACCTTTCTCGCTCAACAATAGCAAAGATTGTTTACAGAAGCAGAGGAGGGCTCGTTCCCATCCCATGTGTTCCACCAGCAATGCTGCAGAGAAAAGAAAGCTTGAGCAGCTTCAAATGTTTCTCATCAAAAGACAGGAGCAGAAATCACACAGCGGACTGAAGTTCAGAGACAGACGAAGATCCCCTGTTGTGCTGCACGGTAAACAACTTCCACTCCTGCACACACACACACACACACTCACACACTTGTTGCTTTAACTGCACACACACGCTTTGATTTGGCAGTGCTGTTTCCCTTGCTGAACCATCAGATACCTCATTTAAAACAACAGAAAGACCGTATCTGTCTTCTGTCTGATTTATCCCTGGTGCTGCTTCCGTCTTTTATGCTAATGCGTGAACACACATTGCTTTAGTTGGGAATTTACCTCGGATCTCTTTGGGAACAAATACAAGGCAGAACAAAGCACAGCACACTTGTACTAGATGAGATAGGTTGATGATATCTGGCGTGTGTGTGAGAGCGTTTGTGTGTGTGTATGTTACGCACACACATGCATGTGTACGTGTGCAGGAACAAAAGAGGATCTAACAAGTGTGCATGCGTGCACATGCATATTTTTGTGTGTTCTATTTAAGAGAGGCTCTCTTGATCCGTCTCTGGAGACTCTCCTCTCTGTAATCTATCATTGGACATGTTCATTAGTCTGCGTGTGTGTGTGTGTTTGTGTTTGTGCGTGATTCACCAGGCATCTCTCGCCTGGGAATCAACATTAAGCAGTGCATCAGCCTGCCATATGTTGAGATCAGGAAGAAGAGCATCAATTAACAGACTTTTGATCCTTAGCTCCACTCTCATCTCATCTCATCAAGCAGAAACACAATGCACAGCGAAGGGAGCGCAGACTGATAGCATCGCTACCCAAACTGAGACCTAATGATCCCTTTAAAGCCGGGATAAAACTAAACAATCAGCTTGAAAATGGCCCAGTCTGACAAAAAAAAAAGAGTCTTAGACATGGCAATTTGTTATATTATCCTGTGTAGTGTGTAAAATTGGAAGACAACTGTTTCAGTGTCCAGGACCCAACCCAAAAACTAGCATGCCAAATGTTTTTGGCATTTTCCTGCCTAGTCTGACAATGTCTCAGATGAAATTAAACTCCTGATCCCAGAAGTCTGTCTCTGGACTCTCCCCTTTTTGCTCATATTTGCATGTCATGCAGTTTGTGAAAGAAACCTTATGGGGCTTCACTCATCAAGAAACCAGAACATTCAAAGTTGCTAGATCTCTTACTTTCCTTTTTTCAAAAAGGACTGATGGAAACCATCAATTTTAGTAATATGTAGATTTTCACCCATCTGACACGCATTATATTTTCAGCCAAGGCTTTATTTTCCTCTGTGATACCTCATTTTCAGTAGAGATAAGTCACATTACTTTCTAAAATGAGTCTTTTTACCCATCCTGTGAATATACGACTGAAGCCACACCGAGTATGAAGCCGGTAGCCTACTACAGGGAAATAAGTCTATGAATGCTAGTGAATGCAAGGCAGCTGACAAACATACTGTTATCTCAATAAAAGACTTTGCATTCATTTGTCAGGAATAAACAGTAATGCCAATGACATTCTAAAAATTCTCTCAGGAACCCAGAATATTATATGTAATATGTCTTTAACACATGCCAGCCTTCCTGTGTGAATAATGAGGGGTTGAAGTGTGATCAACAGTTGCCACGGTAACACACATTTGCTGGCATATGTGATCTGCAAGTAAATTTAATCAAGGTGAATGAAATCCCCAAGCTTTTATTATAGAGCACAGTCCGCTACACTGGAGATGGAGCCACTTCAGAGTGTTTTAGCGTCAGCACACACTCACACTTTGACATGTTTGTGTATAATATGGTAAATATGGTATGAAAAAAAAAAATCCTATTAATCAATTAACCCTGAAAACAAACCATACTAATCACTAAACATCTAGAAAACTAAACATCTAATCAAGGTTTTTTTTAATGGTCTATTAGTTTAAAAAGGTGAAAAATAAACACCTCACATTTAAAAAGCCAGATTTGGGGGGGGGGAGTTAAGTCAATTTACACATTCAGTCGAAATATCTCACAAACCCATTAACAAATTACAGGTCCCGTAATGTGCAAAATGCACTTTTTAATGTCTCTTCAACATGAATGTGCCCACAGTGTGCATACATACTGCAAAACTATGAAGAAAGAACATTCTCTCTCTTTTTTCCTACTCCATCTTTCAGTAAATGTTTGGATTTGGCTCCTCTTATGATGTCACAAAGGGATTAGCTGCACATGTGACCTCCTCCAGCCCTTCAGCACGCCAACTTTCTTTGTCCACTGAAAACCTACTGAGTCTACCTTGTTGTTTTTCTTCTCTAAGACCAGCTCCTAGTAACATGAAGATGTCCAGATGAGAGTAAAGCACGCAGACTGTTCTGTTCTAAAACAGAGTGCCCAGACAGAGGCCAAAAACAACTGCAGTGGTCATGTTCAAGAGAAAAATAATGTGTTTTTTGAACATAAGACCATGTACACCTGTTGCAGTAGGTCCTCCAAATACAAGTATGAACTTTAAAGCAGAATGAGCAGAATATGGGACCTAAACTTGGGTTTCTGGTTTATTTTTTCATGGTATTTCAAGGAATTATTCACTATTCGGGTACAGTATATGATATATATCTCAGACTAGAGGTAAGTTACTGTATAAATTAATGAACCATACTGTCACAAGTTCTTAAGGTTCAACGACCTTAAGGTTCATTAAGATGAAAATCCAGGGATGGCTTTCATGCTTTTTGGTAAATTTGAAGGGACAAGAAAACCTTCACGTATGTTATAATCCTTGAATCTATCCATGAATTAACTTCAAATGTTGAGTGTATCTTATGTAAGTCTTATTCACACAGAAATTAAGGAGTACTTTTATTTGTCTGTGTAAATTAGAAAATACCATTAGGAATATCATTAGAACATTATTAATGGCCAAACTAATGGGACCACATGGTTAAATGGGTTCAGTGTTGTGGTGAAAAAATGCACACACATATTCACAGAAATATACACACAGTGCATTACAGATTCCATCAGACCCCAGGCTGTGTTTTCTGCTGTAAAAAGGCTGAAATGAGAGAAGTAACATAAAATGATGCTTTCATGTCACCAGGGGGGTCAGTAGCTCATCAAATGGAGTATGAGGCTGGATCCAAATGGCTTTTTGCAAATAGTTATTTTCAACGGTCGACACGGTCTGAACTGCAGGTCGAAAGAACATCTATCCACCTCTTACAGTGGTTTCTCTCATTTCGTTTAATATGGATGAAGAAGAAGAAGAAGAAGGAGGAAAGAACTACCCGCTGGATCTCACTTCACTCAGCATCACTCTGCACTGCACTTAGGTTTGTCCACAGCCAAAGTGAGTCTTTGTAAATCAACAGGTATGGTCTGAGAAGGGATACAAGAGGGTTTGAGTCCTTCAGTATCTCTTGCTCCATTCCATCTGGAGGTGAAAAGATGATGATTTTCTGCAGAGGAGACAACCTGGACTGAGTTTCATCAAGGTATCTTGGCTCTGCTATCAACAGAAAAATGTCAGCAGCTCAACCTCCAAAATCCTTACTGCTATTGCCAAATGGATTTTTTGCCAGCAAAGGAGCCTCAGCCAGATTACTATCAAATTAATCTTAGTACTGACTGACTGTGTAAGGCCTGCATGATGCATTGCATGTAAGGACAAAATGAACAACAAGTCACAGAACATAATGGAGCAAAAACAAAGATATGAGGACTCTGAAACAACTTTTTATAAGCCATAAAAGTGAGTGAAAGAGAAGGGAGAAAAATAAAGTACAAGTTTAAATAGACTCTAAAAGAAGCTGGATGAACAATGAAGCTGTAATACAGTATCTGTCTGTGCTTCCAGTCACTAAAAACTTCACTTTGTTATTAGTACCAATTTTTTAAGGAATAGTTTTGGAAAATATGTTAATTTGCTTTCTTGCTGAGAGTTAGATGAAAACATTGATACCACTCTCATGTCTGTATGGTAAATATAAAGCTACAGCCAGAGGCAATGTAGCAAATCCGCCAGCCAGCGGCTCACAAATTAATGCCATTTCCAAGAAATATTATTATTTCAGGGAGTATTTCACTCCCTGTAGAATCACAACATTTACATTTATATACTTCAGTTTTAATACAGATGAAAAAATGACTTAACTTGTCGATCTTTAGAGGTGCTAGCTGGCACATTCTGTTACCTTCAGACAGAGCCAGGCTAGCTGTTTCCCCCCGTCTCCAGTATTTATGCTAAGTTAAGCTAAGCAGCCTTAGTTTAATTAATAGATATGAAAGTGAAAGGATATATGAGCTGCTATGGAGACATGGATAAATGTAAAGGAAGGTAGAAGATTTTATGAGTTTTTATGAAATGCAGAACAGGTACACACATAATTAGCCATTTCTGGATGCAGTGCTCAGTTGCTCTCCCCCCCTCCCAACTTTGGGATTTGACCTGATAAGACGGGTGTTTTTACATAAAAATCACAGTGCCATGATTAAATTGCATCCATTAAATTTCAATGAACTTCACAGAAGCTGACGTACTCTTCTGTAAAATGAATTTGGTTGAAACCTTGGAACAAAACAAACCAATGCCAAGCAAATTAAAAGTTGATGGAGGTCTGGAATAAAAATGACATTATTGGATGCAAGTGGAGGGAAAAAAAGGGACTTTTGGCACACGAGAGTTCAAATTCTTCAGTTCTCTTTCAGCTCACAAACGAAGGCCTCAGGGTTTTACATGAATACCCTTCTGTCTCTTTGTCCCTGCCGTGATGAATATAACGTTATGAAGATATTTTCCTCTCCATCCAAGCCCTTCTATCCAGTTTCACACCTAAACCATTCTGTTCATTAAACCTCTGGTACATTTGCCCACTTAGTGCAGTTCATTTGGACTTTGAGATCTGAAAGCACACAGACTAATCCATCTGATGGTTGGGAACGATTCAGACGTATAGATCTATCTAGCTCTCTCTCAGTCCCTCTCTCTATATGCAGAGATACAAACCATTTGGTAACCATGGCAGCACATTATGTGCATTAGCGCGACTGCAGAGATTCAATCTTACTCTGTAATTTGGCAGTTGATTAAAAAAAAAGTGTGCAACATAGTGGAAACACAGTAATCCCACCCTGAATATTGTTGACCAATGACTGTTTTTCCCTTGGTCGTTTGTCAATCATACCATGTGGTCAGTTTGCAGTCTAATAATGCTTGAAATGGGTTATTTCTTCGTGACCTCTTTGTCACACCTGAGAACAAAAAAAGCAAAGGCAAAAGAAGCGCAGCATGACTTGTAGTCAATTTGTAGAATTTAATTTCCCCATGCGGTACTGTGTTGCACTGATGATGCAAGATGACAAAACCAAAATTACCCAATCAATGACTAACCCGTCAGTCTGTATAACTACAGATTTACACCTCTTGGTCAGTGTGAAAATGAAAAGGATCAGAACTAAAATGCAACAATGGTCCGGACCAAATTAACTCAACCACAGGTTTAAAAAAGCCTTCAGAGTGGTTGCAGCTCCTGAGCTCCTGCAGTGCAGTCCACTGCATTTAGAGCCCTCGTCTTTGCTATTGTGGTTATTTGCTCCATGAAGTGCCTCACAAAGTAGTGCCATTAATCATAAAAGTGCAGCTCAGCCTGATGCCCAAGACTTACAATCTGCTACTCAGAGAAAAAGTTTGCAGAAATGTATTCATCTAGTGCAATCATCCCACTCCTCAGCTTGATGCTCCTTGGAAATGGCTCCTTGGTATACACAGAGTGTATATGTACGTGCTGTATATGGATATCAGAAAGTGTTGTATGACTATATTTTGTTGGAAGTGTTAACTCTCAGCTGTTAAAATGCACCACTAAATGAGTGTTTGCAAGCTTTAGCCTTCAAAAATGTACATCATCTAAAACAAATAGTATATTTGTGATGAAACTGATGACTTGAAAGTGTTCTGTGCCGCCATCATCTACTGAAGTTAAATAAAACAAATGGAGAGAAATATGCAGTTTCTCTCCTACAATCCAGAATAAAACATAAGCGCTTACACTGCAGCAGCTTGACCAATGGCCCCTGGTCAGTGCCTCTGTTGTAGCAAACTCTTGTGTACAGTTCATTGACTGTATAAAAGAAGTGGATGCAGCTTCTGGGTCTGAAAAGTGAAGCCAATGCGGAAGAGCGTTAAACCTGCATTCTTTCTAGTGGCCAACAGCGGGCGACTCTGCTGGTTGCAAAAGGATGTTAGATTGTATAAACGTCTGAGAAAATTTGACATCGCACTTGATTTATTACCCCAGTAAACACTTTTCTAATTAGGTTATTGTCTCAGTGGTTCATTTCAAGTCTTATTCAATACACAATGATGTTCATTTTGTAAATTATGGTCACATTTAGAGCAAAATAGACAATAAAGCAGGGTGTGCTTTAGGGCAGGACTACCATGTACCCAACCAATCAGAGTCGGTCTTCGTGGAATGAGCTCCAGACATACAAAACCACTGGAATGGTCCTGTACTTTGAGGTGTTTTAATCCACATCAGATGAATATGAAATGTGAGTCTTTTTAGTACACAGTCAAAAAAAGAAAAGTTTAATACTCTTGTGCAATAATCTGTTGAGGTCACCGACAGTCGGCAGAAACTTGATATATTTTCAGACCTTTGCTGCAACAATCTGCCAGTCTTATTGTTTCAGGATCATTTGCCTTCATTCTGGTCTTCAGTGAGTGAAACATACGTCCATTCCACAATTGAGGTCAGGTGACTAACATGACCAAATATGATCATTACATTCTTCGGTCAAAAAACAACAAACAAAAAAAAGAACTCTTTGGTTGCCTTGTCTCTATACAACTGATGGACTGTTTATTAAAAATGGCTATGAGTCCTGCGCTGTTCATTGAATAGACAGATACCAGAAATGACTTTAGAAATCAGAGCTTGCTTAACTCCTCTTATAAACACTCAAAGCTCATATCAGTGCACGAACTCTGGCCTCCTATGACTCAAAGTCGGGCAGAATGATAGTCCCTTTGCGCCTTTGTGTTCTGGAGTACAGTTGATGAGGCTTGCCAGGAACGACACAGAATCCCAGAGCTATGAAATCACAAATGAACCGACAGCCAAGAACTGTCACAGCACTGAGTCAGTCAAGTGACTCAAAAACCTTGTGGGCAGAGGGCATTCAGTCTGTCCCCTCGAGCTGCTCTTTTTCTGTTTTGAAGACATAGTAGTGTGTGTTACATAAATAAAGAGGGTTTTATTGAGGCACTTTGCCCTAAAGCAAAAGACAAGACGCAAGTTTAACATTAAGAATGCGCCGTGATAAAACACCACCATCTCTGGCTGCCATCTCAATGCGCTTGTTTTGGAAGTTTTTAAAGTTTAACTTTCGCTTACCCCAGTTTTATGTAGTCTCTTTCCTCCATTTGTGTACATGCTCAGTGTTATGACGATGAAGTGACACATTTTATACTGCAAAAGGTGATACTTTATCACTTCATTATTCTGCCGTGATAAAAACAACCCCCTAAACAATACGAGTTCCTTATAGACTGACAGTAAATGAGCTCAGCCACCGTTTCTGAAAGCGTGATATCCATTCTTACTAAAGCGTTCATTTTTCTTAAACCTCTTTACTTCAAGCTAAGGAATGGCTGCCAATGATGAAGGCAATTAATGGCGCCTAAAAGGAGCCGTAAGCAATGATGCAGTGACTTAATCTGCTTTCTATTGCAGGGGCTATATTGAATCTGTCATTCTGCCTGGGTGCGACAATAGACTATTGTTTAGGAGGGAGACATGAGAGATGACGTCTGCTGGGGCAACTGTCTCCTATGTTTAAATACACCTGAATACATATGCGTATACAGCTTGAATGGGCAGACACAAAGACTCAGTTGTGCGCACATGTATGCGCACATGCAACATGAAGCCGTGTTTTCATAATAAAATACACATGCAGTGAGGTGCGCACAAACAAACTTTCATGCAGATCTCCAGAAATGCAAACAGGAAAAATATTGTTTTGAGGATTATGAGTGAGAATAGGCCGTTTCCACTGATGTTTTTTAAAACTTGAGTTCATTTATATGAACACATGAAACAAAGACATATTCACACTCACAGACTTGCATCAGATGATACATAAAATATACCACTGAAACCATCAGATAAGCAAGTAGAGACATGCACACTCTCACAGCATGAGTTCAGACACGGACTCACATACAGGCACAAATACTCTAAAATAAGCCACTGAAAGATTAGATAAGCACACAGAGACAGCCAGTGCAAAGGCATATGCACACATACTCACCAACATTCATACATAGAACACAGACACACCTGCACACGACATGAATGCAAAATTTTGTGTACTCTAAAAGATGCAGACCCTGTCTTCTAAAAAAAAAAAAAAAAAAGACACCAATGCACAACTAATTTGCATGGGTTGAATTAAATTATCATTGTACTTTACCATAAACATAACATTCATCCTGAAAGTACCTGCAAACCTAACATCGTCTCATATTCCTGGCAGCTAAAACATGATAAATATGGTTTAGAATACATATTCAATTATGGTCCTTTTTTCCAACTCAAGGAGTTAAATTGTGGGTTTGGTTAAATATTGAATTCAACACCGACTTAAATTATGGAACACATTGACTTTTATGGTATTTAAAAATGAAATAAATCCTTTCCCCACCTTAAATGTTTTACTAGCCTTAAGATTTCAGTACACCTTAAACTAGTGTTTTTTCATGTGTTCTGACCTCCAGTGAACTAGATTTCCTATGATTGCATGTGCATGCCCAAGCAGGTTGGCGCGCACTGGTGATGCAACGTGAAACCTGCCAGTGGTTTCATACTACTCCACTGACCTATGGCCAGCCGTAGTAATAGTGCTGGATCTAAATTACTTAGAAAATCGGTTTTGCAAATGTTTAAGTGAAATGAGGAAGGAAATGCAATCAAGACATTTGTTGGATCTCGAGGATTGACACAGTGCATTTTGGGGAGTAATGCTGAATGTAAACATGATTTGTATTTGTTTATAAGAAAACTCCACTGGGCAACTTTCAACAGTATGTAAACAACCTTAACCAGTATCAACCTGAAGGTAATCCAATTTGCCTGTATATTTACTGTATTTAATGTATTTGCCAATGACAATTTGTGGGATGTAGGCACGAAGGTTCTGCAAGAGATAATGTTACAAAGCGCACAAATAATCTCTCTCTCTCTTTGGTCAGTGGTGTTCAGGCACCCAGAGGGCCTGCGGGTTAATGACTTCCCTGGCCGCTGCTGGACAGATAGATAGATGCGTGGAATGAGTGGTGTTGTGGCTGATAAAGTCGAGGGGGAGTTGCCGTGCGTCCTGGTCGCTGTAGAGCCCTCTGCTCTCCATTTATCAGCTCCTCTATGAGAAAACTAGACCAGAGCAGATGGATCACATGCACATGCAGCCGAGAGCAGTGTGCCTTTCCTGTGTGTGTGCATGAGCGTGGCGTACTGTGCTCTCAGGCAGATGCAAAACATGTGGAGGATGCAAAACACTTCAACTTTGTCTTGGGTTTCACAAAGGATATGAGGAATGTGTGACAGAAGTTTGTATATACAATGTGCATGTTCAGGAATTTCACATACACACACAGATTTGGTGGACACAAAAAAATGCAGAGGCAAATATACTATTCACAGACAGACAGACAGACAGACAGACACTCTTTCTGCCTTAAGTCAGTCAAATAAGCACATGGCACACACCACCTCTCAAATAACCATTTATCTAAAATCATCCACAGTGTACTGAGTGGGACAATAAGCTCAATAAGATCATCCATAACTCTCCCCGTCTTACATAAACACATCATCTCATATATAGGAAATGCCGAATAGTTTGTACACTGAGTGTCACTATTGTAGCTGTTAAACAGAAGACACCCATACTGTCCTCTAGTAAACAAAGGCTTGTAAATAAATAGGCAAAAGTGGGTTATTATAACCCAACAGCACACATTCATACTTACACACACACACACAGATTTGAAGGCAGGAGCAGTATTCATTACTGTGCCACATTAAAAGACAGCACAATGGAACACAAATGACTCTGTGCTCCAATGGCTTAATTGCTAATCTCTTCTTTTAGGACAGTGTTTATTTCATTATCCTTGTTTGCGCCGATGCCATCTCCTCGCTAATTAACTTGTTTGGATTAAATGTCTACCCCTTCACGCCAGGCAAGAAACAAACAGATGGATGGACCATTGTGAATACTGCTGCAGAAAATAGTAGGTAAAGTATGAAATTGTTTGTTTGCATGTATGCCATTTTAAGGGAAATAATGAAAATCAAACAGGGAGTTAAAGGATACTGCAGCAAGTTTATAAATAAATAGTGAGCATGTATATAGTACATATAAGAGTAATATAATATATCTTTAGGATGATGGATACAAACCTCTTTTCTCATTTGCTTTTATTTCTTTACTTTGGAATTTCTTCTTACTACTCTTGGTTACAAGAAACTTGGTTTCCCATGATGTAAAAACTTCTCATTCCCTCATGTCCCCCTATCTAGCCAGTGAACGTCCCATGTTTTTTTTGAAGCAATCTGGTTTTGGATGCTGATATTGTACAAAATATCTTTCTTAAAAAATGTCACTGAAATAAAATTAAAAAAAAAAAAAAACACTGACCATAATTCACTTCTTGTTCAGTGACAGTTTGGTGCTTGTGAAATCAACCCTATCAGGACATTGGATTTTTATTTGTTTTTATTTCTTGGGTTATATTACTAATTGCAGGATTGTAAATGCTATAATATCATGCATGTTTATCAGTTTAAGACACCCCCATATTTTAGGTTTTGTTGGTTTCTGGTGCTGCCCTTTAGTACCACCTTCACACAACTTCTGAGGACATCGGGTACCACAAAGAAACACAGGACTCGTAGGACATCGAAAAATGGGAGACACTCCATGTAGTGAGAAGTGGAATTGCCCTCTGAGCACATTTCATATTCCCGGCATCTGGTTTCCCGGATGGCCTGTTACATCGGATGAGATCTGAGATGTCTGGAAGCCTTCACAGGTCCCCATTTGTTTTAATCTGGTATTTTGGCGTTAATCCATCACTGTTGAGCTGCTGTCTCTTTTCGGCAGACTTTGTTGGGTGTAATGCAAAAGTCTAGACTACTTTATCTCCACAGTTTGAGTTTGTGCCCCGGTCAGAAGCAAAGAAAATAATTGTTTGAGGTAATGTACACAGACACGTGTGTGTTTGAGAGAGAAGAGCAAACAAAAAGCTGAGGGTGAGAGACAAGGAAAATGGTGGATGGAGTTAGAGTTCAGGTTGTATGATTACTGGTTTGTGCCATTGCACCTACCTCAAAAAAGTGATTTCTTTATCTTGTTTCTCAGTGTTTGGAAACTTGGAAAAGGAGGAGGAGAGGAAAAGAGAGGGCATGTTAGAAAGGCACAAAGAGAAAAGCGTGCTTGCTGGTTTGTGTAATTGTGCTGGCCTGATTGGCGGTGAAAGAAAAACGATTTCTTTATCTCGTTCCTCAGTAGTGGGAAATAGGGGGTGAGAGAGGAGAACGGGGGGTGCTAGACGGAGAAAGAGACGGAGAAAGGCAGCGCTGGGTGAGGGTAAGAGAGACAGCGAGGGAATGAAGAAGAGTAAAACAGTGTGTGCTTCTGGGTGTGTGTTTGCGAGTGTACATGTACAAGGTGTGTAAAGAAGCAGAGTGATAAAGAGGCTGCAAAAGACAGCAATGAGAAAAAGAGAGGGCGCGATTAGAGAGAGAAAAGAGCGAGTTCTGAACTATTGAACGGTATATCTGGCTGTGTACGCAGCCATCTGTACGCTGGGGCCTGAACCCATTTAAATTCAGGACGATTGCACTGTTTCTCAAATCCTTCAGAGCTGAATGCTTTTTGCACCCCGTTGACAGGCTCAGAAGAGTAACACTGCGGCTGAAAATACGAACAGCATCACACCAAGGCATATCTCTTTGTCTGCTTAGAAAAGCAACATCATCTACCTGGCAAGCCTGTTTTACACCTGTAATCCTGCAGTTACTCTGTTAGTGTTTTTTGAAATGATATTTTTGGTGATAAGCACTCCCATTTATGATGTTTTTGTGCACAACACCAAAAAGTTGACAGTCATTCATCAGCCCATTAATAGAAATGAATGTGAACAATGCACCACCACCACTTCCTGGGGCTTCAAAATGACCTCATAGTTCAATCAGCACCTCTGTGACAAAAACTGAACATTATACATTTTACAAAGGATTTGTTTTGTATTTTATTTTTGGTCAGTGGTTGATTAGGACCTCCCAAGATAAATCTGAGCGGCAGACTCTAAAAACTATAAAAATGAAACTTTTCTCTTCCAAAGGGAAACCTCACTCTATGGTTGAGCTGCTCAAAGCTCATAGACATAAGCAATCTGTGATAAGTGGTCAGGAGTAGGCATTGCTTGACTATAAAAAGGGTCACAAGGCAAAGCTCTGGTAACCACTCTACCCAATAAAATGGTAATTCAGTGCAATGGTGTGGTAAAACTCTGTTAAGGAGGAGAAGCAAAAATAAAAAAAGGGAGACCACAACCACCACAGGATTACGATCAGGGTTGGGTTTTATTTTTGCTCCAAGCTTACAAGAGGGACCCTTCATTAAACCGAAGGGGCACTTCTGTTCCGCACTGTAGATTTGCCCAATGATTTGTTAAGTTTAAGTGTTGAGGATGTTTACTTTGTCGAAGCAAGCAGGTCCATCGACAGAAAGACATCGTTAGACCGCAGCCAGGCCAGGTTATAGTTCACCTTATTTACGGTATGTCATGATGGGAAAAAATGGTTGTTAAGTTAATTGAATTAAACTTTAACAAAATGAAATTCATGTATAACATAAAGCGTGGCATCAGTGCCAGTCCAGCCACATCCTCCAGCTCTTACACTGGGGGAACCCGATGAGTTCCCAGTGCAGATGGGGTATATCATGGGGTACTCCTATGAAATTCTTGACTGGGAGCTCCATTAAAGAAAGATATTTAAAGATTTATATATAGAGTGAAGAAATATAAAAGGCAGAATATGTGGCAATGAGGCATCCTTGTCAGAACAACTCAACTGACTCCTTTCAATGTGTGTGAACAGTAATTCTTCTCAGAGCCCCTGGACATCTGGTTGAGCGCAGGTTCTTATTCTTTTGGTCGTTACTCAAAACTCATAACCACAACAATCCAGTACAATGCCCACATCTCTGCTGACGCGGGGCCAATCCATCAAAAACACCCACCCCTATTGTTTTATACGTAACGCTACACACTGGTGCTGAGTTATGCAGCACCACATCAGGATTCTGTCCCATTTCCCAATGTCTGCACCAAGTGAACTTCCAGAAAAGCATTTACTTCCGTCCCCAGCTTGACTTGCCTTTTGTATGCGCTGCACATCCGGCGTCAAGTGACATGTGTCATATGAGGAAACGAACATGATGTATCTGGTTTGTTTCGCCTTTTTCCTTTAGCAGTTGCAGCTGCCAATGTGTGAAATTGACAAGTCCAGCTTTACACACATGCTGGTACTTTGTGCCAGAGCATCTGAGGGACTGCTGTGACTGCTACAGCTAAATGTCCCAAATCTAAACTGTGGGCATATCTGTATGCCCTGTCAGGATATCGCGCTGCACTCAAATCAGTGCATCTCATCAGCACCTATTCCATCAGCACTTGGTCGCTGACACTCAAGGGCAGCTTCCAATTTCAACCAGTGATGGATGGGCTGGTGGGGCAGGGGGGAGGGATGATGAACTCCAATCAGGGGGCTCCTCTGGGACTGTTATCAATGGGCTACTTCCTGCAACATCTGCCGCCTGGTTATCCATCATTGGACAACCAGAAAAGCCGTCGGAGGGAATGATGGTCTCAGTCGTGAGGTCTCTGGCAGAAGGCGGACATGCGACACCTTTTGAGGTTTTCATCACCGTATTTTGTCAGTACATGATCAAAGTGATAGCAGGACAGGTTTGTGTGCTTTGACAAGGACAGTATTCTCCGCGTGTAATAAATCAATGATTTCCTCTGATGATAAGAGAATACGTTGATGGATTTCTCAGCAAGTGCCTCAGGTATACTGTACAACCAGGTTTATCTGATCCATGTGGGGTATGGAGGTTGTTCCTGGGAAGCAAACGTCTTCAATAAAACTGAAATATATCGTAGTTCTGGACAGAAATCTAATTTAAAATATGAAACATGAATGTGGAGAAATGCTGTGTTGTCATCTTGCACGAGAGGTGCTTTCAGTTGCGTGCATCAGCAAGGGAATTCCATGTGCCTTAGTTCACTCTCGTGAAAACTCGCAGAGAAGAAAAATAAATATAGATGTTGATTTTGTTGCATTTTTTGATTATTTCTGAGGATTGTACAGCTAGGAGGATTTGAACATGAGAATAGTTGCTGAATTTAAGCATGAATGACATTCCTCTATTTTAATTTCATATAATTCTATCCATTTAAAAAAAAACACATTATCCCTAAGCAGTACACCCTGTTAGCACATAACTTCCGCTTGGTGTGTGCAGAGTTCAGAGCGATATAGTCCATGGTGTTTGGTGTGATTACTCCAGATGCTGCCTGGCGTGTAACTAATGAGTTGCGCTTCACCCTGGGTCAAGTCTGAGGCTTCTGCTGGGGCTTTGAAGCTCGTTTACCCTCCTGCATGATCCCCATGAGGCCTCCCCTGCTCCGCTCCTCTCCCTGCATACCTGCCAGACAAATTAAATACCTGCGCTGGAAAGATACAACAGCGTCAAGTTGAAAGCGTCGGCTCGTGAAAGCTGAAAAGTCACAGGCTTGTTCCTCATCAATAGCTATGCATCTGTTTTGATCTTTCTTTGCACAAAATTGAACTGCCTATCTTCTCACTCGGAGCTACTTACTCTGGAAGATTAAAAAATGGAAACGGTTTGAGTTTATTTCATACATAAGCAAAAAGGACTCAAGCAAACGCAACAAGGTCTCGCTTATCTGGAATGAATTTCACTTGCATTTCTCTGGATCACTTTTGGGTGTAACATCAAAAAGATAACCGGTGCCGTTTAGCAGCAACATCAAAGTTGACAGTAGAAACCAAGACTGGCTGTTGAAAGAATAAAATATAGTTGCTTACAATATTACAGAGCTACTTAAAGAAAGTGCAGTTGACACTGAAACAATCACTGTACATTTTGAAGTAGCTGCTGCTTGGATATACAGTTGCACCTAAACTTATTCAAGCTCCAATTTACAATTGAACAACTGAAATAGCACAACACAACTTTTTCTTTTTCTCAAACACCTGATTGAGCATCCTTGTGTGTTCATCAGTTTTTAGTATCCCTTGGAAATGTCCCTCATCTTGTAATGTTGTCAAATCCATTTCTTTAGCTACATCTGTTTTAATTATTTGAAGCTTTTTCTATTTCCTAAAAACAATGTATGTGTTTTTCATTAGTTGCAATTTCTCTTGGCCTCGGTACTCAAACATTATTGAAATGAAACAATTTGAGAAGGAAAACATCACTGAAGTCCTAAAAAACCACTCACAGCAAAACTCATTCACTCAGTGGACTGTTTACAATATATAGACGCAATGAGGAGTCACAGGTAACCTTGGCCTCATATTAAGGATCACTAGCAAAACAGATAATGCTCTGTGAGAATGAAAAGATATGTGTAAATAATAGAGTACCATTGTGATCCACCTACACCTACTTTGTGTTAACCAGACACTGTTTCAGAAATGCACAGCATAATCAAAAGACACATACTCCTTAAAGACCCCCATAAACTTTGCACCTTTGCTTTTTAAAATGACCACTATCAAAGACAGCGTGGGCAACGACCAAACGGCAGAGTGATTGTCTGTGACCCATGTCCAGGTCAGCACAGTAATTCCTCCACACCTCCGCAAAAGGGAAACCAAAGATGGCTTCTTGGCACCTCTTCCCATCCCACCCCCCCTCCACCCCCCAGCTTTATTACAAGTGGCTGGAGAAACGCAATGAGATGGATAAAGGCAGGGCAAAGAGTCGGGAGGCTCGGAATCAGATGAAAATAAAAAGTCAAGGGGGATTTCAGGGGATTTGCAGCATCTAGCTCAATGTTCGCTGCCAGATGTGTGTGTGTGTGTTTGTGAAAAGAAAGATGTGTGAGGCATTCAGTCTTGACCTTGCCATGCCGATTCCCATTTCCCTTTGGCTGTTGCCCAGCAACATCACCTTGACAGCAAGAATTGGTCGTAGAGAAGCGGAAAGAGGGATAAAAACAGAAACAGGTCTCATGCTGACTTGATACTTTCATATCACCCTTTGCTTCAAAGCCATGCTGTTGCTTATCCTCCACAACTATGGTTAACTGGGGTTTTATTTTTTTTCTTGTCAGGCCTCAAGAGACAGGTCAAAAGGTCAAGGGGCAGCCAATAGTATCTATGGCCCCTGGTGAACGAGGTTTTAGCAGCTTTAATCTGCAAGACGTTATGGCCTTCACTTGTATCTGACCCAGGGGGAAGCAGCGGGCAGTAGGTAGTCAAGATCAAAGTCGTCCTGCAGGACACGGGCACATATGGTCAGTACCCCCTCCCAGATAAACATGATGTAATATCTGTGTGAGCCTGCAGCTGACCCCCAGGGGTCCAGCCTCTTCACCCCAGAGTCCCAGCACAATAAGGGCTCTTCCCCCCCCCACACCCCCATCAGCTTCGATCAAAGGGGAAGGAAATGATTGAGTGGCTTGTAACTCCCATCGAAGCATTTAATAGAAATAAGAGATGGCTGGACACAGTGTCAAGAGGATGGTGAGGTGATGGATCTACAGGGGCCATCTGCGATCTCAAGGGGCTTCTGCTGTCATAATGGAACAGGACTCTTTTGTAATTGTTTATTGTAGTTGTAGATTATTATAAATTCACTGATGTAGAGTGATTGAATCATAAAAAAGTGAAATTTGATCATCCATGATTATGTATTATGCCCTTTGTCTGTAGCTTTACTTCAGTTGCACTACCTACTATCACGTAAAAAATCATTTGCAATGAGAGCTGTGCTTCTGCAGATCCACAACTGGTCCTGACTAAAGTTCATTACTGGTTGGTCATAGCTTCACTTGAATACATACAGATTTAGTGCAAATCTCTACAGGAAAATCAAACACCATCTTATACTACTACTGAAACTTGGTGGCAAGAAATAGCAAACTTTCTTTAAAAAAAAAAAAAAAAAAAAAAAAAATCACTTCCGTGCCCTGCAAGCTTTTGGCACGGCAGGATCAGAAAATTGCTCCAATTCATAGCAACTGAGGCAGACAGATCTATCTAGATTATATCCATAACAGCAGCATTTGTGGATAGATGGGCCCAGGCTTTATTTTGATAGAGTGTAAATGGACAGGACCATCTAATGCATGTCAAACAGCCTCGCTTCAAAACACGATAACAAAAGTCGAATAAAAAGGATAGGAGCAGAAATGAACATGAGTTTCCACAGAAGACGTGATGCCTGTAGTACAATGCACACAACGCCTCTGCACACAGTGATGCACATTTCATTTATTTGCTTATTTGTAGTTTATCCAGGTTCATCAGGGCATACATGCAGAGAAATGCACTAGTCCCAACCTTATTTGCTCAAACTGTTTTACTCGAGACCTTAAGATGCTCCAAAAAATAAATTAAAAAATGCAGCAAACAAACAAAAACAAATGCAGTTGGTACACTGAGCAGCTTGAAACTTAATGATTCATTGAATCATTTTAGATGCTAAATGGTGTGGTCACTCTTCCATACACCTGCTAACAATTGCCCTCGTCTCCCAAGCTTGTCCCATCCAGTAAAGCTGTCAATCCAATCACCACAGTGGCCTGCCTGCACAGAGGTGGAGCATTTCTGATCTAAAGCACTTTTTTCCCTTTCCGTAGCTGGATTCACTAAATCACACCACGTGAGAAACCATCTTGCCAGGCTCCAAGTTATGCGTTTCTGGGGAAACCTAAGTGGTTCAGACCAGTCAGCATTAAGCTACGGTCAAGGTTCAGGTGTAATGACAGCAAAAAGCAACTGTTCGAACAATAGTGGCTCCTAAAGAGTTTAGCACAGATGCTGCTAAAGAACCAGTCATATCTGAACTAGGGAGGATTTCTTACTTCATTTAAAGAAGAGCAAAAGTTTTAACTACTTTATTTGGTTTGTTGATCTGATTTGTTGAAGTTAGCTTGTGTTAGACTGCGACAGACAGATGGTTCATCCAGTTTTTCAGTGTGCCTGACCCTTTACAGTTTCTACCGACCTCCCAGATGGGTCTGTCTAACAAACCATCTGGTTATTTCCTTACAGTAATATGAATAAAAATGGATTTGAAAGTGATTTTTGATTTCAGTTGGACTTAAAATTGACCCCAAAAAATTATTTCACCACACATAAAGTTTAATAAAGAGGAATGCAGAAGATTTTGGCATTCTGTGCATACCAAGTTTGTTTTGAGCAGCTTGCTTTATCAGCTGACACAGCAAACACAACTGCATCCTCTTCACTTTACACCTAGAGATAACCATACCAGCACAGTCAGCAAATTCTGGGTGGAAAAGAAAAGAACAAAAAGGCACATAGTTCAGGAGCAACTTTTACGTGTCAAGAGAAAGTGCTAAATGAGATCTTTTGAGAAGGATGTCTAAGTGACCGGGAGTTAACATTACAGAGCTTGCATGTGACACAAAAATCAATGATATTAGCAGATTTGGCAGCCGATGGGCCAGAGCAGATGCAAGCAAAGGTTAAATGTCAAAGCACGGCAAAACATTCACTCGTTAAGGGAGATCCATACGCAGCAGGGTATGAGCTTCATGTCATTAAAGAGCTTCCAGAAAGGTCAGAAGAAGACATGGAGTCACAGTCTGTGTAGTTTAGAGCTGAAACAGCCCGTCAGAGTGAATGAAGTCTACGTACACCCCCTTTACCATTAAAGAGTTCCTTATTACAGTAACAGTCGGTCAGTGTTAGACATTTAGCAGATCAAAAAGGCAAAGAAGGTAAGTGGGAGTTCCTATGACACATTGATTTGTTGATTTGCAGATTAGAGACAACAGAAATATAGGTGATGGATGTTTACAACAGGCTGTTTGGACAATGATTTTATCCTTTCAGACATGATGTTTTATTTCCAGTCCGATTGTTGTACCTCTCTTCAGACATGTTGCATCTGAGTTGTCAGCAATTAACTTGGTGAGTAATTACTATTACTGATAGGACGGAAACTCAATTATCTGTGTGTGTGTATATATAAATATATACAATATATATATATACACACACAGAGTTTTTCTTTAATAGATAATTGTTTTGTCTCCGTATTTCAGGACCATATGTAATTTGTACAGTATGTTCTGATTGACTCATTGCAGTTTGAGCAAAGCTGAAAAAAAAAAAAATAATCCATATCCAAAAGTATCCTAGTTACATAAAAAGGAAAATACACAACATTTTGCAAGACTCTGGGTGCTTGGCAGCTTTGTTTATTAGCCCAGACATGAGAGAAAGGAAAGTTTAAAAGAGACTAGTCTAGCACAGTCTGTATTTAAAACACTTTTGAAGTCTGTTTCCCACAATCCAGTGTGGAATTCCCTTCTTGGCAATTGTGAGTATCTCATAAATTCAGCATGAGAGAGAGAAAGAAAGAGAGAGAGACAGAAAAAGAGATTTTACACATTACATTAAGAAGCCATCAGATATCAAACATGAAGCGTGCACCACACACACACACACATTTTGTGTAATTTTGTTGTCCGACAATTGGCTGTGCTGAATTCTGGCAGAAGAAGAAGACAATGTAATTAGCCAATTTAATATTAAGTCTGCCTAGTTGTTTCTGCTGACAGCACCGACAGCAGGTCAAGGGGAGAAACTGAAATCCCATTTGTTATTGTACCCTGTTAAAGGGTTAAACATACATTTTTAAAATTATACAATATATATATGATTTACTTGCATCCAATTGGGGCAGCATGTTTGCAATTTAACCTTAAATGGTAATTAGAGTCTTTATGGGATTAGCGTGATAAGGGGTTTGTTTAGCATATGTAATAACATGCTTATTGGTAAAGATCTCCTCAAAAGGCCCCTAATCCCTGAATTACATGTGAAAGAGTACAATACCCAATGCAATTACACAAGACATAAAGCACTTTATGCATTACCTCCCTAAAATATGTCTGCAGAATCAAACAGTCTGGCACAATAAAGCACAATATCTCTACTAACTGATGCAGATTTGCTTTACCATTACTGCTTCATAAATTTAATCTCCAAACATAACAGCCGGCACACAAACATTATTTTCATCATTAACATCATGAAAATCCACAGCAGGAATGGTTCACTCTTATCCGTATTAACTTTTTGTTCCCATCACCAGCTGGCTGTAGCCATTACGTTTGATAGGCTATAACATAGCATACACAACATAATCTACCCCATGTGACCGAAGTTCTACACTCAGGTTCAGCTGCCAATTCAGGAAAATGTATCTGTTGATGAAGAAGCAAGTCATGGTTTTAAGTTCTGGAAAATAAATAGAGTCAGTGGACCTTGGGTTAATATTTTTTGACAAAATATTCAGTTATCTGAAGTTATTAGTTATTCAGAAATTCAGTTATCTTATTTGTGATTATTTGTATTATTGTAACAAAACCTGGCCATATAAAGTTGATGAGTTGATTGTCACACATATTGTTATGTTATAGCCCTTATAATAAAAAGGCTTTTTATATGCATTGTCACTTAACATACAGAACCATTTTTGAAAGTTTTCTGACTGTAAATGGGCATATTTGTTGTTATGCATAAATTCTAATCCTAAAACACTTCTAACCCCAGAGAGAGTAAAAAGACATAAGCCTGACAGTTCTGCTTGAAGCTACAAACTGGACTGTGGTGTTTGGGATCATCTCCATCCGTGGAGCCACATAAGGACAGCCCTGCTTGTAGCTGAAGCATGGCCGACAGTATGTGATTGAAAAAGTTATCAGGCAAAGTGTGTATGCTAGTGGGTGAATCGTTAGCCGCAGTCTTGCTAGCGCCAAATCCCTTATTTAGCCTTTTGTTTCATTCGGTCTCTGCAGTCCGAGATAAGCTTGATGCGTGGGCTAAACCCAGGCTAACCCCCTCAGCCATTACATGCCATGACTAGTGGCCAAGTCTGTGCAATGACAGTGTGGTGGGCAAGCTAGCCTTGTTTGGAGGGCGGTCTGCTAAAACACTGGAGGCTGGATGGACAAAAGATGCTAAGGAGGATAGCAGGGAAAATGAGCAAACTGAGTATAAACCAATCAAGTCAAGATTTCTGCAGATAAAGCTGCCTTAATTGGTGGAGTCTTATCAGAAAACATGTAGCAGTGAGCTACAGCTAAAGCTTCAATGACAGTTGTTTTTTTTTTTTACAAAAGTACCTTAAAAGAAACATTGTGGCTTCAAATAAGGCCACGAATCTCCCTGGTTTACAGATTTGCTGTGGATACTTCAATCGAATCGATCATACTGCCAACTCTGCAGCACAACATTTTTACAACAATGTGCACTTTTATTGATTGAAATCTCAGTGGCTCCACAGTCATTTTATTCAGGTCCCATCTTTCAACAGTGGCAAAAACTTTGGGTAAACTGATAAAAGCTACTTTTCCAACCGCTAACATTACAAGAGTCGCTCCCAGCAGGGAATTGAAGAGATACAAGAGAGGCAAGATGTATCAGCAAAGTCTCTGCCAGACATTGAAGTATAGGTTGCATTTTGTCTTAAATGCAGATGATTTCCACAGTCTGAAAAAGTCCAACTCCTGTCCCTAGCATCATTTTAACATCTATATTCTAATCCAAGTAGACATCGATGGCAGCAGAGGAGAAGAAGCCGGGCTGATTCAGGCTTTGGGGCCCCAAGATGGACAGGCCATGGCCTCAGGTCACTGACTCCATGTTTTTCATTTGGAGCCCCTACCTTGACCACTCTCCAGTCTTTATTTTCCATTAGTAAGAGAAATGCGCGCACAAGAAAAGTGGAAAGCGAGAGAGAAAGGAGGCAATACACACACACTCAGCGAGAGGGAATGGAAGAGAGCAGAAATACTGAAGACAAAATGGCTTTCATTCACACAGCAGTAGAGGGCCAGAGGTCCCTTATTTTTTCCTCATTCAACTCTTTCTCTTCATTTCCAGCCTCCTTTCATCTCCACTGCGAGGCATATGGCTGTGCACCGGGCTTTCAAATCACATAAAAGATGTTTACACATGCTCCACAAGTCCCTCCCAAGCTTGTTTTGTGGAACTGTATACACATCTACATAAACTCAGATCACTGAAATGAGAAGAAATACTTTCATGAGCACACACAGTTGGGGACTTTACATGTCAGGTTACTTAAAACACACACGAGTAGGTGGCAAATATATGAAGTCGAAAATATAATCTCTCATTCTGGTTATGAAGTATGTTGTGTGTGTGTGTGTGTGTGTGTGTGTGTGTTTAGCTCATATTTGTGTATGTGTTTGCCGAGTGCAGGGCCATCGGCGTGCAGCGACAGTGATGAATAAGCATTATTAAACAGGAGACACAGGCCTGGTGGTGTCATTAATCTTCATCCCTACTGGCACCATCACAGAACTCACTCCCTGTCCGCCCTCTGCAACATCTACACATCTCATTGTCAATGGCACAAAGCAAGCAGAGCCGGTTGCTCAGGTTCTGATTGGGTTTCCGTGTGGCTCCTGACCCAAAATGGACCATCTGCGGGGTCACAGGGAGACGTAAAGAGTGATTAACATCCACTGACATCGGATGACTGATGGGACAAAGAGAGAGGATGACACCTTGTCCAGTGCTATGAATTAATCACACTCTGCTCGGAGTTGATCCACAAGTCTATTGTGGCTAATGAATTGGCTCTAAAAAGGAACGTGAACCTGGAAGACGAGGCTGACAGTGACTGTCGCACTGCGGCTTCTGACATTACACTTAAAAAGGGATAAAGACGTTCCCTGTCTGGTCACTCCTCACCTGCGAATAAAGGCTGGGATGAACATTAGCTAGACGAGAGAAAAAGAGATGAATCATCAAGCAGTCGATTTTTATCAGCACTTCAAATCACCAGGTGGGAGGAAGACAGTAAAAAAAAAAAAAAGGCATCTGTGCAAACTCAGAGAGGTACTTCAGTGGTCGTGCAGTACACACACACAGAAAAATCGGAATATATTCATACAGTCATTTCCTTTAAACACATTTGCATGCTCTCTCATTGCTCAAAAACAAACACCCACACACTGTCAACACATACCGTATATCCACAGAAAGTTAGGTCCGTTTTGGTCATTTAAACACATGTGTTTGTGTTCACGAACACGAAATAAAACAAGCCTAAGAACAAAGCGATAAAAACAAACTCAAATTTCATATATTAAAACAAGCGAGAGAACATTCAGAGAAACAGAGGATGAAGCCGTCCTGTGTAATCAGCACTGTGTTTGTTGCACCCAGGGAGGAACTGGTTTTCTTCTACTGCATATAAATACAATCACATCATTTGGCAAAAGATAAAAATCAAAGCAATGAAATAAACATCAATTCTATGATAAAAAAATCAAGCGACATTAATGGCGAGAAGCCCCCCTTCTCTTTTAGTATCAAATGTGTATTAATCCGCTGCTGAAAGTAGTCCCCAACAAATGCAGCATTCCTCCCTATTAGAACAGTGCACAGCAGTGACTGAGTGTTTTTTTTTTTTAAACTAGGTATTTGTGATGCAGTGAATCTTCTCCTGTATACACACACACACAACCACATAGAGCCTATATGCTTATGATCATTACTTTGAGCACCTCTACCAGATGGTCACCCACAGCAGCGCCTCCCTCCACAGGTGGTGGTGCTTTCCCCTTCATTCACCTATCTCCTCTGCCCTATGATCACACAACATCTGGTTCTACCGTACACACTATACTTGTCTCTGTCTAATAAAACTGTGTCTTGGACCCTGAGGTCATTTCCTTTATTTGCCTGCCTATTTACAGGATGGTGAAAACTAGAACAGGAAACAGCAGGAGAGGTGAGAGCAACGGGGCAGTGCGAGGTCAGTTTCAGTATAACCTCCTGGAGCAACAGCACAGAGGGCCAACAGGTCATCTGAGCACTGAAAGATGGAGCTGTCAATCAACTATACAACCACAATTGAGCCTCAATATCAGCAGTGTTCAGTATGTGAATGAAGGAAACTTGGACAAAGTGAGCACAGAGGAGTCGCTCAGTAGTCATGTGAGCCCCTCACACCAGCAGCTGAAAGCTCCATAATGCACAAACGGAAGCAGCTCAAACCAAGCGACTAAACTTATTTAGAATCAGAGACTGACTTCATGACAATGGAAAAACAAAATAAATAATAGTGAGAGCAGATATTTTAATTACACAGGAGTTTAATTCAAAGTGATCTGTATTTTCTGTGTCCTTTAATATCAACAAGCTTCAAGCACTTAAGCAGAATGAAAGCATAAAGAGAATTTCCCTACAAAAGCCTAAATTTCCATATAATGTAGTGTGCAGTCTCGCACCACAAGGCACTGAGGAGCTCAAACGTCTCATCATTTTGTCAGCACTATTGCAACAAGACACAGCTATTCACTTATTGTTCTTAGTGATTAAAATAATGGAGTTGAATCCAAGCAATCATCATTCAGATTCAGTCTCCTGAAAAAACACAGCATAGCATTGGCACTTCGCCCAAACTCAGACTTTAAAATATGAAACACTCACCTCCAGCTGTGCTGAGATTGACTTTGGTTGTGTACAAAAGCAAACTTCAGGCACTCGCATTCATAGAAGCAGGAGCGATGTAGAAGTCCTGAGAAAATTATCTTTTCTTTTTCTTCATCTGCATTCAAAAGCACACGTTCGTCCCTTTGGTCGTGCATTCACAGTGTGTGTGTGTGTCTTAATTGAATGATTGGGACAACAGGTGGATGATGACGAGTTCCCTCCAAGGATGAATCCCCTAAACACGCAGACTAAGAACTAAAAGGAAGCAATTATTATCATTGCGGTGCTGTAATTGCAAAGTTTCAATGTCACTCATTCCACTGAGCCTGAGCTGCAACACCTCACATCTATACACCTCTCTATATAAAAGTAAGATGCATTTGAGAATCAGTCAGCACTGAGTCTTTGGTGCACTTTCCACATCAGTTGTGCTTTTTTTAAGTACTGATCTGCAACATTTTCATAGCTGCTTTTCTATTCTCCGTTGATAATTGACAAAACAATATTGTTTTTATATAACCTAGCTTCAGTTCACAAAAAAACTGTGCAATTAAAAACAGAGTTGCTATCTTTTGGCAAACCCCAAAGCCCTGCTCACACTACAAATGGAGAAATAGATGTTGATAACAGCTGTCATAGTGTCACGCTAAGGAAGTAATGCCGTCTTCCTCAGCAGTCATCAGAGATCTGCCCTCATGTGATTCTTTGCAGCTCCACACTTCTGAATAACTGGTCAGAGAGTTGTGGCCTGAAAGCACAACATCTATTCTCATTCAAATACATCTCATTTTCCCTTTCAGACCAGAGTTTTTCCTGGATACCACAGAGATGAACCACTCTGGCTCTTGGAGGGCGGCTGAGGAACCTGCCAGCGTTACACAGCTCAGTGTCCGGACACGGGAGGCATGAAATCCAGGAAGGGGGTTTCATGGCTAAGTGGGGCTAAGTAGAGGAGAGCAGGGCGTGTTAGAGTCATTTCATGGAGCATTTGACAGAGGGAAGTTGGACAGAGTCCTGTTGGAGTCAATGGTTGTAGGATTTGGCGCTCCTGGAAGTAGCTTTTTCCGATCTGTGCTGGTGATGCTACGTGCTCGACGGAGGTCTGTCTGCCAATTCAGGGTAGTTCAGATTAGTATTGTAATGTTTGTTTTGGGCGTAGCTTAGATTTCCTGTGTTGCTGGGTTATATTTATTATTTTGGGTTTGCCCCCCCCCGACAACTGTTGACTATCATCTGTGGTCTGTTTGTATTATTCAAGCTTGTCAGTCAATTTGTTTTCTCTCTCACCTTAACTTTATGCAAACATTACCCCAAATATTCCCCTAAGTTGAAGCAGGCATAGAATCCAGCCTGAATGCTCAAAAGAAAATAAGTGATACCACCTCCAATGATTCCCCATCGGATAGATAAAGCTTTGAAATCAGGAAATGACAACTGCTTTGCTTCCTTTTCTCTACAGATGTACATCTCTGTTTTATTTGCTACATCTCTGCATAATATTCACTGGGAGAGCTTTGTCTCCCGTTGAAAAACAGCTGGAAAGCACTAAATAAAAACACAAAATAACTGCCTGACTAACCCTTTTTCATAATTTAACAGTGCCAGGCAACTGTGGAAAATAATTCTTGGAAGCAAAACTACAAAACAAAGAACTAGGGAGTGAGACTTATACGGGCTAGAGTCGATAAACGTTAAGTAATTTATCTCGGAGACATATTGGTGCAGGGTGCAATGACAGCAGGATCTCATCTAAATGCAATAACACATTCCTACATTCAGCACAGATAATACTATTTTTGGAAAAGTCTCTGCGAATGGCTGCTCTTCTAGAATCTGCACATTTACAGCAGCAAAGACTTGCGGACAAATGTTCAATTTATGCTACACGGTATGTCAACAACATGTGTTCATGAGATTGTTTAGTCTGTATGGTTTTTAAGAGGGTCAAAACCTTCACGATGCTATTCTAAAAAAAAACAGTCCAGATGTCTGACAAGTGGAAAGGAGGTTAAACCTGAGGAACTTCCTCAGTTTGTTTCCTTTGTCTACCACCTTGATTTATGGTCCCGTGTCTTCCCCCAGCTTTTGCAACCTCTCAAGCTTCCCTCAAAATTCCGGAGGGATGGTGTCATGTGTGAGCTCTCCATCCTCGACATAAATGCTGAAAAAAAAAAAAAAAAGCCAGCTAAATGAGCAGAAACAGGTGTCACCTCTGAACAGGCGCTTATCCAACCTCCCTGTAAGCTCAACGGCTAAACCGCCCCCTGTGCGAGGTGAGCGTGACATTAAACTAAATAATGGGCTTCGTTAATGGTGACACGGTGCGCGGATGGCGGCGGTGGCAGTAAAATAAAAGGTTTAGCAGCCCGCATGTTGTGGCTCTCTGTTGACAGAAAGGGCTGCGGTTGAAATGATCCGTGACATTGCTCCGGGGGTGATGTGGAGTGCATTAAAATGTTGCAGCACTGTTTAAGGAGAAATAATACAGAAGGTAAAGTTTACTGGTCTCAAGAGCTGGGTGTTGCTGCCGCCGCCGTATGTGCCACTGTGTTCACACAAGTTGTTAAGGCGCTTGTGAGGATGGTCCACCAGGGGTGTTCACTGTTAGCAGCAAAAAAAAAAAACATACCAGATTAGAAGTTCAAACAACTGCAACATAACAAATGCATATGGAATCTGAGGTGTGCCACTGATTTATACACTTTGTCTGTGTGCAATTAAAATAATTGACTTAAAAAGCAATTGTGAATCAATTAATTATACTTGCATTTAAATTGAGCATTAAAAACTCGTACAAATGACATTTTTTATTGAAGATAAGACACAATAAAAAGCAGGAAACAAATTAATTGTGAGATCAAATTTGATTTCAACTGGTAAATAAAATAAAAAGTAAATTTAAAATGAATTTCAATTGAAATTCAATTATAACCTTATCTTTTGAAGACAGAATAGATTATTAACATATTAACATTATTAACCAGCAACTTTTTTGCTTCACACTATTAATGCACAACTTAAATTTGATTTTAGTTTTTCAATTTATGTTCGCTTTTTTTAATGGACAAGTTTATTATAATTGATTAGAATTGAACAGGGTTAAGATGGCACATATTGAACTCCCTTCGTCCAGCTTCCGTAAAGATGTCACTGCTTATATTTATTTATGTTCAAGATGTTTTCGCACAGCAGCGCCCACACTTAAGAACACTATTTATCATTTTTCACAGGCATTAACAAACCTGGCCAGGAGTCATGTGCGTGATGCCGCGATGAAAGCTTTTATGCCGAAACACATTAGTCTGGTGTTTAATAAAGATATGATTTAATTGAGGTTAATTCTTACACTGGAGGGCTGCCATTCCCATCCTTCACTGATGTTTATTGGATCTCATTGAGCAGACTTTGGCACAGAACAGAACCAGATGAAGGTTACACAAGGAGGATCACCTGTCTGAGGGTTTTTATTGGTAAGAGATCAGAGTTTAAGCAGGGCAACAGAACTCCAAGTGCTCCTGTGGAACTCTTAATTGTAAACAGCAGAAGATTTTGGCTGTGTAACTCAGATGAAGCCAAAATAAATAACTCCTTAATTAGGGACTTCTGAATGTAGACTCTGGACACTGTGCCAAACACATGGTACATACTGATTATTTCATGGATCATTACACTGAACAAGAAACAAAATCAGGTCATTGATAACATGCAATAGGAGCAGTATTATAAAATATTTATTGCACTGCATTACCTCACACAGACCAGAAGAAAAGCAGCTTTCTCAAGACAGGAAGTTTATTTCTGGCTAAATTCACCAAATTTGGGCACAAGTTTAAAGAGTTCAAATGAATTATGAATGTAAAAAGAGTACAGGCCTCTTGTCACTGTGGTACAGTGGTGCTCTGTGCTATACGTCAGCATTCTAACAGGCTCGCAGGGACAGCGCTAATGTTTAGCAGGTACCATGTTTAACGTCTTAGTTTAGTGTGTGTTATCACACTAACATTTGCTAATTAGCACCAAACAGAAGGCACAGCTGAGGCTGGTGAGAATGTCTTTAGTTATGCAGGTGTTTTGTCGTGAAACAACACATTAGACGAATACAATTGTTGACCCAGTTTTGGTGTTAGATGAAAAGTCAACATAGATCAACAAAGTCGGTGCAGAATTCTGTTGATGAAAACACTGGAGGTGGTTTAATCAGACACACGCCTCCACCCATGAATCAAAGTGCAGAGTGGTTTTCAACAGGTGGAGCTTTAAGCTCAGAAGACATTCTGTGGTATGTGACATAAAAACACACACCACATAATTAACTAAGATTAAGGAATAACAAAAAATAACATTAAACAACATCTTAACATTCATTATCAGGACTTCTGTGTTTACAGTCAAGTTTCACTTACAGCCAGAATTCCCAGTTGTCACAGGGTATTCATATTTCTGGGAAACAAAATGTTTCCATGGCTTCTAAACTCCTCAGGACTTCTCTTCTTGTTTTATAGTTTTCAATGAAGACTGACACCTTTAGAGAAAAGCAGCACGGCACATGTTACAGTTGGCAACATTTCACACGTGCTCTCGAGTCTGAAGAGATGAACCCTGGCGACACCCGTTTGTTACACACATTCACATAAACTGACGACGGCATCCAGCATGTTCCTGTAAATCCACACTTGTGGCTGCCAAATGTCCTCACTAATGCAAACCCTGGTGTGTGAGGGTGTGTGTGTGTGTGTGTGTGGGTTTCCTCTGTGCACCTTAAAGGAAATGCTCTGAAGGTTATACTGAGCCAAATATTTGGAGTAAGATCACTCCTGTAGTCTGAATGCAACCATTACACGGTGACACAAGTGTCTGAATTCATGACTTAACCTCTCTCCTTAACCTCTGAATCACACACACACACACACACACACACACACACACACACACACACACACACACACACACACACACACACACACACACACACACACACACACACACACACACACACACACACACACACACACACACACACACACACACACACACACACACACACACACACACACACACAATGAAGTCAGTGAAAAAGAACAGACTGCCGTGAAGGATAAGAGCAAAGGATGAGGCAAAGGAGATTTCTCTGCTTCCACCTCTTTTCCCTCAGTTGTCATAGCTCTACGTCTTCCAACACATATGGCTGTTTGGCTTAAGTGGCATTAGTGGTATTTGGTTAGGATGTCACCTTTGACCCTCTGAACAAAAACAGTAGCAGGGAACTGCTCAGCAGATCCCCTGTGAGGGACAATGGGAATACGGTTGGACTTAATAACAGGAAGCACAATGGTGTTCAGGGAGATCATCTCAGTGTGTTCAACAGATCTGTTACACAGGGAGACACAGTTGTTGCGGAGGAGAAAAATGTTGGGTTGCACTATTCCCCCACAGGGGTTAATGTTGTTTCACATCATAGGTTCTCTTCTGTATTCGACAACTTCTCTGTTGGTTTCAGATGAAGACCTCACAGATTTGACATTTGACAGCAGAATGAGTCCCTTCTGCTTAATTGAAGACTTGATCCCGGTTGACGAAAGAAAGACAGACAGGCAGAGGCAGGCAAGGTTGTAAACAGGATGGAACAGCCTTCCGTTTTATTCTAAATTTGATATGTACAGGAAAAGTGGCTGCATACACTTTTTTAATATATCATGTAAAAGTTTTCTGGAAAAAAAAAACAAAAACAAAACAATTGCACATCAGCTTCCATTAGCTTCCATTTCTTTTTATACTTTAAAACACGTCATGGTACAGCATGGTTGAAGGCAATGTCAAACGGGATACAAATACGCTGACAACCGCTCATAACTGTTGGCTCTTGAAAATAAAATTTTAAAAAAAGGTTCAGGAAGGAGTACCCCAAAAATGACATTTTAATATGATATTAGAAATGTTTAAAAACACACTGTAGTTTGTGTGCTGTAGTGTCACCAACTAACAAATCACATCGTGTCCATATATGTGTAAAATATTGTGATATTATCTCAGGCACTTATCGATATCGGACCCCATGAGCTGGACAGCTGAACTCCATGTCCATGACATTTAGAGCACAGGTCGCATACATCCTTCTAAATGTGCTAGTCTGCACGTCGAGACGCAGCAGTGTTCACAGCAGGAAGTGCTGGCCGCTAAAGACAAACACTTTTTACTAAAAAAAACCGTTCAGAGTGGGAATATTTTTTTACCCTCACCTACACAGTTTGGATCTTATTTGGTAACAGTTTTCTTCAGCCCCGTCGCATTGATTTGAAAACCCATTGTCAAGGGGCCGTAGGGTTTGTGTTATTACACCCATGTACATACATAATGCAGAAGGGACATTTTAGTTAGCTTAAAACAGAGAGTAGTATTGCAAACTTTCCTCAGGTTAAAATACAGGTTTATACACTGGTATAATACCACTGAAAAGTCCTTTTTTTCTTCATCTTCTTACTTTTTCATTCATCATTTAATACCCTTACTAAGCCTGTATCTTTCCCAGCAAGGGTCTTCATTAGCCAACAGGGGATAATGTATATCGGGCAGCTTCGCTCAGCATACTGAGAGTGCGTGGGAGAGAAAGGGCAATTTACGTACCGCCTGTTTGTTTTCCACAGCTTGATGATGGCCACTTTTGATTTTTTTGTTTTGGTATTTCCCTTTTGTTTTAAATCCAACCTCAGCTCAATCTCATTTGTTCGCTTTCAGGCAGAGACAATCATGTCACAAACATTAGTGATGTCAAAGAAGGGTAAGTCCCGACTGAGAGGATCGGTTGCCACCTACTTTAACAATTACAGCAGTGGGCTGATGGACTGTGGCAGTGATTTTTAAGTATGTGTCAACAGCGCTCAAGGTCTTCTTTCTGACCTACAACTACAGCACCTGGTTTCACTGATTAGTTCCTCCTCTCTGGGAAAAAAAAATTGAATTGATTGAAATGAAAATGTAAATATTCTCTGGTCCTAATGGAAACAGCCACTGGGCTAGCAGCTAGTTATGGTGTAATTTTTGCCCAGGCTTTGAGCTTTCTGTCTCCACTTAATTCATCTCTTACCAAAAACAATGTCTTGCTTGAGGCCCCGTCACACCTGCATAACCCTCAGCAAAAAACTCAACTTATTTTCATGCTACTTCCACAATAAGTGGATTTGCTCGCAGGGACGAAGTTAATTTGCGAGGAACTTTTGCATCAAGCTGAACTTCTCACAAAACATCTCGATAGTGCTGTTCTTTGTGGAAACAGAAGAGTCCAAGAAGAGGAAGTTACTGCAGCTAACTAGTTTAGTGACACCTTGTGCCCTCCTCTGATGGAGTTTAAACTGCTCACAAAACAGGCACGGTTATAAGACGGGAGTTTTTGCTCGTAATATTGTGCGTCTCAAGTCTACTAACTGACAGTGAGCAAGCTAGCTAACTTGGAGAGCTATTGTGACCATGATTGTTACTGACATGCGGTAGCAAGCACAAGCCCTGCAAATGTATCTACAATATTCTTGCGCTGTTTTGTTTTTGTGAAGATTCGCAGATTACCTTTTGCGGTGCCACTTTCTAATGTAACCATGTGTATACTCTGGACACACTGGGAGATGTTTTCATATAAACTACTTCTTTGAAGGCAGTTCAAAGAAACATTTGTGTGGATTTTGGAGAGTGTCTAAATGCTTAAAAAGGTAAAATACAGACAGCAATTACCTCCTGAGGACAATTTTGCCTTTGTTAAAAATAGGAGAAAAGCTCCAGCTAATCTCACACTGAGAGGCTCATTGTCTCTCTAACCATCTTTATTCTGGCTGTTTTTTGCTTTTATGCCTCTCTTTATGTTAGAAGCCAGGCCCTCTGTCGGTGCCTCTGGTGGCAGCGTTCTTTGGCTCTGGCAGGCAGCAGGTGGCTTGTGATGAAAAATTCAGTGCAGAGCGTGACTCGGGAGACGGGGAGGAGGAGGGTGGCAGCGGGTAGCAGGAGGAAGAGTAAAGGGAAGGGGTGAGATGAGAGGAAGGTGGGAGATGAGCGAGGAGAGGAGTGAAGAGGAAGATAATGTGAGGGTGTTGAGGTAGAAGAAAGAAAGGCAATGAACAGAGAGGCGACAAGAACGAGAGGAGGATGGGAGCTAGAGCTCCAGACAGACAGGCAGGCAGGCGAGCCAAAGAATCAAGCCCAGAGCGGTGCAAGGGGACCAGGCAGAGGATCAGAGCTGTCTACCCTCTCTGCCTGGGTCTCCTCCATGGAGATAACACACGATATGAATCATTTATGAGGGGGGCTTTTTTATTAATAACACACACACGCTGTGCCCTGCTTCTTTCATACACTTTGCCTTGTTTTTCTGCTCCCTGGGGAGTACTTGAGTGAAAGAGCTCGATTGCTGAGGAGAAAACACTGGAAGTAGAGAAAACAGAATGCTGAGAAACACCAGGAGCGTTGATAGGGATTGAATGTTAACTTTAGTAAAGTGAAGAAAAGGTCATTTGCGGCCGGTAGGAAGAGTCCTTGATGTGACTCTCTGTAAAGCCATGACATACATACTTGATCGTGAGACATGTACCTTGTCACATGCCCACACACAAACCCACACAGAAACTTACGCCTCCCCATGAGCTCAAAAGAACGCCCACTCACTTGCCTGTCTGCACGTTTGATTGTCAGTACATGATGGTGCCAGATCTCGATGAATCAGAGTCCTGGACGACTGTGAACAAGCATCGTGTTTGTGAATGCAGAGAAGGCACTGAGCATCTCATTTCTGTAGGAGGGACTATGGCTACTGGCATAGGTCATCAGCACAGTGAGGGATTGAACAAAAACACCCACATACTGAGTAGACTTCACAACTGTTTACCTCTAAGATCATCGCTAAGCTATAAGACCTCTAGGTTGTCCCTTTTGTCAAGATTTGTAGCATCAACTGCTGTTTCTTTAAGGTAATCCCCTTCGCTCCTGAACCACAAGTTCTTTGTTCAGCTCTTCATCCATCAGTCAAACGACACTCAGGAATAAAAAAGTCTTCCTTTCTCAGACCCCAATCTATTTAGCCTTGCTAACTGCGAAGGCGAAGGTGGCACATCTTGGCGGTACGGACCCTTGGGGGAGGCTGGGTCCTTCAGGTGTGCTGTGGAGTACCCCTCATAGCTGCTGTTACCGGTGTTCTCCTGCATCAACTTCCCTTTGGCTTCCTGCTCACGGCGCCTCTGCTCCTGCCTCAGCAGCTCCTGAGCTTCCAGAAGAACTCTGGCATTGACCCCACCGCCTCCTGGATAGCCATTCCGGGAGCCCTGGTAGCTGGAGTACCTGGGGTTGTCCTTTGCCGTCTGAAAGCCCTCGCCAGGTGGGTACGCCTTATCCCATGAGTCCTGGGAGATGGAGCTGGGGTTCTTCCTGGGTTGCCTGGTGTGGAGAGAAGAAACAGGACAGGAAAATATGAGAGGTGGTTTGATTTTTGGTTTTCACACATCCATGATTTGTTCAACCCTTTGAAGCCCAACATGTTAGTTGAGTTTACACTCCCTTTATCTACAGGATAAAAGCATAGTCACCGCAGCTCTCAGCTAGTTGTGCCATATATATTTATTTCCATAATACATGATAGCTCGGGAATGCCTTCATTAGGCGTGCCAGTGGTGCAGTGTATGCTGTAGGGCATGTTTTATGTAAACAAGTTGAACAAAATTTGAAATTAGGCATGAAAGTTCATTCCTTGCCTTAATGTGACTGCATCTCATGGCCTTCTTCAGCATGCTCAGTATTCATACATGTGTACTCATCTGATACTGAGCAAAGCCCATGTGCTGAAGAAAACTGTGAGATACACTTCAAATCTTGTGTAGGAGCAACGTGACCTTTTTTGTGTAACTTTAAAGTCATGGCCGCATTAGCTTCTAACAATTCCCATTTGCACTATAACTATTAATGCAACTGGAAAAAGATTGATACTAAAGAAAAAGTCATTTCAGTTTATGAGTGTGAGGCTGTGACATTGATGTGTGAAGTTGAGAAACTGGGATTTCTGACACAAAAGGCATAAATCAGGTGATGTGGGTTGAAACAATCAAACACATGTGCCAACAAATGCTCTCTTAAACGCAAACACTTTATTTCTCCATTTCACACAACTTGAACCCACCAAACCAGATATTGTGACGTGGTCTGGTGGGAAAAATATCGCAAAAATGTTTGTTCAAAGCTCGTCATGTCTTGGGAGAGGGACAAATGTTTGGGTATGAAACTGTCATTTGTATGTTAGCTAAGACATCACATTTAATGAAAATGAGGCACCATTACAGCCTCACAAATTGCCCCTGGGCAAGTACCAGCCCACGGTAACAACATACAGGAATACCTAACCATGTCAAAGTCCCCTTCCAGCCCATTAGGCCCATTTCATGACAGACAGAAACAACCATTGGATCTGACAGACAGTAACAGCAGACCTTTCGCAGTTGGAAAAAACGAGGCGACCATCTTGTCCACAATGGATTTGCCCAGGCTGATATTTGACACCTGACACAAGTGTCTTTAAGGCACGGTTAGTTGTCATGCTTCTGGGGGGCTGCCTCGCCCTTTACCAGAAAGGTGGTGGAAAAAAAAAAAATCCAGATGTGTGACATCACCTCTCATTTCTGCTTGGCTAGCCTCTTTGTGGCCGCCCTGACTTTGTGTATATGTGTGTGTGTGTGTGTGAGTCTATAAGATATGCATGAGTGTCCCGAACCCTACAGCTCCACCCATTTATCTTGGGGGCAAGGCAAAACCAGAGTGGAGAGAGAGAGAGAGAAGAAGAAGAAGACGACACACAAAAACATCAATGGGCTTTTGACTCTGAGCCATGCATAATTAGCAGGTTTATCAGCCAGCTGTGAAGAAATCGTATTATTCCTGTGTTTGGATTTGAGTAGGAAGGGGAGAAAAAAAATCCTTAATGAGAATAGAAAAGACCTTTGTTTTTATTCAACAGAGATCGAATGCAATTGGGAATGGATACGCTTCTTGATCGGTGAGATAGGAGAATATAGCCCAGGTTTATTCTTGCACACGGTTGAGTGATTCCAATTTTCAGAGACAGGCATCCCCGGCATCTGATTTCATTTCATATGTTGACAAAGAGGCAAAAGCTGGTCTGCCTCCCCTGCTGAGAAATGCAAACCAGATCGCTCTCTCTCTGTCTGAGGCTGTGCCAAAGGGGAGCATGTACATGTGTGGTAAATACAGAAAGATGTATACTGTTCTGTATTCTGTGCATGCACACGGAAAAGCATGACAGATGATAAAAAACAAGGTGGGACAGGTGACAGAGTGAGATTGAGAGAAAAAGGGGGGCTGTAGTGCAGGGCAGATAACACGTGTGGTTGTGAGACACACACGGACGCACGCATGCATGCACACAGACACTAGTGAGGCCAAATGCCACTGCAGCTGTTGTAGGCAGTCTTTGGTCTTCCATAATGGCATTAGTTTGGCTCTGAGATCAATGGTGCTCGTCGGTGATGAATATGAGGGCCCTTCATTCGCCGTCACTGTTTCAAATGGCAGCGGTTTATTTTCACTCACGGCTCCTTGTTTAGGAAAGGGTCTCGCCCAGAAGGAAACTGACCTTTATCTAAAATGAAAGCAGTTTTTTAAGGAATGTTACCACCATTAATCACGTCTCCACTCTCAATCCAGTCATGCTCCTGTGAAGAATTTTGCCCTGCATGAACAACATGGGCCCATATGAATCCCATCAAGGCTGCGATTTCCTAAACGCCATATTTACTCTGTCTCAGCCTCTGACTTCACACGATGGTACGCTCTAAGTCAAACAAAAGGTAGTGTTCTCAAGATACCACAGCAGGGTTTATCCAAACAGAGGAGTTTCTTAATGGAATTAGCGGAAAAGTGAAGGGACGTGGCCACAGGATGTTGCCTCTGACCGCTGGAGCGAGACAGTAGTTCATTAATCTTTCAGCAAAGCTGCCTGCAATATTTATCAAGGATGGGATTTATGTCGATAACAGTGGATTAGACTACGATGGTGAAGTAAAGAAGATAATGTATTTAATGTTGTATATGTATGGTAAGTGCAAGTTGATGATGTGCACCCGGCGGGGCCTTCTTGGTTTGACCTTGAAGGGTATTTCAGAGTTTGAGTAAGTGATTACAGACTGCCTGTGGAAACATAATGAGTTTGAATAACATTACCTCCTGGACAGTTCATGCCTGGACTGCCTAAAAAAAAAAATAATAATAATTCTTTTCTAAGCACCTTTACTGACGTTTTATGAATGTAGTTTTACATATTTGAATATCTTTTAATATCTTTCCAGGCAGCCATTTGTTTCCATGTATGGTATAAAAACCTATTGGCAAACTTGCTCAATCCATTACAGCGAACATAGAGTCGGTACCATTTTTCATTGTTACTTTATCACGGCTTGAAGTCTAGTTACAGATTGAATTAAAAAGCCACACTCACAGTGGGAATGTAACATTGTGGTAATGGTTCAAGAGTCAACAAACAGATTTTCAGATAATAAGGAAATGAATGGAAACCAATGGATGCCTAGAAAGGCAAAAAAATACATTCAGATTTCTCACCATTCCACAGAGACAGCCATGTTTGATGAAACCAAGTGACACTTTAGCAAACAGTCAAAGTGATAGCACCTGTCCGTTTAACTGGTGATTTTGGAAGACATCTTGTTTGACAGCTCACAATAAAATGGGATTTAAGAGCATCTTGGTTCCCCTTCACTGGACGAAAAACATAAGAGATGTTTTGTGTTGTTTAAACATATGGAACTTTTGGGGATTCGATTTTATTTTAAACTTCATAAAGTAATGAGATTTTGATCAAAATACAAAAAAATGTGCAAAAATGTCTTTAAATGTTGAAATGAAATGTTTCTGCATAATAAAGAATTCCACATTTTTAGCTAGGGTGAAATCTTTTTCAACTATACTATTTAGGGCAGGTTTTTTTTTCTGTCTATTGACTTTCACCATTTACTCTGAGGTAAAAGGTAAAAGTACAACTTCACTATTAAACCTAAACTGACCGCCAAAATCTATTCTAAACCCAAGTCTATACAATACCCAAAAATAATCACTATATTAGAAATCAAGAAAAATGTCTGCATGTCTCCTATAAGTCACTTCCTGTACCACCCCTGTACCTGTACAACCCCTCACCCCTCACACACACACACACACACACACACACACACACACACACCCTTGCACTTCCTGGAACAACAGGCAGTCATATCATGCAGATCAAAGGGAATTACATTAACAGAGAGGAAAGCAATCATGTCAGATCTGTTTGAGAGGGTAACATGATCCATCCATTCTGGGGCTGTGTGTGTGTGTGTGTGTGTGTGTGTGTGTGTGTGTGTGTGTGTGTGTGTGTGTGTGTGTGTGTGTGTGTGTGTGTGTGTGTGTAGGTTTGTGGTCCGAAACTGACCAGCTATGACCCCTTTTCTTACTCAAATGTTATATACACATAAATAATCTACTATCAACACTCTCACAAGGCTAGTACAATGAAGAGCGCATAATCAGACCGGCGCACACACACACACACAAGCTACTTCTTGAGATGTATTATGGCACATTAGATTAAATTACAGATCTAAAACAGACAAAAACACAGTCACAACCTTCTGGAAACATTTCGTATCAGACAGACAGCAGGAAGACAAGACGATTGTACATGTACTAACACACACAGTTACCAACAGAAACACACACACAATCTCTTAGCACATATTGATTGTTAGACAGACAGAAACAAACACAACATCATATCCCGCCTGCTACACACACACACACACACGCTCTCTCTCTCTCTTTCTGTCCGTCACTCTTACCGTGGCAGGGAGCTGTACTGCCGCTGTGCCTGGGCGAACGAGTCTCTCTCCTCCTGTCTCTGTCTTTGCATCTGAACCTCGACCGACACCGAGTGGCGACCCGGCTGGCTGTACCCTCCCGGACCGTTGCTGCTGTTGTTTGACTGCAAACAGCAAGATGACAGTCTGGTTAACTCTGATGTTCCCGTCATGACCATCAGCATTCCATCTATCTGTTATTATTTGACATCAATTCACACTTTATTGAAATGATGTCAAATAAAATCAGTGGAGACGTGCACTGGGTGGACAAATATGATATATAGTGTTTACAGGATTCAATATTATTCCATTGATCCCAGTGCAGGACATTCTTTTATTGAAAATGTGTCACAAGTAATGAGGAAATGCTTGATACAGGGTGTATACCCTTATAATACTGATTCTGGTGCAGCGTTTCAACAGAAAAAAAAAAAAAAATCTAAAATCAATTCTTAAAGGGTTGGAAGGATAATCCAAAGACCTACCTGTGAACAGGTTTCACTGGAACTACTCACTATCAAAGAAACAGTACCTATCATAACATCATAACTGTTTATAGTGAAGTCTATTGGTTATCCAGAGTAACTCTGTAAATTTTGAATTCTGTGAGCACCACAAATCAAATCCCATTCCCCTCCATTTTATTGGAGTGGAGACAGAAGTTTCAGAACCATATATCTCTACACCTTGGCAAATAAAACCAAGAGTTCCATGTTTTTTCTTGTCATGTGGGTGAACCACCTCTTTAAAACTGCAACATAGCCTTATCGTGTCTCTCTGAGGAACAAAACAGTCCTCTGTACAAGAAATGTTGTGGTGACACAGCCAGTGTGCTGAGTTGTGACAGCTATTTGTGTTGATCAGAGAGCTGCTTGTTCTCTGGTGGGGCTGATACGGCTCAGGGATGGCTGGGAGTTTTATACTTCCAGAGTTAAATAAATACTGATGACTTTTCTGTGTTCACTTAAACATTTATGATGTTGAACTGCCTGCAGTGAAAATGCAAGATAGATGTGTGAGTGGGAGATGTTAGAGGTGCTAACACTCCTCCTTCAACTCAGTGTTTTTTTTTTAAATTAAGCTGATCAGTCTCTCGTATGAATTTAGTCCTCCACATTTCAAACATTCACTGTAGCCTTCTGTATATGCTGCCCTTTATAATAATGTTAACAATCTCTCATCACACAAACCTTAAGTACCATTTATGAATGATAAAACACATTAAACATAAAGTCTGGATGGTAAATTCAAAACTATTTTCTCATTTATGGCAATTTCCACTCCGAGTTTGGTGATTTTCATCCTGTTTTACTTGAACTGAAGGACCTTATGGGGATCTGTGAGATGAAATACCCACACATACGTACATCTGTCCATCTAAAGAGTTGGCTTTTACAAAAACTGATATTTACAAATTCACCCGAAAGTAATTATACATTCAGATGTCTTTCAGTGACAGGTTTAATTAAGCTCTGGCAAATTATGTTCTGTGTGAATAAAACTTGGACAAATGAAAATACATTAGCGAACATTACTGTTTAGTGGAGGTCTTGATTTTCTTATTAACAAATTTGTGTTTGGAAAACTTTTGAAATGCTCCCTCAGTTTAAAGTCAAAGCATGAAAATCACCTCAGCTGCTCAGGGTTTTCCAGACGGTAGCCCAATAAAACTAGCAGCTGACACAGAATACCTTGCAAATACCCCACTGCTCCCTCCCCTCCACCCCCCGAGTCCTAACGACAGACACTTACCAGCAGTCAGTCGGGCAGACACACCCTGAGCTCCTCTCTTCTCAGGTCAAAATGAAGGTGAGACACAGACAGACAGAAGGAGGGGAAGTGAGGGAGGGGCCATGCTGGAGACTCAGAGCAGGGGTGCAGTGATGAGACGAGGTGGATGTTAGTGGATGTTAATGAAGGAGACAACACTTGGCCTGTTGACATTGTGACAGTCCCCCCCCCCTCCAAAAATAGGGATAGATAAACACCCCCTGTGCAGGTTATTATGTGCATAAAGGCACAGTCATGATGAGTGATATGCACATTTGTAAGCATCTGCCAGTTTCCGATGATTCTATAGCAGCAAAAATCACTTTTAATTATTATTAATATCATGTTATGAATGTTTATACCTTCATGCACAAACCTCCAGCAATTCATTAAAATATAATATGCATCTAATACAAAAAAAATAATAATAAAAAATTGGTTGGCACAATGTTTTCTCAGCCATGACTAAAGGCAAAAAGCCTAACCTGCCCCTGGCTGCATACCATTTTCTCCCTGATCTTTCTTTAAGAGCTCCATGTCCAAGGTCATCGTAGTCTCACAGAATTCAAAGTTCAAATGGGGATAATGGTACACATGTTCATACACTTTCTCCTTAAAGGCACTCATGGTGTTGCACTTGGTTTTACACATGGAAAGAGACAGAAGTCATTTTGAGCTTGGAAGAGTGGTTCAAATCCTGCCCACCTTCTCACCTCCGTGCATGTGGCCAACTGCCAGGTGAAGTGGGCATGATAGAGTGGGATCATCAGTTTCAGAAAGTTACAAAAATTGCTAACGTTACCTTGAAATCAGAAGTTGGAAAGGTGTGTGACTGATGCTGTTTGACAATTTGATAAGCACTTTGTTTCAATCATATTCATCCCTTCCATCCCAACCATTACCTAAAAGCCTTTTAGAAAAAGTGAGGATCGTCTTCACTGTCAAGGGCTAAAATTGGCCCTTACAAAACTACAGCAGATGCACAAGAGTGCACACATAGTACACACAGTAATAGCTCTCTCAGCAGTAGTGCACCACCTCAAGATCCAGCCCACACTTGTACCACAACTCCTTCTGCTCCTCCGATGTTCATTAGCGGTATGGGTGCAATAATTGCGTGTGGATCAGTCGTAACACAAAGCCAATGTAATTACTTTTATGACCGTGCAATGTATTGGGAGCACTGCAGACATCAGTTGGTGGGAAGGCCATAAAACGATTAAGAGTGCTAAAGAGACACTCCCCTTTAAACCAAGTGAAGCTGGGACAATCACCTCTAGAATTGATTGGCACTGCCTTGCTGCTCAGCTGACAGTATAGACAGTCTGGCAGAGAACTAAGAGGGAGGGGTGAGCAGCCACACAGCCCTTATTCCATTTTTGAATTGGAAATTACCTGCGGGTGAATTGCAGTCCCAATATTTCTCACATGAGAAAAAAAAAATCCCTTTAGCAGTTTAGGGGTGTTGAATATTACTAGAAATGTTGGTTCATCTGTATGAACACTGTGATTGTAGAGGGGAGGGGGGAAATACCCTAAAGGAATCCAGATAATAGCAGCATTAAAATGTTACATTAAAATACAAGAAGCAATATTATGCCCTTTCTAAACCCCCAACATCAAGTGAATGAACTCCTCTTTTCCCATAGTGGTATAAATGAGTGCAATAAAGCTGGTGCAGTGCTGGCGGGAGAGCAGGCATCAGTCATCCTGATGGAATTAGAACGCGTTACCCACAATCCTCCACTTCTCCCCAAACTATGGTGAAAAAGAACAGGAGGGCTCCCATTGCAAAGAAGAGATATTATATTGACAAAAGTCATGTTGCTACACAGGGACAGCTAAATATGAAAATAGATAATTGGGCCAATCAAGCACAGAGGGTCAAAAGTGGAAGGTGGATTGAACAGATTTAACTATCCTTCACTGGAGTGTCGTATGATAGAGTGAGCCTGAGGTTTCGTGTCCAAATCTGGCTGCAAGGTGCACGACATGATAGGTATCTCTGAACAGCCATACGGAGGTACTGTCTTATTGGTATGACGAGAGAATTCTGAACGAATTACGGCCGCAACTCACGACTGCTTTTAATATCAATTCATCCCTTAATCTAGAAAATGTCCAAAAATACCAAAAAATGTTCATCACAATTTCTGTGAGTACGAAATGATGTTTTTACTTTGGGTTTCGGACCGTTCGTTGAATAAAACGAGTAAACGTATTTACAATTATGTGAAACAGCGGAAAGCAGCAAATATTCACATCTGAAAATCTGGAAGTGTGAAATATTTGGCAGAAAAAAAAAATACTTCAATGATAATCAAAATTATTGTCGATGTTGACTTCCCTTTGGACCAAGTGAAACGATTATTCAACTAATCATTCCAGCACTAAAATGGATACTCTCCGTACACCTACACTATATGGGATCTATTTGAAATTAGCTTGTATCGTGCAACTATTTCTCTGCTATCTAAAAACCCAACATATGAACATTTGCAGCGTCTCATGTGCAGCACCGTCCTGGCATAGACTGTAAGTGGGGCAGCTGTAGGTGAATTAAGAAAAAGGACACTGACTCCTTGAGGTTTGCAGCACATCACTCAGATGAAGCAACAAAATGTAATATATGCATGGGGGAGGTAATTGAATTTCAAAGACACATTCTCCTGTTTTCCATATGGCCCACAAGTATGGCCAGGGCATGAGTCTAATAGCAGGCAATTACTTTGGCAAGCCTGAGTGTGAGCTGCACTCTGACAAGGTAACGGATTTTAAAAGACCATTGGAGGGTTCCTCAGACTGAAACCATTGTGGAACCTTAAAGGGTTCCTGTTTGATCAGTCAAAAAAACTGAAAACCTGGAAGGAATTATGAGGTAGTTATCGCTAGTTATTATTTGAGAGCAAATACATAAGCAGTAAGTTACAGGGAGATCCAGCAATAGAAGCTCAATACTATCTGGCACAGACTTTAGTTGTATTAAGTACCGTCAAATTCCAAATATTAGAATTGAATGCTTCATCAGATCTGCAGTCTTGTGGACTTACTCTTTTTATTATGGAGTCATTTTTAGTCATTTGTTCGAAAACTCAGGTATTTTGTTTCTATTTCTGACCCCACAAGGTCCTGCCCACTTCAAAACAGCCAGAAAAGCACAGCCAAAGAGACAGATGGACAAATCTTTGTAAAATGTGATTTCCACAAATTCATTGAAACATTTGAATCTTTAAATGTTCAAAAGCTCTCTTTGGAGGCCTGTGGGATTTTTAGAGTGTGGGTTAACTAATAGTTTCCATGGTAAAATGAGACTTGCAGTAGTAGTGAATACGCTGCAGTTGATGTAAACAAACACAATACTGCAGTATTGTTTAGCTCTTTAATTGAGAGCATGCTCGCTTGTTTAGAGACAAAGGGAGAGGTGACCTTCGCTCTTCTTTCCCACACTGTCCTGCTTTCACTGTACAATGCCAGCTGGAACGCTCACCAGTCTGTCGAAAACATTAAAACGCACAACTCTCGTTAACAATGCTGAATGCAAAACAAAACTGTACATTTTTATTGGATTTATCAGCTAGAAAAGAAAGGTCGGTGCACAGATGATTTGGTTCGTGAGCTCTCACTTTATCATTTCATTTAAATTATAAATCATAGGACCAAAGTCTCCCATTGCACACCAAAGACTGGGCAAAGCTACAGTGGGAATTTGTAGTGTAATAATAAAAAGAGTTCATACAGAAATGTACAAAAACACAGCTGTGTGTGCAAAAATGACCTAGTATAGAAAAACAATCAACAAGGATGATTCATATTATTTGTCATGAAGGATTATTTACAGGTAATTTACAACACACCTAGTGTCTAGTTTGGGACAACACACATTTGTGCCACTTATCACCAGAGCATGTACAGTATCAATTATAATAACGTGCATTGTGTCTTAATGTATCTGTATTAGAATATGTTGTTAGAGAATAAGTGTGAAATCAACACAAATGTGTGTTGTCTCAATCTAGATAAATGGATAAGGTGAAAATTACTGGTTTAGTGTGTAAAACAATATCATAATACACATTACAGAGAGATGCTACCAATTAGAAAAAAATAGTAAAATGTCATCTTCAAGGTTTAAAATTTGCTAAAGCTGACTGTTCATAGAATCACAATTTTTTGCTCAAAATAATGTAAAACCAAGTACACTTGAGTTGCGGTGCAAGGAAGCAAGGAGGACTAAAATAAATACTAAAAATATAACAAGCGATTTCATCACTCCAAAAAACTTTGAAGGCATTCAGACTTTGTTCGCTTATTATTACCCCTTGTTGCTTCAGAATGCACTAATTATCCATCTTCTTAGTCAATGAAGCTTTGGGTTAAAAAAAAAAAAAAAAAAAGCAATTTAAAATGTACACCGCACCGTTAAACTGTAAAAAGGCACAGTTACAACAAAAGTTTTACAAATGAGACCCCTGTACACAGAAACAATGTGAAGACAAACCCAAGTCCATGAGGTGGTGGGCGGGTCCATGTGGATGACAGACAGAAACAGGGACGATGGATGAGTACAGTAGGTTGTGACAGGTGGGTGGGGTTAGTGATGGTTGCGTCAGGAGGTGCGCAAACTCCTGCATGCAGGTGGTTGAACATTTGAGGGTGAGGGGGTGTTAGCATGAGCACTACTAGCCAGGAAGGCCCATGGAGGTTAATGTAATCCTAAGGTGGGGACAGGGTGACTTCATCAGTCTTGTTCACGGCTGGTAGTAGTGGGGTTAGTGATGGTTAGCACCATACTCCACCTAGCCACTGTAGTACTATCGGGTGCTAACACTGTTAGCATTCTCCTAAGGCTAGCTGATGAAGTTACATGTCCAGAGTGTTGGTCTGGTAGAGGTCGTTTCTTGACATTAACAGTCTTACAGTTTAGCCACCATTCCGGCCCGACAGTGGATTTGACTTATAGGCTCCTGCCATTTCAGACACTCACCCAGGGCTGCTCGAAGCTGTAGGTCCTCCTGCGGTCATCTGGGTCGTCCGGGACGTTCTGGGACTGCTGGAACTCCTGTCTCAGCCTCTGTATCCGGTCGTGGTTGCTAGGGGCTAGCCGGTTACTGGGGAAAGAGGAGAGAAAAGAGGGGGGGGGAGATGGATGAGTGAGAGGGATCCATTGTGAACAAGTGACCTGGTTCCATCAGCATGGGGGAAATAGCTCGCAGCACAAAGTTCTTTAAAGTCCGGTGTGCTTTGTCCACGAATGGCTCAAATGCACTGTTGACACTGGAAAACCAACCCAGATACATTCAACCCAGATAAAACGTAAAACATGATAAGTGAGGGCAGAGCCAAGAGCGGGCTTACAGCGGCGCCAACAGCAATATGAATCAAACTAATGTGCCTCTGATGTATTATTCATAACAATGAACAAAGACTAGTGGTGAACGGTGAGCAGCGCCACAACATACCCCCCCACCCCTTCCGGCTTCATATCATTCAACTACTGCGCTGCTATTGTCTACTGCAGCCCTGCTGTGCTTACATCAAACAATACTGCCTTCAGTGCAACTTCCTCATGGTACACTGGACAAATGCATTCTCGCTGGTCCCTTACAACTATTTGCTCAACAACTGTAACTACATTGACTAGATGCTTTGGAGTCTAAAATGGTCAGAGAGTAAATATGAAAAGTTTTAGAGATGTAACCAGTTGTTGGTTAGTACAGTCAAGGTTTTTAGGTTGTCAACATGTCTTTACTCCAATGTCAAAAATCCTTTTAAATTTAGTGTGCATGGCATAAAACACTTGTACACTCAAAACTATTTCATTCATCACATACATTCATTCATCACACAATCACATTTCATACATAAAATTTGTCATTCCTGATATCCATCTAGGTTCAGTATATATACTTTCTTTTTTCTTCAAAATTTTTATTTTTTTTAGAATTTTTCTCTAATTGGGAAGTTCCTGCTAGTCCCTGAGCTCATAAATGGAGAGAAATATAGGACATATGTACAAAGGAGAAGACAGGTTAGCATTAAATATGTGTGGCCTCCTACAGAGCAAAGTAATTAACACAGTTTCCCTCTCAAGTAGTGTGTGTGGATAGAAGTATCAGGGTCAGTGAAAGAAGAACCAGTGGGGGAATGTTGACTCCAAGCTTGACTTTTCAACTTTGTAAGTACACCAGGAAATTCCTGGGGACTGTCTTATCTCTAAAACGCAACAGGTCAAAACTGCAACTCTTTCCAGTCCCAAAACTTCCCTGAGTTTGGTTTTGTAAACCTTTTTCTGCTTACATAAGAAAACTTTAAGGTCAGCATAAAAATTCAGAAGCCAATTTGTTGAGGGATATTATTGAAACGGTGACAAAAACAAAAAAACAGATATTAAAAGAAACAGGAAGTGCATATTCAAAAGAATAAAATCTGGGAAAGAATAAAAGAAAATAAACATTTATCAGCTAGGCTATGACAGTAAGCCCACAGTCTAAACAGACTAAAACATCAGTTTATCTTTATGAGGTTAAAGTATGACTCCATCGTGGTATAATACTGCAGTAAGTGCCTCCGTTCATTTCATCCATCACAAAACAACCTAATAGTAGGTTTATAATGATATAACTTAAAACACAGCGGCACCACCAACTCAGCCAGCTATTAACTCCAGACGCACACAATGGAAAAGCCAGAGCCAGCCGGCCTTGTTAAAGACCAGGAACCTGTCATATGTGATCCTGCTAATCTCCATGATATGTAGCACAGCCACTTGGCCTCTTCAGAACACAGCTGACCTCATAGGCGTTACATGTGTGACCCTCTAGCTATGGGTCAAGGCCTCAATGCCAGCTTTAACAGAAAGGTTCATATCTGATGGTGGGTAACCTGTAAGCAGAGATGTGTACCATCACAAAAAACATTCATCAGAAAGATGAGAATTTGATTCTTAGTTTGCCATGGACCCACAGCATGACCAATCACAGTAATTCAGTCTGAATTCAAGTGCAATGTTTGTCAGATGAGAGATGTTCCCTCTCCTGAGACAGTCACTCAACCCTGTAATCAAAAGTACATCATCATTAAGGTAACCTATAGACCATTTCTATATACCAGAGTCCTGCCCGAGGGACTGAAGAGAGGAGAAACTCAAATAAAGGGATCAAATATCTCCAATCCTCTAGTCTGACAAAACACTGTAAATCAATCAAAGAAAGAGCAACACTGCAATACAACTGTACTGCCAAAAAACCCCCGAGACAGGGAAGAACAGCAGGCTGAGATTTAGTCTGAGATGAGCTTCATCCTCTGGACAGGCTCACTCAATATCTGGCACTGCCGTATGAGGCTGAAAGGTCACTGTGTGGCTTTGTTGAGTGGAGTGTCTCTGGGACTCAATAACAGAACTGTGGCTTGCTGACTGGGCTGCCAGAAAAACTGTTTACGCTGAGATGCACCCTGCCTCTCATGGTCGGGTGTGCCTCCTGAAAAGCTGTATGTCTAGGTCTTATGCCTGGGAAGGAGGGAGCTTTGAAAAGATGTAATATGTCCATTGTGGGCGGACCTGAACTTCAGAACTACACAGTTACACTATGCTCTAATACAGCATGGTGAAACTATGTGAAACAAGTGAAGCTATGAGCATATGACCCATTTCACCAGTTTTTGCTTTTGTTTTCTCTTCCAAGAAAGTTTGGCTAATCTGAAAGGTTGTTTAAAACATGTGACATGTGATCTGTTTGTTTGTGATGTTGCCATGACCCTTGATCTCAGCAATTAACTTGGCATCAACAATGTCACTATTTTTGATAGGATTAAAGGAAAGAAGTAAGAATTCAAAACCAAGGGCTGTTTGAATGGGAATTATCCTTTAAGCCAGGAACAGAGGGTGCTTTTGTAGGATTTGAGAAGTCTGCACTGTGGCCAGACTTCGATCCCAGAACCACAAACCCACAATATGTTCTAAAGATGCATGGTAAAACACATAGATTAAAAAAAAGAGCAAGATTGAAGCAATTACAGACAGGCACTGGAAGTGCTTGCTCCATTTGGCATAGAAGAGGAAGTGGTCCAAATTGGACCTAACTCCAAACTAATAGGATTTATCAGATCTGTGCTGTCACTTCAAAATCCCCCATGACATTGATGCTGCTTCCACGGATCCCAATCAAAGCATGCCAAAAGACAGGGGGACGGCCTCTATGGGGCAATACACAGTAAGTGGCAGAGGCAGCTGATGGACGGAGTCCTAATCCTGTGGATTATAAATGAATGCCCTCATTCAAACAGGCTGTTCTTCCCATGCCTATAGGAGCATCCTTGAGACCAACATAAATTTAAGAGCTGTCTACTCATTTAGAGAACTTTCTGACTTTTAGTGGCTCAGTGAGCCCTTGAACTGATTGCAGAGTTGAGGGTGTCTGCATGGTTTTGGGTGGCAAAAAAGAAACAGCTGTATTCGGCCCCACTAGCCATCGGCTGGCCCACAAAGACCACCTAAGCAAGTACAGCACAGCGAAGTGCTGAGGCCTACATCGTGGAGAGACTCAAGTGGATCTTGTGTCTGTTTTTTGTGACGAGGGCCCTCGTGGCGAGTGGTTACAAGTGGGGTGACCTTGAGGATACAAGAGCAGCATTGTTAGTTCACACTTCAAAGTCGCAGATGAAAGCATCACCCCAAGCATGCAGCCTACAAGCGGCACTGTGTGAAAGACTGCTAACAAAGCCAGCCAAGACATGCTAGTGTGTCTTAAATCTTATCTCAGTCTATTCCATCCCGAAATTAAATGGCTTTGTTTGCCCTAATGCAAATTAACAGTTGCTGATTCATATAAAAATCACACCTCACTCTTAATAATACATGGATTGTATTCTGCGATATCATATCTATTTCATTTGCCAATAATCCTTAATTCATAATCATCAACTTTTTAATTAAAAGCCACTCTCTTAATTAAACATTTAATTAAGGACCGGTAGTCATGGGATTCCCATCTTGAATGTGACTGTTGTACTGACTAGCTCACCAGCCTGTTAAATAAACATTTACTGATGTAGCGATATACATAGTAAGAAAACAGGGTATGTCGTGAATACGTGTCCCCCCTCAGCGCAGCAGCTGTGGCGGTTAGTTTCTGTAATCTTATCAGATGGAGGAACTAGGCCCTACATCCTCTGACAAAGAGAGAGCAGCTGGTGGAGCCTTTCTCCACTGTGAAAAATGAACTGAGATGCTGAAGATGATAATCCAGGTCTATTGATCGAAGGCTCACTGACGACGAGGAGGGAGACTGATGCCCTTGCTAACTGGTGCTAGCGGCTAACGCTCCATCTGTGAGCTGTTGTGTGGCAGAGTCCCTGTTATCTACTGCAGCAAAGCCGCAAAGATCAGCCTGCCTCCTCAAGCAATCACACACTTATACTAATCTGGGATAGATGTTGCTGCTGCTCGCTCGTAACACATGAACACTAGAAAGATTTTCACTTGGAACAGTTTGCATGGACATCCTTAGACAAGTGAAGTAAAATCTTTATTTTAACGATCAGTTTACCTCTTTAGTATATTTAAAAACAGATAACAGTGTGATATTTGTGACATCAAGCACAGCTGTTCTGTATGTATGAAGAGAGATGGTATGTTGATGGGTGGTACAAACCTGATATGCCAGCATATTGTCAAATAAAGCATACACGAGTGTTGAACTTCATGTATACAGTCACGCTAAAGTACATAATCATTAGCCACAGAAACTGGTAGGTTTAATGCTCTCCCTGGAGTAGGAACGTGTTGTTTGTCGTTGTTAGAGTGGAGATGAAGTCCATTTTATGTTGTAATGATGCTATTATATGGCTATGGTTTTTAACAAAATGTCTCCCATCTCTGCTGACCTCATCTTGCTGGAGGATTATAAAATACTTTATAGGGAGGGAGCTTTTTTTTGTGGTAGGTTTTATTTGTAAAGAGGAAACGAGTTTGTTTGAAATGTAACGCTTTACATAGTAAGTTCAGCCCTTTTTGACAAGTGTCGTTTCACTACAGCAAGTGTATGACTGGTGTTTAATATGCCACTGGGTCAGACAAATCGAAAACGAATCATTAAACAAAAAACATTTACTATCCAGATTTTTGTCACTTTGATGATGCTAAATACTTTTAAGGACATTGGTTAATACATACTATACATGGGTGAGCTGCTGTAAAAGAACAATAATGTCCAGTTGATCTTTCTTGGATACACAAAGGTAAAAAAGGATTAGCTCAGACGCTTGGCTACTCACAGCCTCACTGGTGTGTGTTGATGCAGTGGAGAGATTAGAGGGGCCAAGAGGCCACTGTGTCTGTTGTGTCTAAGGCCATTTAGGCTCTTATTAACCCGATCTTGCTTTTACTATGGATTACATGGGCTTAACCCTGAAACACTGACAGAGCCAAATTGATCTGCACAAACATAGCAATTAGATGGCAATCGATACAATATCTCCACACTTAGCAACTCATTATCAAATCCCTGGCATTTGCCTCATCATGTCAATTGACTAAGTAAGAACAAAGTGGGACTGCATGTTGATAAACTGCACCAACAAATCAGTTAGTATGCAAAGGAAGATAAACAGCCAAGCAGAATTTCCCTTTCTATGTAAGAGCTTGTGCTGACAGGGAAGTTAAGAGGCTAATGAATCTAGCTAACACATTCTGTAACCCAGGCCCAATCAGACACAATCTGCACGTTTGCGGCCCGTCTCGGATCAAACTGCTCTCTTCTCGGAGGGCAAAGAACTGGCGCAGTGCCGAAGTGCTGTGCCAAGCTTAGTGGCTGAGTGTGCATTTGTGTGTGTGCTAATCGGAAGAGAAATATGGCACTTAAGTTGAGTTGGTTAAATGGCGCAGTAGGAGGACGGGACGATTTGAATACACCTTTTAGACTGAAAGTCATGATCCACGGTAATGTGTGATGAGTCACTGACACTTTGAGTCAGCTCGTTCACCAGTGGGTATAAAAGCTGATATCACGCTTTCTTTATGACCGCAAAGGTGCGTTTACTGAAAACCAAGAGAAGTGATACTTTGGTGATACTTCTCCGTCATTACAAGGACAAAATCATCTAAAACACTGCCTAATAAAGTCTATGCATTTTATCCCATAAGCTACTTTTCTAAAAACGATTAATTTCATACAGCGCTTGAACCCTCACACAGATCCCAGCCTGCAACTTACAGTAGCATTCATTCTGAGCCTTAGCAATCCCACAGGGTGTCAACACTTGTGCAAAGCAGACAGTAAACATTGGAATCCATCGACGGAACAGATTGAATTTAATTGGTTTTCAGTTTTATAGGGCATCTCTATTTTTCCAGGGGCACTGCTGGTCAGAAATGTCAGAGATGGTAATATAATATTTGACTGATATTAATGCATGCGCACGCACACACACACACACACACACTTAAAGTAAGATGGGTAACTGGTCTTAGATTTCAAGCTATGGTGCCACTGGAGGCAATAATGGCGTGGCACACAGCAATATGCCTCCTTTTAATTCATGGGCCAATTTCATGCTTGCACACATCAGCGTATCGATGCCGGCCTGCTAGGTTACAAGCAAATAAATTGGACTGCGTTCCTGATATCTGTAATCCTGCCCTACTTTTAACGAAGGTGGGGAGCATGCTGTCCTATGTGGGCCATTTAAGTTTCATTACTCAAATCCCCATCGGATTGTGTGGTGTAGCCGTATTTGAATATGTCACTGCAATATCTGCAGGGGCATTTCACATGTGGTTTAGCAGGAGCTCCAATCCCATTTTCTCACAGATGCTTTCAATAGATTCTTTATAATGTATTCTGAGATTGAACGTCATGTCAGGATCAAAATGAGGAGAAATTGTGTTGAATCTAATCTCATGGAAAAATACTATGACATCAGACATACTGTAAAACAGTAAGCCATGCCTCTCTGTTTTACAGACAATTTAAAAATCCATTATGGAGACTAAACAATGTCTTTTGTCAAAGCTGACTACATCAGTGGTATCTACTCCACTGCTTTGATGCATGACCAGTTGGTATGGTAACATGGTTAGCAATGGAACCAACATTTAGTTTGAGGCTCTCCTCACCAGAAAAACAACTGCACTGGTTCTTTGTTTGAATATCTAGAATATACTCTGTTGATGTTTTTCTAATAAATGACCTTATCCAGTCATGACAGTAAAGACTGTACCCTCCAAGTAGCAAAGAAATAACTAGCATGAATTTGTTATAGCATTGCAAAAAATCACAGGTGCCTTTGACACTGGTCATACCAACGGCCAACATTGGTTTATTCAATGATGAAGCCAATGTTTTCCCAACCTTTACCAACACAGTAGGAATAACATCACCATAACGAAAGCTTATCCATAGAGGTGGTTCAAATATGGGGCACTTTGGAGGCAATGACAAGCTATTTTGTCATTATGGGATGGGGCGTGGATTCATTTTATTACTATTATTTACTACTATTATTACTGTATTCTTATCGCAAGTCAAATTTGTCTTTCTTGAAATATTCTTTAAGATCTATGATATTATTTTTCTTTATAAACCAAAAGCTGGTTCCTTGTCTCAACCTCTAAGGTGCAATTCCTCCCCCCTTCCTTACACTGAAATGCTAAATAGGTAAATGTCTGATCTTATCCACATTAACACGGGCGTCCAATCTATCATGCCATCACACGTTTGTAGTGCTTTGATATAACAGAGACAAAACAGCGTCTAAACTTGTCCATCATCATTGATGATGATGATCTCATCTGTGTGGGGGAGGATAGTCACGCAAGCAGCTAAAACAGGACAATGATGGGATGGGGGGGAGAAGCAGCATCTGTAAAACTGTGAAATTGTTCATACACTAATTGTAACACTTTCTTTCCTTGCTCTCTCTTAGGTTTGAGGAATTCCCAATTACATAGTACAAATTATTACTCAACCGATTTGTTGCTCTTTCAGCTTTCACTTTATGTCCTTCTCAGTTTCTCTCCCTATTCATCTCACGCACATTCTTGCTGTCTCCATCACACCTTGCCTCATTGCTCTCTCCCCTTCACACAGCGACACTGACTTGAGGGTTAACAGTAAATGGCATCTATCACACCAAACCATTCAATCAGTCAATGAACAGATCTGTGCTGTCAGATAAGCCACTTATTGTAATATATCTGAGCTTCACAATGCCGTTATGATTCCACCAATCATAACTAATGCTTGCAGGCCACTAGTCTTTATGATTCATAGCAGATCACCATGATTCAGCACATTCAGTCACCTGGGGAAACCGTAACCAAGCAACAAGGTTTGAATAAAGGGTCTTCTGAGTTAATGGCTTTACCACAGCTAGCATTGCACCCTACTAATTATTCCTTTCTGTGTCAACATGGCCATAAAGTAGGCTCTTCTAGCCCATTAACTTGTAGTGGTGCTTTAGCAACTCTGCGGAGAAGGAAAAACTAGTTTCAACCTGCCTCTGCACACAAGAGCTGTGTTTTCCTACAGGTTGTGCAAATTACTGGCAGAGTTTGAGGACGCAAAGTGTGAGATGAAAGTGTGAGGGGAAGAGGAGAGGATTTTCAAACCAGCAGGGTGAGTGCGCCGTCTTATCAGCAGTGGATTAGGGAGGCATTAAAGAGTCCAACTTTCTTTTTTACATTTTTATGAGGTCTCAGCTAAACTAAACATTGATAACAAGGCCTGACATTTTCATACTCATGAATAAAGTTCAGTCTGAATCAGTAACTACATTTGCACAAGTTCCTTGGCTCTTGTCTTTCCATTCGGGCGGAGCATCGCAGAGTTTCACTTAAAGATTCTTTTTGTTTTAACATTTAAGGAAAAAATCGAGGAAAGAATATTTCAAGTTAAGCAGTAGTTTTAGGCGGGATGCAAAAGATCCAAATGATCAGCTTAGTCTGTTTATTCCTAGTGCATCATAATGATCCTTAAAATGTACCTGCAATAAGTTATTTTCTTTAACATATATCGCAATACCTTAATACCTAGCAGCCTGTTTTACTGTGGTGTCTATTCCTTCAACTGGTTGACTATCAGGGGATTTCTTGACAGGTGTCAAAATGAAACAGTAAAGTGCATGTCCTCCACAAAAGGTGCCTCCACAGCGCTGGTTAGCACTGGAGGGTATAATGTAAGCCTTCTGAGTCCACCTTCCAGGTGAACCCGAATACTGAAACAGTAAAAGATCATTTTCAAAAAGATCAGACTTGAGGCCTGAGCGCCGGAGGCCAGCCACATATGGTCAGAAATAGACCCAAGAAAAATGAGACCCTATTCAAAATGCAGTCAACCCAAACAGATCCAAATACTAACACAAAAGGGCCATACCCAAATCCAATTAGAGGAAACTTGAAGATGTACAGTATATCCATATAAGTGATAAGGGCTGCTGTGTAGATGGAATTGGGTATTTCAGATAACTGGAACAACGGATAATGACTTTAAAGCTTTTGGATGCACGAGACTGACGGAGTCAGACAGAAAAAATGACTTATCTTTGTATGCATCAAAGACTGAATTACACACTGCAGCAGCAACATTAGATAGCTGCCACAATGATCTGTACATTAGGTAGCGGACAGTCTGAGCGGGACATTATTCACAGCAACCACAGAAAGGATTCATCTCTTCTATGACAGCAGAATAGATCACCCTTTAAAGGCAGAAAAAGGAAATGAGGGACAAGAGACAGAGTAGGGAATAGTGAGATAACAGTCATTTGGGCTGCAGCTGAGGTGATTGCAGTTGAAGGAAATAAGCAGAGTGAGGCAATGGTAGATTAGAATTCCAATCCCAGTATTGGTGCGAAAGGTAAGGGTTTGACTGATGCATATCTCCAACGCCAGCTGATCATTTCGGTGTGGCCTAAGCGTAGTGAGGAAGGAGAGTAGGAAGAAATGAAGGGGAGGGGTAGAAGAATGACATTGAGAGAGAAAAAGGAAATCGAATTGGAGCAGTCTAATTTCTGGGGCAGGCATCATCGTCCAGCTCGTGCGGCACTCTCTCTCTCTTTCTGTCATGGCAACTGGGGGGTGACGGATGGACGTCTCACTTGTAATGGTTCCCATTTTCTGAGAGCTGTGTAATACTGGCCGACGGAAGCATCAGCAGCATCTGATAAATCATAATCTAAGTCAAATTAGGATCCATTATCATCAGGAGGCAGGGGGCCCTTTTCCCTCTGTTTCGGGGCTGCATCGGAGGAAAATGAGACTAGAGGCATCTTGTGACAGCAGGCAATTTTGAGAGAGAAAAAGTGAGTATCTGATGTATGATTGCCGTGGTAATGTGTGTCCTAGATGCCAGGGAGACTGCTCGTACAGAGGCTGGCATTTGGCAAAACCATCATCAAAACATGAGCCCATTCTCATGCGCATTCAAACCATCCATATCACTGCTTTTTGCAATTCTGACCTCCTGACATTTAATTCTATATACCATGTTTTCATCAACAAGATAACAGTCAGATTTATGATATTATTGAGTGTTGCAGTCTATTTTGCCAACTTTTAAGCGGAGATATTTACATGATTGTGTTTCAAGATGATACATATGCTGTATACTTGTTCCACATTTGTTTGTTTTAGTCCTGACAAAGATGGAAAAATGTGTAATTAGTATACTCTTATCTCCAAAGCATTTCAGTTACCAAATCATCCCTTGCACAATAGCTGAAAACAGAGCAAAACATTTGTTTTTCCAAACAATTCCTCTTGGGAATGGAGCTGAAGTGCGGCACTGCTTCAGCAAGCATTCATTAAAAACTGGGACTCTACACACCGACTTCATGAAATATTCAATATATAGTAGCTTTTGGAAGCAAGGACATGCTTTCCAGACCACCAAAACAAATGTGATTTTGTGCAAAAATATGAAGAAAAACACCAAATCACATTTCTGTTTTGTAGAACCTGGAGCTATACAGTTACGTCTATGAAAATAAGATGGCAACACACAAATACCATGGATTCACTTTCACTAATTTAATAATAACTTGGAATAATTGCTTTTGTCTGTGCTGGTTAAGATTTTGAGCTTTTTTTTCCACACTGCAATAAATGTTACAAATGCAGTGGACTGTTACAGACTGGGGTACAGACTGAAAACATCCCGGCACAAGGGGCTGTGTTGGTGGGGTTAGTTTAGGTACAGGAGAGACATAAAATCCAACCCAGGAAGTCCATTTGTGAGTAACAGAAGAATGTGTTCGAAGGCTTATTGAAAACCAAAACAGTGCACATTGGTTTAAAATACTATGAGACAGGACTTAACAAGTGTCTTTTTTGTTGATCCTACATTGGTTTTTTTTCAGCAGTGCTATTTTCTGTCTGAGTGCAGCCTGAGACTACAGGTCTACTGATTTCTGCCACTTTCATTTACTTTGGGACTTTTGTTCCAAAACAAAGCACAATAGACCACAATGAGATCAGCAATAATAACAGTTTACATAAGGGTTACTGGTCCTCAATCATCATTATCACTCCTTACATGTGCAGATATGTGGTACTTCGCTTCCGACTATCTGTGTTGTAGAAATATTCTCAGAGTTGAAGCTCACTGAGTGGACCGAAAAGGAGCTACAGGATATGCAGGCGTAAAGTGTAGTAACGTGAAAGGGCAAAGTAGGACTGAAGCCACAGTGATTTTGGTTTCTTTTTCATTTGGTAATTACCTTTTCTATGTGAGCTTAAAGGTCAACAGACCAGTTAATCAGCTTACATAAACACCTGTGGGTGAGTATGGCTAGATACAGGAGGCAGAATGTCTAAGCTGCACTTTGTTCCCTGTTAGTAACAATGACAATATTCTGAAATAGCTCGATTAATTTGACTATTTTCACCAGAAAAAATAGAAAATATTCAACTCTACTTATTACGGTTTGACTCAACCACAAAGATTATTCATGCCTCCTCGTCAGCTCCGTTCCTCAGAATATGTATCATGGTCTCACTCCAAACACATCCAGACATCTAGCTAACCTTTCCTGGTGAAACAGATGTTAGAGTTGTTTAACTTCACATCTGTTAGCTGAATTCTCCAGAGGCCTATGTCATCTTAAAGGAAATCCTGGGTACCCTCCTCCCTGTCCTCCACCAACGGTCACACAGAACAAGCCGCAGCTGAGATCACTAGCAGGCACTACAGGCACTTATAAAGCCTATCCTGCTTCTCTTCCAGACAAACGTTTCAAAGGAGGCCCATCATGAAACACCCATAGCGCCAGCAGGGTACAGACGCTTCCTCTCTCTTGGTTTCCCCTCTCGACTCAATCCCCCCTCCACCTTTTCCTGGCTTTCAACTCAATGCAGACTGAACTCCCAATTGTGCTGACCACAGGGAGTGTTCACAGGTGTAGATTCTGTGGGATTTGGTGAGTCGGGGGAAATTAGTTGTAGGAGTAAACTGAAGACAGGATGGCAAAGTGGAATAGCTTACAATTTGTCACCATTTGTCTTCAAGTTTGTGTGTGGAAAGCTGGAGTGTTAATATCTTGCAATGTTTTTTCAAATGCCAGCAGTGATGTTCATGTTCAGGCCAGAAATACTGTTTCAATAGTCTGTAATGGCTGCAGAACCAGAAAAATGTACTATTCTTGTTAATAAATACAAGGACATTATGAGTTACAATTACAGACATGATGAATCTGCTATCCGGAAGATTTTCTGATGAAATCCAGGAAGAAGTTACACTTCTTCCCAAACTGGACACAATTACACGCAGCCTTCAGAATGACAGTAGAGATGCAATAATTAGTTGATTAATCGATTAGCAGATCAAAAGGAAATTAAATAGCTACTATTTTGGTAGTCAATCACAGACGAAAGGAAGTGGACACAAAAAAAACTGCCTGGTGAAACTAGCCCATATGATATACAAGGCCACAGAGTGCATTCTCATGGGACAGGTGATACAGTAAATCCCCTGGAGCGCCTGAGTGGAGGATCCCCCACCCTCCCCACCCAGGCTACTGTCTGCTTCCTGGCAGACAAAGCTCCCCAACTCCTGTCAAAACATCTCCTAACTAGGTAGCAGTGGCTACAGCCATACCCTGATGGAGGGCTGACTGCACTGAGACTGTGTGAAGGTCTACATGGGTTTGTGTGTGTCTGTCTGTGAGTGTGTGTGTATGTGTCTGGACCAGAGAACACAGACCATCTGCTGGAGTGGTTGACAGGTTCACTACACTAAGGCTGTGTGTGTGTGTGTGTGTGTGTGTGTGTGTGTGTGTGTGCATATGGATGAGGTGTCTCTGCTCTTTATTTCTTCCCTGCATACCTATGCATGCAGTTGTGGTTACATTTTTTGTTTTTTCCTCTGTTCTACTCTTATGAATTACACTTTTCCCTAGTTCTGGTAACCTGTAACAGCCATTTTTTGCCATTTTTTAGGTTGCATCGTTTGAATGTGAACATAAACAAAAGACTAACTCATGAAGATGTTTGACCAGTAAAATGCGGTGCAGCTTGTGCAGTGATTGAGCTGTTTTTTCACTGCTATTTTGCATGTTTTTACTTTTTAGATGTTGAACTTAGGCTGAATTCAAAACTAACTTATTAAAATTGAAAAGCCAAAGCTGCCAGTTACAGTTGAGCAATGACAATAGAGGTCTAATGAGTTTAGTAAACAGAAGATAGACTTAATTTAGCTTAATTAATGTCTGCATTAATCTAGGAGTGGCCATGCAAAAAGACACCTGTCATTTTATCATATTTTAATCATACTCAATTGTTTGCGAAAAAAAGAGATCTTTGAAGACCCACGCAGATCCCCTACTCTATCTGATGCAACAGGGAGACACACATGCACCCACATGAAAGACATACAAGTGCAGCCCATCAAAGAGTACCCATGGAAAACTCAAAGGGTGTCACAGTTTTTGGCAGATACCCGTCACACAGTTCTCCACGGTTCAAATCCCTCCGGGGGGCTGGTGGCTGTCTAGAGAATACTGTCAAGATCCCTAGATGGGAACTCCTTTTGAAAGCTGTGGTGAGAAAGGGTTGGGGGTGGGTGGGGTTGAGATGAGGTTGAGGTTGGCAGATAAAGGAGCAAAGAAGGAAGACGGCAAAGGAAGGAAGGATGAGGAAGGGGGGACACAGGCCAAGTGTGAAGGAAGGATGATGGTGGAGGCAGAGGGAAGGGAGAACAAAGAAGGTAAGTTTGTGGGGGGGCGGGGGAGTCAAAGGAAGATGTGATGACAGGTGTGACAGAGAAAAAAAAAACATACAGAAAAACTGCTCTGTTGGATAGATATTAAATTTTTTATGTGATCTGTATTTTCTAGAAATACAGTCGCTTGAACAATCTAAAGGGTGTGTCTTTTGTAAGTAAAGACAATAATTTGACAAACAGCCTCAGTATAGTTTTATATCATGCATTTATGCATTTCTGATTTCCTGGAAAACCTTAAGCAAAGATAAGGCAGAAATATTTGATGATAAAACAAGAAAGACAGCAGATAACAGCCTGCCATTTTTTGCCTGTATATAAAGTGTGTTTTTGTTATCCCTTTAGGTGTGTATGTCTACCTCAGCCTTCAGGTGTTACCCAAATGTAGTTGTGCTAGGGTTTATTTATCACCTGTATATGTGTTTAAATACAACATACACTGGTATGTGGACACATCACCACCATCAAATGTTGCCTGAACAACTAGATCAGAATGTTTTTGGGATGGGGATTCATGTGACTTTTCATCTATTTGTGACTCCATCGTCCAAGATGCACTTTGCTTAAAAAGTTTGAACTGGTCCTAAAGAGAAGGTGTTGCATTATTCAGATTGTGGACTTCACACCTTTCTGGAATGAAAAGTAGTGAGGAGGAAAGCGTTGAAGAGATAGTGCGTCTTTCTGATTCTGAATATATAATTCTTTTCATTTTTCATTTAAGGAGCCGGAGAGAGGTTATGGGCGATAGTGACAAGTCGAGGGATGGATGAAAGGAAGGCTGAAGGATAGCAGGGAAATATTTATAGATTGGGGCAGACAGTATGGAGGAGATAAGCGATAAGAGTGAATGAAAGCACAAAGGGCAGAGGAAGGGTCCAGTGAGGGCCTTCAAAAAAGACTTCAAAGAGATTAGAGTGGACAGAGATGAAGGACGGTGTGTGGGGAGGTGGGAAGCGAACATGAAGACTATGGCTACGTCCACACTAAGCCAGCTAAATCTAAAAACACATTTTTAAAATAATAATTTAAAAAAAATAGACAGCTTAGTGTGGACGTAGTCTATGTCATGGTGCGGTGGAGGCTGAGCCCCTCGGCATTAGGGAATTGAATGAGGGGAAAAGGCGAGCGAGGGTGCAGGCTACGTTCTGGCATGAAGTGAATTAATCCCTGGAGGTCTTTGCAGCCAGCTGCTGACACAGGCTGGTTTTATAGAGAGCCATGGGGCCATAAATAAGGCATTATGGGTATGGGGGGATGTGCTGGACTTAAGTGTGCCACTTTAAAAGACCCTTTTGCCATTAGTTGTGTGACCAGGCTGTTTGAAGTGATAGACCGATGTCTATGTCCATGTGCATGTGTGCGGTGGTGTGACCTCACTGTGGCAGCTGTATTTCAAGAGGCCAGACGAGACACAAGTCAGGAGCCCGGAAGATTACCCTCTCCTCTGTCTGTTGTGCTGTTAATCATATTGAGTTGGTGTATGATGGTGTCTAATGGTGGCCATATCACTGTGGAACAAAGCTCTTCAATCACTTAAAATATATCTTACATTGTATTGTGGAGCCTTGGGATGTTGAATTGATTGTGCAAATTAGAACACTTTGCCTGTCATTTATTAGTCTCCTACATTTTCATATCTGCTAGAGTTCCACAAATTAGACTTGAAATTTAATGTATTCTCCATTTCCCTCTCTGCCTCCTCCATCTCTCCCATCAGCTCGTCTTATTTGTTAGGCTGCCTCCCTTCCTTTATATCTAAAGGGACATTAGTCCACAAGACAGGACAGAAATTCTATTTCTTGTAACTGATCTAACAGCATTACCATCACAGTAAGAGTGCAAATCTGAAAAAAAAATCTGATGTCACAGGGTAACATGTATGTTTTATATGTATATGTATATTAACATTGTGCTTTTATGATTTTACATGGTAGGTTATGGCATATTGATCTGAATTGCATTGAATTTTAATTGAAATGTGGCGTTCCTAGAGATTCACACCTCTAGAAATTGTAGTTTTATGTGCTGTATCATAGAGTATATGTTTCATATATATGTATATCGTACTTGTGTGAGTTTATGTGAATGTTTTTGGCAGGTGTGTTCTTGGTCATTTATTCCAATTTGTGAGTGGAAGAATGAAATAAAACTGTGTGGCACAGCACACACCGCTTACAGCTGTATGTGGAGTTCCTAATAAAGTTTACTTATTCAGAAAATAACTTAACTCAGCAAATACTCTCTTCTTTAACAACATTGACAAGTGTGTATGTTTTCTTTCTTCTAATGGAGGGTGAGCAGCTACGCAGGAGCACTTTAATGCTCAAATTCAGCTTGCTATGGGTTTTTTTTTCCAGACAGAGAGGGCGCTATTCAGTAGCTACCGCCAGAAAAAAAAAAGACTGGAAAACGAACACAGAAAGTTAACAACAAAACCTTTCAGCATCATTAGCATCATTGTTATAGCTTGTCTGCAATATAGCACTTCATTGACTTTCATTGGGAAATACAATCAAATACTTGGTATTTGTCATTTCCATGAAGTGTATAGCCCAGCAATTATTAGCTGAGAGGGCATCCAAGCAGTATTTGCAAATACAGTGTTTGTTTTAGCCTTTTCAGGATCAGATAGGTGCCAGACATGACAAGGCAATGTGTAGCAATTATTGCAACATATGATGAATATTAAAATCAACTTAATACACTTTTCTGTGATTAACTATGTTAATGATTTATCTACATTGCCATGAAGTACTAAACTCCACCCCTCTGGTACTCCAAATCGAGAAAAACAAACCACTTTGAATTATTTGCAAATGCACTCTAAGATCCAGCTCTGGTTTGCAGAAAGAGAACCATTTGTAGTGCACTAAAAAATAAACTAGCTATTAACATATAAATACTACTTGTCATACCTTCTTCTGTGAGTGTGCGATCACTGGGTTTTCAAGGTCCACGAAGCGTGAAAATCCACAAAATTTGACAGGATACAAGGGTTAGTTAATTCCAACATGTGTTTTTTTTAAAAGCAGGACTGACACAAAAACCCCTTAAAATAACTCAGGGTACATGACAGGGATAATAGAATTTATGTCTCTGGATTAGTGTTGGTGATGGAACATTCACAGCCAAATCTACTGTTTTTGAGGGATTAGCGCACAAAATCTGGATGTGACACATATGGTATTAAATGTTAATATACAGAAATACCTGCTAAAAATGCATAAGCCTCCTTTTTTTGGGATTACTTGTCACTTAATGACACAGTGAGGACCGTAAGTAAGAGACCTATAATTGGTCATGCAAGTGAGCAAGAGGAAAATATGTCTTAGTTCGTAGAAATGACAGAACTTTGTGACACATTCTGGTTCAAAATATGGAAATCATAGCAGGAGATAATTTTTCAGTTCATTTTCAGCCTTTAGCTTTTAGTTTTTCAGTCTTTTCTTCATTTGAATGAGTCTGGCAATAATTTTGAGTTTCATGCTTAAATGGGGGAATTTTGAATAAATGTACATTTGAGTTCTTTAACAAAACAAATCACTGGCACTTCAGAAACTACTTTCTGAAACAATGACTCTAATTTTACTTTATTCTATTTATTCCTCTGTTAATGGATGGGTTGATTGTAAAATGCGTTGCCCCTCGAAATTAATAAAGTATTCTGAATCTGAATTGCTGACTTATGACATCAGCATAATATCAGTATAAAATTCATTTTGTAGACCAGCAACATTACAAACAACCTGAAATCTCAAAATCATACCAATAGTTCCCCGACACTGACAAACTACTCCTGTGGCTGAAGGCTGATTATAGAGGACAGAACGTAACCCTGGAAATTCTCGATTTCCTCAACAGGCACAACTGTCGAGTCAAAAGGCGATGAAAAAGGCAATTGAGAGAGAGAGAGATGGTTTCTGTGCGTGTGGTTGTCATCACTGCTTCCTGAATACGGCTACGGAAATCAGATCCACAGGGAAGGGAAGGTCAGGGCAGACCTTCTCAACCTCAGTACGCTGTGAGTAGGTTTCACTGCCACTGGAGCTCCCCTCGTGGGACAGATCGTTTACCCCACAGTCTCTCTCATCCACACATGTATATGTATACATAGAGAGAAATACAATGGTTACCAGATATGCTTCCCCTCTCACAAATAAGCACAAATGAAAACAAATAGACCAGTTAAACTGCTAAAATAATTAGAATTTTGACTGTTTAATTTCTTAAGCAAAAATCCACTAGTTGTGCTTCTCAAATGTGAGGATTTGCTGCTTTACTCTGGTTTGAATAATTGTAAATTAAGTACTTTTTGGTTTTGGACTGTTGGTTGGTTGGTTGGTCAAAAAACAAGAATTTGAAGATGTCATCTTTGGCTCTAGAAAACTGTGATGTGACATTTTTAACCATTGTCTGACATTTAATACACTAAAAAGCCATTCAATTCATCCAAAAATAATGGACGTATTAATCGATGATCGAGATAATAATTAGGTGCAGCCTTCTTTGTTATCTACTGACATGTCCTTGTGTAAGTCTCTGCACCTCTTCTCATTAAAATGTATTCTGGATGAAGAGAATAGAGGAATAAAACCTCAAACATCCGATGATTAAAGTGACAGACTTGACAAAGCAGAGAAAAATACCCTCTTGATGCAGTGATCTCCTGCCATTAGGACACATCCTCTGACAGCTACACGCAGACAGTGAGCGATGGGTAGCAACATCGGCAATCAATACAAATCTGCATAACACAATATGCTGTCGATAAAGTCTCAGACACGGGACCAAACCGCAGCAACGTTTCAATATCTCAACCAATCACGACATGTCACTGAGGTCACACTGATGTATGATGTCTAATTGAAAATAAAATACAAAATTTTGAAGGACTTCTTTAACTGCAGATGAGGGGGTGCCTTACTGTGATTGGTTAAATTGATTAGCTGGTAAGCGGAGTGAGTAAGGGAGCAAGAGTGCTGCCTTACTGCTGTGACATAAATCAAGTGTTAAAAGGACATTCACAGGGACTCCAGCGCATATTGATTAGTCATTATTTGTACTAACGGGCCTAAGGGAAATGGGGGAGGGGTAAAAGTGGATGTGCTGGCAATCTATTGGCGAGGATCGATAGGTCTTGCATAGGTCTGGCTGGTCGACTGGCTGGTTCATTCTCCACTAAGGCACTAATAAAAAAATGAGTGGAGCTGTGGTTTCCAACCTTTATGGCTTTTGAAAAGTTCAACAATGTGCCCTTATCACAGGGTACATATGTCTACAGGTTGTGACCAGTTTAACAGCACAGTGATTTTTCCCTCTCAGATTGTCTACTTGAGTAATTTCAAGGCATGAACTATGCTCTAAGTCATGAATAAAAAAAACTTAACTTTTCCATCTTGTTAATCATTTGGCAACGTAGAGACAGAGAGATTTATTTGTTTTTATACATGGGGTTTTCCATTCTTCATATGGAAGTGAAAAATACATTAAGAAGAAAAAAAATGACATGGCTCGTCCTGAGAGACGGGAAAAGTTCCCTCCTTCACCGCCAAGCAAGAAAACTGTCAACACTTCATAGCTGCTTCCTTCTCCTCCACTAAACTATCACTCTCTTCCTTGCACAATGTCTCTGGAGGCTGTTTGGAATAATAAAAAAAAAACACAACTCTCTTCCATCCTCTTTACCCTTACCCCCTCTGTCTGCCTGCCCATGAGAAGTACGAGCTAGCAGTTCTGACCCTGGTGGTTAGTCGGGGCTGAAGGCCACCACCCGCAGATGTCTGGTTCTTGTCAAAACTCCTGAAGTGGACAGAATATGGAATGGGATACGTGGAGAAAGAGGGGAGGTGGTGGCCTGATGTCTTGAAAATATCTGGTAATGACGACTAATTCAGATCCCTTTAATCTAGAATGTTTCCTCCGTGTGTGTGATTTAGGGTGATTTAAGAGCCCAATTACCCATCAAAGAGAAGGTATGGGCCTCCCCTGTCATCATGCTGTCATTAAAAGTTGACAGGAGAAATAATGTAATTAGTTCTATTAATTCTTGTTTATATGAGAACAAAGAGGAATGACTGAGGATTAAAAAGTCGGACTGAAAAGGGTATTTCTATCTTTCTGGTCATATCTGTCTCTGTCTAGGTTGTAAACACACATGTACATAGTGTTTTAGGGCTGTGGCTTATCAGTTAATAAAGTCCCCCCAAAAGTTTTTTACTACAGGTCCTTACAAAACAGCTGACAGCTGAAACTAAATGAATAAGTGACCCAAAAGAATTAGGATTGGATAGAACACAATCACAACTCCAAAAAAGGGAATACAGCTGAACATATTTGGGGAGTAAATCATGGTGAATTGGAGAAGACAATAGTTATGGTTGTGTCTACAGCTTAAGAGTTTCCCACAATAGTCCTTTTTTGTAATCCAAGTCAGCTTTCTTCTTTTAGAATTTTATTTTGACTTGAGAATCCAAAGCAGAAACCATAAGAAACTGGACGGTGAGCAGCATGACCTGCAGCAAATCTGAGATGATAGTCTGTATTCCAAGATTCAACAACCTGTAACCTTGATGCGTTCTGGAAACAGGAACAGAATACGAACACAAAGGCCCAGAATTCACAGCTCACATGCGTTCTCCATGCCTTGTCTCAAAGCTGCGACATCCGCTCCATGATGAAAACACGTTTCGTGTCCCTATGGTGAACTATTAATATACTTCCTCACAATGGCAAATTTGCATAAGCAAATGAGGGCCAAGGAGTGATTAGGTTTTGTTCCGACAGTTATTGCTCCAGCAAATCTCCGCCCAGCAGCTGTTGGCCTCATTCACAGCGCTGCTAAGTCATTTCAACGCTGCCACAAAAGGGCGATAGATCGTAGATATCACTATTGAAATGCAGAGCGTTGAAATAAAAGATCCAAACACGCAGATACACACTTTGCTACAATCCTCAGAACGGAGTCTAAAAAGAGCTTGGAGAGTCCTCTATGGCAATCCTAATTAGTTTAATGAGTTTTTTCTTCCTCCACCACAGTTAAATCATTGCATTTAATTAAATAAAGAAAACAACTTTCGGAGCTGTGTGTATGTGGAAAGGGGTGGGGGATAATTACATTGAAGTCGTTGAAACAGGGGGGTCTCTTAATCCCAAACGCAGTTACACTTATTAAAAAGGGGAGGGAAGGGGGGCTGCAAACAACAGGGGCTCAATTCAATTCAGAAGAGCAGAAAAAAAACTTGTGATTTATCTCATTGGCAACCAGTCGTCTCATTCTGCACACAATCCCGTCAAATTAAAAAACAGCTTTTGTGCTGGGGTATGCACAGCAGATGTACTAAAACACTGTTGAGCATGCCGCTGAGAATGCTGGGTAAAAAAAAAAAAAAAAAGAGCGTTCTGCATATCCATCGCAAAACAGTTACTACACTTGAAAAACAATCATATCTACTCTGCACATAGATCCTCATGTGGAAGCAGTCAAATGAGTTTGGGAATTCGAAAAGTTTGCAAAACTTCAAGCACGCTCAGAGAAAATGGTTCATCTCCACTCTTTTAATTGAAGGTTTATAGGGAACTGTCATAGGAGGTACTTCCAAAATGCGCAAAACTCATTGTATTTTCAAAACAGAGGTGAGTTAGATGAAAAATGCATTCCTTGCACTGATCAGAGTCTCCATTCTTACCCTAGTTTCTGAATACAGACCAAAATGTGTCAATAGCACCCAGGATCAAAAAGTGTCAAGTATCAAAAGCTGGCATTGAATGTTTGGTCACATTCTTAACCCTGTTAGCTTCTTTGACAAGTTTAAGTTCAGACAAAAGCCAATGCTGATGCACTGAAAATGCATTTTGGCTTATTTTGTTTGACAGAGGTAAATCATGGTGTAGAAGAAGCATCTTTATATTTCTCATGGTGAAATGTCAAGAAATAAAAGGGTTGTTTTGGTATGAAAATAATTTTGCACGGAAAGGAATGAAACGTAATAGAAGTTTTCTTTCTCTCATCTGCTTTTCTGCTCTTCCTTCTTTCTAGCTTTCCCTCCCTTCCCCTCTCTGTCTTGACCACACCAAACCACCTCACTTCCTTCTCTTTCCTACCTACTTCTCAGGAAGTCTGCCTTCTTGCTCTACATAAATACCGTTGGGATTCAGGCAGCAGCTCCTGCTGGCTGAGCTCTGCTGACAGTTTATGAGGGACTGCACTCCATGTGGGAAACCTAAGGCCTCAGCACTATGGGGAGCATGCAGGGATGAGGACCGACTTCCTGGAACCACACACAACAGCACACACATCTCCTGACATTTATTCATGGAGCTATCACATCAGCATCTCAGACTGAGAATACTCAGATTGGCAGCTACGGGAGAACAGAGAACACAGAGAAAATATCATCCAGTGACAGATATAGAGGTGGATATGGGCAATAAGATCATTTTGGAAATGCTATTGAAATGGTCACTATTCTATATAAACCACATAAGACATATTAAAAAACAAGATATGACAAGACCGTTTCATGTGATGAGTGTAAACAGCACATACTGCAACAAGTGATATAATATTAATTCTTAATAATGTTAAATCATGGTATTGGTATATTACCGCATGGTATACAGTATATGGTCATATTGTCCAACCCCATATGTACTATTGTTATTTGATATTTCAGAAAACATCTTTATTGTTATGAAAACCAAACAAAATATCCAGTCATGTTATGTGGATTTACATTTTTCATGTGCAGACCACATTGCAGATGCTAAAATCATCAGTATCTTAAATTGACAACAAAAGACTTGATCCCTTCATCACCAAGCCAAGAACACAAAATCCTGACAGTGGAGCCCATCCACCACAGATCAGTTCATCTATCATTTCATTATGTGTACACACAGAAAACATATCCCTGCATAGCCTGCGTCACAGTACACTGTTTGATGAAAATGATGTCGGAGATATGACGACTGAGGCTTCACAATTCACAGTTTTAAATTGTTCCAGCCAGGCGATCATCAAAGCATAAGAGCTCACATCCCCCGAGGCTAACCGCAACAATCCACCAGTTCACATGGTGGGTGATTCCCAGCTAAGGACAGAGCTCTGTTGCTCTGCTGTTTTGCTCGGTAGCTGTTGCGGTGCATCACATGAGAGCAGAAGCCTCCAGGCGAGCGTCATATCTAAGCATCGGAAAATGAACACGGGCCAAAAGCCTTTGTAGAAGTTCACATCCAGAACAGCATTATGAGAGGGAGCGACACGACATGGAGCGCTAATGGCTGCAAACGCACACCACACAAAAGAGGATTCCTAATCACCAGTGCTATATTTAATACCCCAGGGGAGTTGAGGGCATATACAACTCACAAATACCACACAGTTCGTCTGCTACATCAAAATCGCCTCCTCGCTCGCATATAGAGACGATATCATCTACGAGATGCATTACAGACACCCCATGCTGTGCCTGCTGCTGCCATAAAAGCACCACTTTTCATATGGAGCGCTTTGCTATCACTAATGATTAACCGGAGCCTGGACAGCACGGCAATTCTCACAATACTTCAAAGACAAAAAGCTAAGGATTCAATTGCTTTAATAGGCCCTGGGCCCAAAACTGCGCTGAGAACGCACACTTCAAGCCATCAATAAATGTCATAGGCTATTTAAAGATGAGGGCCCTGATGTAATTTTTATGTGTTGTAGGAACACGTCTTGTTGAAAGGAGGGATGTAAGAGCTGCAGACGTGTGGGGAAAAAAATATAGAGGAGATCGAAGAGATGAGTGTGTGTTTTCTGGTAATGAGCTGCAGCAGCAGCAGAAGAGGACAGATGCAGAGCGCAATCACAGCTAATCAAAACCCAGCGAGGCTTGCTTTTTCCAAAGGGAAGACAATCGTAAATATCTTCATTTCAAAGCAGACTCTGTGCTTCTGATGGTGTGATGAAAAAAAAGTTTCCTCTACTGCCCTGTGGTCTGTTATGTGCGTGTGTGAGTGTTTGTGTGTTTTCTCATTTCCCCTGTCTTTCCTGCAGACTGTGATCTAATAATCACAGAGTTGAGAAGTGATGCGTCTTGTGAGGCGTTGCAGTGGTGTGTAAAGGGACCCTGGAGTCTTGTGTGCAGGTCTATGTGCGTGAATAATAGCGCTTCAATCGCTGAGTGCCGTAAAAGTTTAAGCATCTTCACTCTTTCTTCACCTTTCAAATCCTTCTGCTGCTCCAGGTAATTTGTAAGAAAAGGACAGTGACAAGAGAGAAGATGTTTGACAGAGGGGAGGGGGGGGGGGGGCAGGAACATGATGTGCATAAATACATTAATATGCACTGTTGCAGAGTGAGGAAGGCAGCGGAGGGGAGGAACAGGAGCGTGAAAATTTCAGAGAGAATGTTGCAACATGCTGTAACTCCCAGCAAACTCTCCCGCTGCATCCCTAATGATGAACCATTTCATATGCATCCTCAAACAAGTCTGTCTGTTGCCTCCCCTTGATTACAACCAAAGTCCCCACTTACATGCTCCTGGAACATTGCCGTACATGTCGCTCTTTGTTTCATATTACCACTAAGGTCATCATGCTATAAAAAAAAGAAGGACTTCTAAAAAGGAAACGTGAAATCCATCCCTGAGCTACCTGAAAATCGACCCTGGCCGCATATCTGCTACAATTGAGACGACGTTGGGTTTGGTGTGTGTGAGTTCAGCGACGGACTGACTGACACGAGCCATTCATGGGTTTAGAGGTAAGGGAAGGAGGTCTAACAGGGAACAGGCTGTGCTAATAAAAAACAGCAGGCCCTCTGGGTTCGTGTGTCATCTTGCTGTGATTTAGAGTAAAAAAACGATAAAGGAACATTCCAGGCAGAGCCACATTTTGTCTGTACCCACAACACACGTGTTACGGTTCAAGAACATACATCTTTACTGTCATTTTTAGCTTGGAAACACACACATAAAGAAACAAACAGGCAAGTGACCTCTGTCTCATCATCAAATGCACTCTATCCATCCATTTTATCAGTACCAGGCCTCTCCAGTACATATGCTTATGTACGTGATGCCATTTTTCAGAGCTGGGGCCCTACAGTCTTAAATCAAAACGCTTATTAGATTATATATAATCCCCCGCTTTCTTCTGTCAAATATTTCTCAGAAGGGCAGTTTAGGATGAGAAAGTTAGCGTGTATGAGTCTCTGGGACGCAAGTTAAGATGGACACTTGATTCATTTCCAAGAATACACATTAAGTTAACATACACAAAACCCAAAGACACACTGTTTACAATGATGTAAAAAAGAGAAAGTTGCAAGGCAATGTTGCTCAATAAAGGAAAACTTTATGGCGCATCAAAATTGATGTTTTTTTTTTTTTATTGTCAACTGTGAATTGTCTATTAACCATCTCATGTTTCTAAAGTAAATCTAATACTGTAGCACACACAACATGCACCTAAAAAGGACAAGCACTGCTGCACAATACACTACATACATAATACATGCAAGTCAAACACACACATACACAGAGGACTCCAGTCAGAAAGCTGACTGATGTAAAGTGCCATCCACGACACCAAATGTGGGTCAACAGCCTTTTAGGGTCAGGCCGAGCTCTTCGCCCCGCACACTGCTGTTGTGCTTAAACCCAAATGGCCAAGATCCCCCCCCCCACGAACACCCCAGCCTCCCCCTTGTCTCCCCCCTCCCACTGTGACAGACTGAATCCCATTCCCAGCGGGAGACAGGGCAAAATACGTTACGCGAGCTCCACACCATTACTGCCAAACACTAATGTACAACATACTGTTTGAGTTAGCCCAGTTGCATTTAAGCTCTTTCAGAGTGCTATTAAGAATGTTGGCAAATTCCTTGATCTGATGAATATTAAATACCTTAAGTGGATTCCACAGAGACATTTGTGACATTAATGGCTGCACTGCTTCCAGCTCTTTTGTGACTGAGGACTTGGGTTTTTAAAAGTAGAGCTGAAAGTCTGACAGTTTGATCTTTGGTCTGGCTTGAATAAACTTGGCAGGGAAAGTATAAAACATTCTTCTCTAATCTGTTACACTATGTTTAAAAATTAATTTGATATCCAAATTTGGCGCTGAATACCTCACCATATTTGTAACATTGCTTTCTCACTCCTTGAGCAGATAGCAGATGGTTTTAACAAAACAGCATTACATACAAAATAAGAATAAGTTGTTTATTTGTTTTTTGTTCTGTTACTTTATTGTGTGTGAAAGTAAAAAGTGAGTGTTATGGACAAAAACTCCTGCAATTATCTCAGTTTTATTTTGACACAGAAATGTGTTTATCCAAAAGCAAAAATCAAATTTTCAGAGAATATATGTGTATTTTTAGATGTGTCAATCACTATGTCAGAACTCAATATGAACAAAAACATTAGACAGAGGGATGCTGATAATGATGAATAATTGCCCAGCTCTAATGAAAGCCTGAGTGTGAAAATGTTTTCCAGATTTTGGTGAGATTGGTGAGGAAAATACTTCATTATGCCATTAAACCATTAACTACTTCAACAAGGCTAAGAAGGCAGCACAACACTGTGGTTTTACATGGCGGCTCTATGATATGGATACTAAAAATATGGATGTTTTTTTTTTCTTGCTCTGTTAAAGGAATTATAAAGACAGTTTCATCCAACAGAACAGTCAAAAAGTAGCACTATTTTTGAGCAATTGAGCAGATTACTATGGCTCTTGTATTTTTTCTACAACAATATCGTGTTTGTTTTAATATGCTATTATACTGTGTGCTTGCTGCACCATTGTAGTATGACGATTCTTATCATAAGGCACAAGGTATGAGTTGTACTTTACTGCATTGATACCATGCAGATATCATTTGTCCTGCACCTGCATAATATATACCATGTGCTACCGGGGTTTTCTGTTGGCCTCTTATAGCAAAACTCTCTCTATTATTTTTGTCGACATTTTATCTTTGGTTTTCCTTTGCTTAGTTCATTCAGTAGCTGTGGATTGCATGTCGCATTAGTTCAATTCATGTGAGTGGCATTTGAGGTCCACACTGAGGGTCTGGACAGTCTGTCTGGCTCCAAACAGGAGAGAATGACATCATCACACTATCAGACATAGTCAATACTGGGTGGAGATGGCCCCCAGACCGTCTTTGACCACACACGACATAAAAACACACACACACACACACACACACACACAGAAACATGACCCTCGACATTTTTACTCAAAGCTGCTGACCTGCTCTTCTCTCCTAATCTCCCACTGTTTGCACGTTTGCTACGGCTTCCCCACTAATCACTCCTTGCTTTCTGTTGTTCACTCTAATACCTTCCAGTGTCCCCTGGGGCTTTCCCCTGTGTCTGCGGCCTTATGGGCCACATTACTCACAAACTGAGAGGATTCAGATAAAATTACAGTCCAAAAAAAAAGAGAAAAAAAAATCTCTTGTATGAGAAACAACAGTATCTGTGATTCAGAGTTTTGGGTTTTGGATTCAGGCCTTTGTTTCCTGTTTTGTGAATCTTTTAACAGCTGTTGATGACACAATCTACTATTGTCATGTTCAGCATTAATAATCTCTACAGGAAATGAGGGAAATCAGCTCAGAGTTTAATTTCGACCCTCTCCTAAACCAAAGGAGCAATTAAAAGGAGGCAAGGTAGTTATAATAGGGACAGCAAAGTTAAACTAGCACATAAAAGACTATGTGATCTAATGACCAAGTGAAAAATATTATGAAAACACTGGATTCAACTGAGGATATTTTCCCCTTGACTGTGAAATAATGAGTGCTGAACGTCATTGCAATAATCATTTTGAGAATGCTATAATCTTGGATTACTGTGCATGTTCATTTGGCTCAGATCAAACACTTAATTCGGCTTCTGATAGGGACTCAGAGGGAGGAAATATTTAGTGTGATCACAGCAGGTTGTCTGCTATTAAAATGTTTGGAGTCTCCAGCTTGAATACCCATTACATAAATATGAGACTTAATCCTCATCATTACTATGAAGACCTCAATAATGCACTAAAAAAGGGAACTCTGTTATTTTTCCCCAGCTGTTGGCATTTAGAAATTTCTGGATATTTTGCATGATTTGGGCCTAGCTTGAACTTGCTTACATGGCACCACTCAACTTAATTGATTTAGATATTTGAAAACTTGCTTTTGGGTGTTCTTGTAAATATCCACATTTGGTTTATAATTCTCCATGCTAATTGAAGGTGCCAAAAACACAAAAGTTTAATGCAATAATTTTATCCAATGCCATTGACTGACTGTGACTATGTTGTAGTGGAATTCCCCTATGAATTGCTCTGTGTCTCGAGGATTGTTCAGTGTTTGTTCTATCCATACGAGAACTAATCCGTCTCAACAAAGTGGAGACACCAATAACATGCTTCACAGACTCGTGGTCTTGAAAAAGCGGGAACAATGTATAAAAAATGAATAAATTAATTTTCCAGGCTGTTAAAGTGCTTGTTCAAACGCGCCGTCTTGACTGTTTTGACTGAGTGCACATCTGATGTTTATTCTTCAGAACCGATCTGAATTCATCTCATTACACTGTTTATTTTGGGGGTTGGGGTCAAAACCTGCAAGGGACAATTAAGATTTGTGAAGAACAACTTGAAAATATCCGGTATAATATCTAGCCCTTTTAATGCACATATTCTAAGAAACGATTCAATTAATATTTCAGTTTTTTGTGCAAGAAAATGGTCGAAAGAAAATGGATATTTTTTCCACCAACATCAGAACAGTGCTAAAATAGTATAATAAGTTTAGACCAGGCCCACCTTAAAAAACTTTTTTTTAAATAACTTCACTATATGCATTAACAAGCCAAATAGTCAAAACAGTGTTTTGCCCCAGCTGCTCTACGTAAAACCAAGTTACACTAAGTTTGCTTGGAGTTTCACATCCCCAAAAAAGCTGAGGACCCTTAGTCTGATGGAGCTATCTGTGTTTTAGAAAACAGAATGATGATTCTGCTTTTCCATAAGGGATACAGAGCACTGTGGAAATAAAGTCTTCATCCGCCTGCTCTCGTTCCAACCCGCGAACACCCAAACGACCCCTAAAAACCCACTGAACCGTCCTGTCCCACATCCATAAAGGATTCTCCAGGGCAGAACATATCTCCTGACTATAGCTCTTGGCCTTGATCCAGGGATTAGGAGTGGAAGAGGACTGGCCTGTCTCTCCTCATATACAACATAACTGATTCTACCATATAGGAGCAGATGGCGGCTGACAGACCTTAACTTTACTATAACCTATCTCACGCTCTACACTCATACATAATCATTTGTATATGACATGTTGATTAAATGACGATGTCAGCCATTTTAAATTATTTTTAATGGATCCCTGGCAGGCGAAACAGCAGGCGTGAGCAGCGGTGATAGAATACACCTTGTTCATTTGAAGCACTTTGTATTCTGCAGATCAGCTAACTGTAAAACCACAACATAAAGGCCTGTACTGGTAAACAACAAAAACTTTTAGCCATTTTGGATGTTTGATGTAGGAATAGAGCAGAAGACTTTCAAAACCATGGAAATTAGGCCATAAAAATAGAGCTGAAAGATATCCTAAAAAGAAAAATTGAGGTATTACGTTTCCACTATCCTGTTTTAAGTAAAAACATCTTGCTAGAGTCGTAATTTTTACATAGAGAGAATAGAACTTGATCTCAAGCTGGATATACGTTACATGCTGTAGAAGGGAAATAAATGTCATACTATTTGAGTCAGTCTGCTCTGAGATTTTTTTGATGAACAGCGACGATACCTGTCCTCGTTTCCCCAAATTCATTCATTCCGACAAAGTTATCGGTTATTTATCACCACTGGGAAGCTCAATGTATCCTTGTAAGCACTGAATGAACATGTCAGATCTGCATTTCACACATATCAACATGAATCAGTCACCATGAAACTCATGATCACTGGTGCTTCTCCATTCTCCACGTTTGGAGGCCTGGATTAATAACCGAGATGCGTTAAGCATCCTATAGAACCCACAGACAAGGCTGGGTAACACACACAAGTCAGCAGCTACTCCAAAGCTTCCAGGTTCACTGCATGTAAATTGATCTGTGGTAGTTTCTGTAATTGCAAATCCGAGCTGGACAATATAATATAATATAAAGCACTATATCAATAAAGGCAGGTCCTGCATTATTAACTATTCCTGTGTTTAATCAAATAGCCACAAGGATTTTTCTGTGGGCACTTTTTGGGATTCAGAGACAACAGGGTACATCCACATTAATGGTTCAATAGCAAATGATTGCCTTCAGGGGCAACATTTTAATCTGGCCATGCCCTTTTTTAGACATTTTGTTCTTACTTCTCAGGGTATCCATATTTGTTCATGTGTAATGGCTCTAAATGGCATTCAACCCTGAATGTTGGATGTAGATGTAGTTAGCTTCAAAAGGCAGTTATCCGTGTTCCAGCTTACAGTGTGAATCTTCTCAGCTACCTCCTGCTGATGAGCTTTCTCAGGTGCAAAAGTTCAAATACGTCTGTGTTATGTAGATGTATTTTACTAGGAGGCCAAATACGGTGGCAGCTGATCAAAATGCTGTCCCTGTTCCCATCACCAGGCTTTGGATCAGCATTCAGTGTGACAATTTCAGGCAGTCATGATGACCCTCAAGAGGGGATGTTTCCCCAAGCTGTGGTAAGACATCCTGTTCTGCTCAGTGAGCAGTGAGAACACACAGTCATATTCTGCATAGCGGCAAAAGCCAGCATCTTGTCTGTTGGTCTATTAGCACATTATGAGCCAGATAGCGGAGCCGCTGAGGTGCAGAAAGATGTGACTGAGCTTGATTTTTCTCAGGTCTTTAACGGTTGTGAAGAAGGAAAAAGTCACAGCTGTGAGTTCTTCCAACTCAGGTTAGTCTGGCAGAAAATAGCAAGACAGCAGAGAACAAGCGACACCCTTTTCCACACAGTTTTCCAGCTGAATAGTTCATTTAGCTTTAAAGTTGAATTTGTCACAGATAATGAAAACAAATCTTTGTCGGTTTAAATGTAGAAACTTTTGAAAATGAGACCAATCTGAAGACGTGTTCTGTGGATTCAACAAGATTTTGGACTGCAGCGTGTTACACAATGCTGGCTCCAGTTCCAACAGAACATTAACCATTGTAAAAGAATAAACGTGATGTTATTATGTGTTAAATACCCAAACAAAGCAGCCACCTTTCAATGTGAAAACAGTAGAGGAGATAAACAGATTAAGGAAAGCTTTGAAGTCAGATGTGTGGGATTACAGGAACATGGGAACGACAGTGACATAGACAACATGGATGCTGTCTGCTGGTAAGTGGATTATGGGGATATTGAGAGAGATAGACTTCTTGTCTGCTCTCCTCTTCTGTTGTTTTCTGTGGTGCCATCATACAATGTAAAACAGTGGCACCTACTGTTTTGCCATGAATGTGAAAATGCAACAAAAATGATGTTTGAGCTTGCTGAAGCTTTCGAGGCTTTTAACTCTCTTCATCTTTGTGCTTGGAAAGTAGTTGTGTGTTTGAGGGCGTTGTTTAAGTTTTGGACACTCCAGTGTTTGTACTGAATTGGAAAAAATATTTCATTTTTTCCCACTGCTCCGTTGTAAATAAGATCTTAATCTCGATGTAACTTCCTGATTAAATGAAGTACTCTCCAACTAAATAATGTATATAGAGCATTACATATATAGCACTAAAGCACAACATAAACTAAGATGAGAAAGGCCATAACACTGCATTCACTGATTGATTGTAGCGACTGTAGCGAGAAGTGGAACAAACGGAAAGCACAATATCTGATATATTGCCACTAAAGAAGGTTATTATTGCTCATGTGTTAGCAAACACTTGCCTAAATACACATCTAGCAAGCAAAATAGCATTAATTGGATGCTATCATGGCGTAGTGTCTGTTGTTTTGCCTGCTGTGGCTGGACACAAGTTTGATATGATCACTGTTTGTGAGGCAGAAAATTAAGACACTGAGCTAGAAGAGGCTAAAAAGGTGCAAAGTGCTTCAGCAGACTCCAGTTTAGTAATAATTCTGATGACAAGCAACCTCTTTGACCTATCAGCCATTTGATATTTAACATGGACAATATTGATTAATGCAACCATAAAAAGGCTTCTGGTTTGTTATCAGTTCACTATTTGAGTTAATGTCATGCTTATATTGCATATTCCTACATGGTTTCTGGTGCTCATTACAATGAAGCTGCCATGTGTACATGGCATGCACATTTAAGTGAGGGGGGAATGAGGAGTGAACAGGGGTCCACAGTGCAATTTTTGCCCTGGGGCCACCTTGCCGGTTAATCCAGCCTGGTTTTGACCTCTATCAACAGAAATCCTTACAGGGTCTTACACAAGGCACAAGCTTTGTATTCACTGTGTGAAGCTGCATAACTGCCAACGTACTCCACTCCCACCTTTGACTTGTCACTTTCACTGCTCCGCATTTCCAGCAAACACACATGTGAACAAAAACCAACAAAAGGCAGAGAAGCACCTACATCAAAACAAAGCACAGAACACAAACACCTGCACCAGCACAGATACTCACTATTAAAAAACATGTGCACATAGCATACATGAAGTCAAGTGCACACGCACACACACACACACACACACACACACACACACACAGATCGTCTTATCAGTCGGTGAAAAGCTGCAAGGCGACGGCTGTCTGTTTGTTTGTTTGTCTGGGTTGCTGTTTCTGGTGTATTTGTGATACAACACGACCACGTTTGCTCCCTCTGAGGCCCCTTATTCCCCCGGTGGAGATGAAATGTAATGGAGCCGATTCAATAAGAGCGCTGCCTCCTCGGGAAACATGGAGAATCAAATCACACTAAATCCCTCGGAGCCTTCCCAGCATTCACTGCTGCCTTGTAGTTGGGAGGGAAATAAAACAATGGTGGCTAATTCACTTGGCTGTGCACACACTCAAACTCGCACAACAGGGATGGAGTGTGACACAGCAAATGTTGAAGGCTATCAAAGCAATTCAACAACACTCCGACTGCTTCTACAATATGTTTTTAGTAATTTCAGCTTATCAATTTGCAGTGAACGCCAAAGAAAAACACATGTTTACTGAGCCGCCTCCTGTGACTTACAGGATAATGTATAGTTCTTGGGGTATTTAGGGAAAAAAACAGAAATAAATGTTACCAGATACCAATAGCACACTACAGGACCCCAGTGAAAAATATTTTTTTAGCTGTAACGGTGGGAAAACATTGGGGGAGATAAAAACACTAGGCGTTGGACAATATTTTGCTTGGCAGGTAGAGAAGGAAGAAAGAAAGACCACCAGTGTCCCTGCAGCAAGGTTATGCAATTTGGTTGAGAGCCAAAACAGAAACACTTAAAAAACGAATGTTACCATCCTGATACTACACCGAGCCACCTACGCAATAAACCACAGAGTAACAACTAAAACATCAAGTACTTCTGTGAAAACATGTATAGCTTGTAATTTAGTGTCTTCTTAAAATATACAGGTCCAAATACAAATAAAAGACATCCAAGGAACATGTCTAATCCTGAAAGTAAATGTTGCAGAGCAGACTTGAAACAAAAAAGCTAAATGTTGTTTCAGGCTTGTTGCAGCAGACTCGTTCTCATGGTCATGCTCCTTAAAGTAAAGGAAACGTGGGACTGTTCCCAAAGGCTTCAGAAGCTCTTCTACTCTCTTTAGTTGTTTTTGTTTTTAAACCTCTGCAGTTAAATTGAAATTTCTGACAGCGCTGTGTTTGAAGGAAAAAGAGGCAATTAAAAATGAATTCCACTGGCTATTTATGCAGCTGCATGTTGTCTTTTTTTCCCCCGTTTCCTATTGGACTGCCACACATTGCGGTGCTAAGAGGGGCAATTGTAGGTTTTACGGCCCCGGGAGGAATTGAGGAAGTACAGAGGCGGTGTGATTCTGGTATTCTCATTCGGACAGTGAAGAAAAGTTTGGTCCTGTTGTTGAACGGGTTGTGTAAGGAAGTGGCAGTGTTAGGGTTAAGGGATGAATTTCCTCTTGGTCATGATGATGATGTTGGTGATTAGCAGGAGCAGCGGTAACAGTTGTAGCAGCAACAAAGGCAGATTTATCCTTCTCTTTTTTTACTTGTGTCATAATCAAGTATCACAATGTATGACACAACTGTATTATTGCTTATCAGTCACTGTGTTATTCTGTTCTTTGCTGTCTAAGTCAAGAGTCCATACGACACTTACAGGTGGTGCAAAATTAGGCAGCAAGGCAGTGAACTAGATCCAGGAAATTTTGCACAGCAATCTTAAATGAGTTGAGTAGCTCAGTGGCTCAACCTGCTGATGAAGACCATGAGATGTACTTGAAAGCTGTAGGAAAAAGCTACAGACGTAGACCTGACATTTGTTGTTCTAAGGTCAAAAATATACCACCACATACAGATTAAGATTCTATTTTTTACTGTTGACTAGTAATATCTAACAGGTACCTAAATCCAGATTGGTTTCTGACATGGGTCAGTGTTTTAAACTGTGCTTGTGTCAAGATTATCATTATGTAAGAGAGCGACGCTCACAAATCTCACTGCTATAGCTTTGACCTCTTCAGTTTGACTGTGAGTCATAATCTTGTGACAATCACAACAAGGCAGCACCAACAGAAGGGCTATACAAACACTAATATAAAACTGTGACATTTTGAAAGCCATATCGTGCTTGATTTGGAGCATGAAGAGACCATTAAATATGGAATTAAAGATCAATTTGCTTCTCTAAGACAGAAGAAAACAATAGCCACCACAGATTCAGCTAGTTAAACATTTCCTCATTTGAATAGTGATAAAGTCAAATCCAGCACACAGCAACATGCTACGTACCAAGCTGACTCTAACGAAATCTGAAACCGTTTACGTTTAAGTTATCATGGCATGCCTGCCATTTAAAAAGAGAAGTGTTAGTGTAGGAACAAAATAACATTTTCCTTCACTCTCAGCTTCTATGGACATGTTATTGCTTTGATCAAATCTCCACAATGCTTAAGCTCTGATATCAGTCCCAGCTGCCATTCGAGTCCTATAATAACAAACATTCCACCGTTGGGTGAGACTCCCTCCCTCCTCTGCTTGGCATGGCAGGGTCTAATTCACTTCCTGTTCAGCGGGGGGCAGACAGGAAACAGGAAACACGCTTCCTGGTTCTCTCAGGAGGTATATTTTTCTTACGATTGGGGATCTGGGAATGTAACATAATATCTTTGAGGAGTTTATGTCCCTGGCACCTACACTGCTGTAATCAAAGCCTCCTGAAAAGCGCCAGCATTTCAAGTCTGGGGCAGCATGCTTAAGCTTAAGCTATGAGGACAGTATGGAAAGTAACATTTAAGTATACCAGCTGCACGTAAAGAATACTATGATAAGATGTTTGGACACTTTTTATGCCATATAACCCAACAAGCCCCCCCCCCTCCCCCAAAGTCAAACGAAAGTGAGATATGTTGCTGATCTTTAAGAGATAGTTAACATTTTTTGAGGTGGGGTACTTATCCATAGTCCGTCTAGTCTACCTATAGTAGACGATGGTCTCATTCTAAGAAGCTTACAGCATTACTGGCACGCAAGCTGAGTGATGTGCTGCTGTGGATCGGGGCATCAGAAAACCTAAAAAAAAATCTGTAGCAGTTTAAGAGCGAGAGGAGAACACAGATGGATAGAACTGCTTCAGTTCATCGTCGAAAAACAGGGCTCTGTGACAGCAAGGTAAAGTGATAAAATAGTCTAATACATGTATAGTGTACACTTGGGCTAATATAACGTACACTTCACACTTTAACTGGTTTTCATTTTTTTAGATGGGCCTTTTTACGTGTGTCTGCTGCCCCTCTCCACAGCAGTACATTGCTTAGCATCTGCGGCTGTAGTCCTGCCTGCTGCTCCAAACCCCGGGTAATGCTGACCTCCACCTAGCGTTGGCAATACGCACCGACTATGGTTAAGTACCTCATATAATACCCCACTTCAAAAAACCCAAACCATCCCTTTAATTGAAAAGACTAATATTACCTCAGCTTGATCTCTGTGTTGTTACCAAATAAAATGCAATAAAGAGTTATGACTCTGAGGCCCAGTGGAACCTGGAGCCTGGAGTGCAATGAAGTAGAACTGTTGAAGTTGTGTGGTCATGGTTATTCATTTTTGGGCAGCAACTACTAAATGCTTAATTGTTGCTGTATATGCTATTTTTCAAACCGACTTATCACTATTTCTGTAAATGTACATAAATGCTGTTGTCAAGAGACTCATCACGGGTTCCCACAGCTGAAGGTGATTGCTTGTGTCCAACCAACAGTCCAAAACCTCAAATTGAACTTGTAAAATGTAAAACACCCACACGCAAAGAGAAAAAAAAAAAAAACACATCACATTTGAGATGCTGGAACTGGTAAATACTTTGCTTGATGTATGACTTACTCAATTAAACAATTGTTTAATTGCAAGGAGGAAGGGGTGTACAATGTGCACAATGAAAAAAAAGATCTCATAGTGCAGTACTGTAGGGAAGAAAATAAATTGCTCATGTGGTGAATGAGTGAAAAAGCTATAAACCTTTATATATTGAGTAGAGTCTAAATCACGAGTGAATTCCCTCATCTAATTAAAAAAAAGACTCCATATCTGTCATGCTAGTATATTATATTCCTTTGTGCATCTGTATACCTCCAAAACAGAACCACGTCAGAGATTAAGAAAATACAGTGACAACAGCAGCACAATGAATTATGAATCAATACGAGCTACAGCATTCTTGAAGTACACACAGGCTGCTGGAGCCATCTGGGGATGCATGAAAACCACGACTAAGACAAAACCATTCATTTCAGCTGTGGTTGTACTCGCCTGTCCTGCCTGTGTTTCTGCTATGCTGCCGGCTCTCCTCAATAGGCTTCCCAGTTTCCCAGATTCATCTTAGGGCTACATATCTCACCATTCATTGATCGGAGGAGGATTAGGAAGTAACTCTGCACAGACCTGCAGAGCTGAGAGCTGCTGCTGCTGCTGACAAGTTGCAGGTGTTTAGAAGGTTTTACTTGGCTGACTCTCTGCAGGGGACTTTGTCTTGGAATTTAAGCTTCATAATACTACTTCGCTGCTGTATATGAATGCAAAGTAGAAAACAATTGAGAGCTGTCCATCGTGGATGGTCTGAAATGTTGGTAGCAGAGGCAGAATGCTTCAAAGACAGGCAGGGAACAGGGGGAAATGCAATAGTGTGAAAAGGTGGCAACAAGGTGAAATCAACAACAGAACGAAAGACAGAAAGAAAGAGAGGTAGAAAGGTCAAGAGAGACAGAAAGAGAGAAGGATATTCAAAGGTTTCCACATTCACTCACTGCCTCCCAGGTGTAATCCTACATCCCCCTGAGAACGACGCATTGTGTCGGTGAGCTGACATTTACCGCCTGCCTTCTGTTGCTGTGATTATATCCTCCTCCAGGTGTGATAGCCAGCCTGCTGTCTCTGCGCAATAACGCTGCCTCAGACTTGCGAGAGCTGTGAGGCAGACTCAGGCCTGGGCAGACCTTTTACTGAAATACCATGACTGGGTCGCACTTTTGAATTAGAGGTAAAAAGGTCACTGAACCATGAGTGGCAGCCCATCACCCGGCTTGAGCGGCAATGGCATCTGCGGGGGAATGTTACCAAATAATTACCAAAGAACGGAGGAAATACAGGAAATTAAATAACAGGCATTCTGCCTCCAGTGACTGGCCCCACTCCCAAACACCAAGCTGTAAGAAGTTGTTAAAGCATGCATAAATCCACCCCTACCTGTCTGCAGACGGAGGCCGGTCGTTGCGAGCCTTGCTGACTTGGGTGTAGAGGGAATCTGAGAGCTGATGCTGGTGGTGTGGATGGATGTGTGGGTAATCATCTCGAGGGCTGTGGGGCCGGCTGTGCCCACTGTCCACAGAGCTGTTCAGGGGATTGATGCCTGCATACGGGTGCTCTTCCTCAGAGGCCCTCTCTGGTGTGCGGCTTATGTCCAAGATTTCGGCGTAATCCCGTTCTCTGGCCTGACGCTCCCTCAGCTCCCTGGTCTTGGCCTGGATCCTGATGGTTACGATGCCAAATACATCTATTGGTCATTCTTGCTTTTATTTACCAAGTGCTACAACAGAAATCTGGTTTTTAGTTGTTAAAGAAACTAAGCTAAACTGCCCTGCAGATGACATTTGCTTTAAGCTAACACTTCTATCTATACTGACTGGAAAGACTGGGAAAAGAATAAGCTTGAGCTCCTTCACCGTAAATGTTATAGCCTATATTTCTTTAACAGCAAAAAAGTTTCATTTATTGAATTCAGCCTCAGTTTATTCACAGTTAGAGAACTGAAGACAAATGAAAGGTAGGTTATCTACAGGTAGGTTAGTCAAAGTCTAGTTGGTTTGGGCCACTATGGCCCTATTAATTAACTGGAGAATCACAGACATTCCCATCGGATTGTTTTATCAGTAAAGAGTTAATCAATTTTATTAATTTTATTATCATGCACTAAATCCCAATATTTCTATCACAATATAGTTATTTCAATAGAAATTGCCCATCTCAAAAAGGTAGCTTACTGATACTCCTTGCTATTCAAGTTTACAGGTTTAGTACTGTACAGGAAATGTCTGAATGGCGGTGAAATTCTTCGTGTGTCATGGTTGAAACTGCTCCGTGGGAAACTGTAACTGCCAACTTACCGGTTTCCACTTTGTCAGGTAAAACCTTTATGTTGCTAAAGCCGTGTAGTGTATACACTGCGGAGCTGAGAGACGCTGTAAATCTCTGGTGTCACATTAACAAAACACCAGACGAGCCACTACAACATCTGCAAATGATTGTTTGTTGTGCCTTTGTAGTTCTCCATTACAGAAAGGAGAGAAGACATGGAGTCTGTTATTTATGCTTTTTCTCCCCCTACTGAATAATACCATTAACAATACATAATAGTCTCATGCCCCTGTAACACCTCATACAAGGGAAGTGCTTTGCATTGACAGATTGCTACTAATGTATAGCTACCATGCTTGTCTCTAAAATTCTCTCAAACAAACACAACTCTGAGACCTTTCCGTCTCGCATACAAAACAACTCGAATACACCGAAATCACACAAACACTCTTTCTCTTTAAGCCATTATCTTGTGAATAACTGGCAACACCATTTTCTACAGCGAGGGGACTACCTATCGCACAGCCCCGTAATTACAGCCTTGCCAATTATCAGAGCTTTACAACTACCAATTATCATTCTGCTCTCTTTTCTCCAGGCCCCTTTTTAATGGCAGTGTGAAAGTGAATGGGACAGCCACAGTGGTGACGAGGTAGGGGGGTGCAACTTCACTGAATACTCAGTGGGCTAAAATCTGAAACATGTCCTCAAAAAAATGTGCATGCTGTGCGTAATGAAACAATAAGTCTAATACGGACGGCTCCCTATTGAAGGAAAGGCACAAAATGTGGATTAAAGGAAAAATTAATTTAAAAAAAACAGGAGGAAATGGGTGGAAACACTTTCTACTAAAAATGAAGCTGAACATGAATTTGATGGTTTAAACAGCCCCCTGTTGAATTTGGACAGGAGTAACAATCTTTTTAGCTTTACACGTGTTGCATGAAACCTCATGGACTTGCAAGCTGTCTCTAGACTATTTGTGGACTCAGCAATTATCTAATAGCACAGAAGGAAGCAGGGCCCTTGAGGGATCTATCTTTAAACCCAGAGGAAAAACAGTGTTTTCCATCAGAGAAAGCAGCAGCAGCAGCAGCAGCAGCAGAAGAGGGAGCAGCTACTGATTATATACACAAGCGCAGCGGCTGATAAGATAAGGCCAGACATACCAATCCAGCGCCTGGCCTTCTCCGTGCAGCCCCTTCCCATAATGAGGCTCTGGAGCGGTCAACAGGGCCAGTTTCTGAGTGAGGAAGGATGCAGCTTTGAACCAGTTGTTTTGTGTGACAAAAGACAAAAACTCTATTCATTCTCAATTCGCTTGAGCTGAAGAATTGAACAAAGGCAAAGACGGCAATCTACACTTGTGGAGACAAAACAGGTCTGAAATGTGCACAGATGCAACTAATGTGTAAGATCATTCATCAAAAAAAAACGGGGTGACCACCAGGCCATTGTAATTGGTGTGAATCGTGGGTGACTACAGCCGTCATCTTCCACAGAGGACGCAACATTTTCAAAATGTTTTACTTTTCAGAGCCACCGTTAAAGTTTGCAAAGACAAACGCAAAACTTCCCTCTATGTCATTACACTTTAAGAGCATTGATGCTAAAAATGAACAATAATGCAACTATGTTGATTGAAAGGATACAGGAAGGAAGATCACACTTGGCCTAATCATTACCCTTTCAGTCCAAAAATATTTACATAAGGAAAACATTGTGTTCTTTTTAACGACTAACCCTGATGAGAGATGAAAATACTCTCAGCGTGAAGGGTAAACAACGAAAAAAAGCAATGAGAGAGGTCGAAAAATGAGTCAGAGGTTAAACAAAAACAGTGCACAGCAGTAAGAGAGGGAGAGAGCCGCAGATAAAAGGGTATAGAAATGGCAGGATGGGACATTATGGTAGAAGAAATGTGTTTGACGAGTGACCTTTCTAGCACATCAAGCCAGAACAATGGTCCATTATGTGCTACTGTGCCCATTGTGTAATAAACCTTCCTTTTAGCGGTAATGCTGACACAACTGATAGACCACGGTGAAAGGCAGGAAGAGCATGAAAAGAGAAGGTCCAGCCGGATTAGATGGGTGCTGAAAGTCCTTTTGGATTGATAACATTGGGTATCTGGAAATGCATTATGATTTGGCGACAAATTGATTTCGCCAGATATGAAAGCAGCTGCTATACAAGGGGAACAATACAAGATTTTCAAAATTAATAGTTGGCCAAAGCAGCTATCCTAAGGGCCCAGATGTATTTGTACATCCGGACATATTTAACTCTCATGTATTTGTGCCACTTAAATGGTACAGAAATACAACAGTACATTTTACATACATTACATACAAGACTTGAGCTGTTATTGTTACTCAGTAACAAACAGTGTTGAGACTGCAGCACCACTTGATTCTACATATGGTTCTGGCATAAAATGCAAAAAAATGTATCTTTGCTCAACTTTTACAACCTTCGGTGTTGCAAGACAACAACTGGTGCAATTATGCGTGCCAGATACAACACCTTGTGGTGTCCGCTATGTTGAACTGTACAAAACAAAGGTTAGTTTCAACATCAATTGTCATGGCCTGATGTCTGTAATTGATTGGTCTAAATCTATATAATCTATATCATCAACTTGAAATACATCAGAATTGTCCAACGCCTCAATTTTAGTAAATAATATCTAAAGTTTAGCGCTGGTGCATCCAAAGTTAGTTAAAAAGGACTGCATTTTATTCAAATTGTAGTGAATGTTACTAATCAATGTTTATCGTGTATAAAATGACCAATTATTTCAATATGCGTATACTTGTCCGTTCTTCAAACGGCCATACATTTTCTCCCACACACATCAGTGTACTGTCTGAACTGTCTGTCTAGATTTGTTTGTCTGGCGTGAGGTTGGACTCCACAGGGACCAAAGACTTAAACCTGCAAGGAAATCCATTCATCTAGTCAATCACAGCTGGATTAACCATAGCCCCTGGTCTTGGCCAATCAATGCAGGCAGTCTGCAGAGAGGTGCCGACGCTCAACTTGGGAGAGCAGCTTGGTGAAACAAATCTAACTGGATCATTGTTTAACACTGAAAGGGCCACATTCTTTCACATCCTCAGTGGAATCTCTCGGTCAATATCTAGTAGATAAATACTAATGAGAAGCATGCTTGTGCTTTTCAGGTACTAAGAGAGGAGGTACGCTTGGTTGGAGTGAGTCAAACATCCAACAGTGAACACAATAATTAATGCATTGACTTAAGAACTGCTACCAGACAATCCCAAGACAGTTCCTCCTCTGTGGATACACAGAATTCCTTCCTTACTTTACTTGATTTTGCTTTCTCATATAACATTTTGCCCGATTTCCCATAGCTGCTTCTTGCCCTCTACATAGCAAAACCATTACACAAGAAAACAAACAAAAACTAAATAAATGTAGAAAAACACTTCCCAGCACTTGCAAAGGTATGCAGTGTTTAAAGGCTAAGAGAGCATTAAACCCATTCATTTACATTCTGTGGTGCTGAAGGCTTCAACAAATCTATCAGATTTTTATGCCAATAAATACTTTACATTCCCTTCAACAATATTTCAAAAAAGCTTCACATCTTGTAAAATACACAAAGACAGAATTCAGAATGTAACCACAAAATATATGGCTGGCTGTAAATCCACCAAATCTGCTCAATGAATGACTAAAAAGGATGCATGTTATCGGCTTCACTCATATACTTACAACTTGGAAAAACCACAATGCAGTTCTAAATAGGTTTCAGTGATCCAAAGGGACTGCGGCTCCATCATGGTAATATATGTACCATATCTAGTTTCGACATTTGAGGACAAGAAATAACAGAAGCAGCAGTTTATATTAACATACAAAAGGACCATTCTGAACTTTTCACAATATCCAGTGTAACAACCAAATTATCTGACGTGGCATTTGCGTTAACCTTATGCCAATTAAAAATAAAGACCTGGCTATTACCATATTATTGGACTATCTCCTCTGCAGGCGTAAAGAAAGAATTACGCACCAAATTTTCATAACGAGCAACTGCAGGGAGTAATGACTCCTGCCCCTACACCAAGAGCATGGGAATTAATTAGCTGGCAGGGCTGTAATGGCCTTGGCATTTATAAACTGCCACCCCAAAAAAACTGGCACAGTGCCCGACTGACATTTAGTTTGGTGAAGAGAGGGAAAGTGCGATGCAGTGAAAAAGACTTGCTGTCTTGGGGCTGTTTGGGTTTGGGCACCCACTCAAAAACAGTAAAAAAAAAACAAAAACCTCAGAAATGATGGGTTCTCTAACCATCTACTTATTTTCTGAATACACAGATTATTTCCCCATTAACATAGTACTATTGCACAAAAGAGTTTATTTACAAAGTAAGACACAACCATTTCTTTTACTCTATAACACAAAGTGACTGAATACACTTCCTGAACTGTGGTCACGACTTCAAAGACCACTTGTTTCCATCTGATCTTCTGTAAAATCTACAGTTAGACAGAGCCATAACTCAGGTACAATACAAGTACAACTCTGTCCTCATGGTTTTGTGTACGTTTAGTCAGAGGCTGTTTTCATGGTTCCACCCAGGCCATTTATTCAAACTCTTATACTACAGCACACAATGATATTTCAGACAATACCGCGCATCCAGCATTGTGACAACAGTTTGGGGAGAGCCTATTTTTGTTGAAGCATGACTACACCCCCAGAGCACATAATGAAGTCCTTGAAGAAATGTTGTGCTCGAGTTTGGTGTGGAAGAACTTGACTGGCCTGTACAGAGCCCCTGACCTCAACCCCATCCAGCACCTTTGGGATTAACTGGAATGCAGACTGCAAACCAGGTGTCATCACCCAACGGCACTGCTGGACCTCACTACCGCCCCTGTGGCTGAATGGGAACAAATCACTGCAATCAGGTTCCAAAAATTTTGTGGAAAGCTTTCCCAGAAGAGTGGAGGCCGTTACAGCAGATTAATGGCCATTGTTTTGAAGATAGATGTTGTCGACATGCATTTGGTCATATTATGTATATTAACTGGTATTAGGGTGAAAAAAAACATGAGTATGAGTGAACACAAACTAGATGTGTTTATTAAAGCAAGGAGCAGTCCTAGAGGATTTACAAGCCACAGCCAAAATTAATTTTGTAGTCCACTAACTTCAGCATTTTAACTTCAATGAGCAGACAGGAGGAAAGCTGAAAGGGGCAAACGAGGGGAGACAACCTCGAAACTTTAAATTGGATTTGTACTTTGTAACCATGATCAAGGCTATTCAAAACATGGTGTTTTTTTTTTTTTTTTACTTAAAACATTGTGAGTCATCCCCAAGAGAAAATCTATAATTCTATTCATTTAGTTCACTTTGATTCATATACTGTAGCTTGGTAGTGCTGCAATGTTAGGACACATTTTCTCCTCTTTGATAGTGTTTCCCAAGGCAGTAAAGCACATGTGGGTCCAGAGACAAAAGGACCTTTTACCAGTGCTCTGCGATGAAGAACTTACCTCTCTTGCTCCATCCTCATCTTCATCATCTCCTCGTCTGAAGCCTGCGTTTCCTCTGTCCTCCACTTGCTGGAGCCTTTACGATCTATTTTTTCCCCCAACCTCTCATCTTTACGGTGCTTCCCGAACCTGGAATACAAAAACAGGAACAATGAATGAGTATTATTATATTTTTTATGGTGTGCCGTATGGTTGAACTAAAAATAACAATACTGCGTTTATTTGTTTAAACTGTTCTAATCAAACAACTCTTTGCGAGTCTCTGGTGTAATTACATTACAGAATAAAGAAATAGGCCAGAGAGTAGATGGAAAGCTGGAGGTCACACAACCATTTCAAGAGTATATTTTAAATAATTTAAATCGCAGACACTCATCTATTGAGACAGCAGGTAAGGTTATAAATATGTGATACTTTTCTGTACTACTCCTGCCCTCCAGAGCCTTAACAGCTACTCAAAGTCAATTGATCTGATGAAAAAACCAAAAGCACCCAACAGGTATGACTTAACAGTCAGTCAAGTCCTCAAATTAAGCATTTGAAAAGTACTTCTTACAAGTTCGAACCCAATTCTGTTCATTGGGGAGGGGGGCAAATGAAGACTGTGTAGACACAGCCCATCACAGTAATTATATTCATAGGGAGGGAGTGGCGCTTAACGAAATAGGAACCATTGCAGAGATATTTCAGCTTGATTGACTCAGTATAAAGCTGCAGCCTGTTGAAGAAATGACTTTGGCACCGCACTCACTTCCACAATGAACCTCCGTGATTATTCACAGGGAAATTGGTCTGCAGAGAATATATACGACTTCTAAAGAGACAATGCTGAGAGAAACCAGAGGTGTGTGTGTGTTAATGAAAGAGACAGTAGATGGTGAACAAGGGAAAAAAAAATGAATGCACACAAGAGAAACTCAATGAATGAAACATTAAGACCAAAAACTAAAAAACGCTGAAGAATACAAAGACAACCTCATGAAGTGTAGGTGTGTGTGTGTAAGTGTTTCGAGAAAAGAGAGAGAGTAAAGAAAAATGTGAAAAATAGAGAAAGATGAAAAGAAAGTGAAGGAAAGAGGAAGTCACAGGATCAAACACAAACCAAAGAAGTGAAAATCCCTGAAGTGTTGCATGTGTGGAGTGTGTTTAAGAATTAAAGAGAGAGAGTGAGACAGTGTAAATTACCAGAATTGGAGTAAAAAAGAAAAGATATGAGAAAAAAAAATACAACAAAAAGATACATACTGAGATGTGAAGCATGTGAATGTGTGCATGAAGAGCAACAGAGAAGAAAAACAGGAAGAAGGAACCAAAACAAGCAAATGAATTTGCAGAGAAAAGCCAGTGGTGTGAGTGTGTAGGAGTGTGAGAAATGCTAAAACAAAATAGCGGGAAAAAAAACAACACTGAATGGGAATAAAGGTCAGAGGAAAAAAACAAAAAGAATGGCAGAGTGAGACAAAATATGTAGAAGGCAAAATGAAATCTAAAAGAATTGTGCAATATTGTGTGTGTGAGACAAGAAAATAAGAAATGGGAGGACTGTGGGAAATGAAAGAAAGGGTGAGAACAATGAAGAAAAAGTTAATAAAAAAAAGATGTGTGTGCGAATCAACAGAATGAACAAAGAATGAGACAAAAATCACACTTAAGTTCTAAAGAATAAGAGTAATGAGAACAGACTCAACACAGTTACCTAGCTGGCTCTGATGTCTCCACTATGCCCTGAGTGAGTTCAGATAAACCCTTTAAAGGGATAAAATACTCCCGATTTACAAGAGAATGGAACCTAATTCTCTGACTTGCAGCCTCCTGGTGGCCTAATGGACTAAAGCCCAAAAAACAACGGAAATGGAGCACTAGCAGCGCACATCCTGTATCGCTTTGGCATCAGTGTGAACCACGAAGAGTGAACACGCATTCAGTGCACACAGCACACAGATGCTACCCAGGGGTTCAGCATCTGGTCCTTTTTGTTGCCTGCCATGTGCAGATCTCACACAAATACACAGATGAGGCAGACATTAGATGGCTACTGCTGAATCTGGTTTTCCATTATTGACCCAGTGTCTACCAAAACTAATTACATATATAGACCTTTTCATTTTTAAAATCACATTTAAAGAGGAGTCAAGACAATCCAACAAGTGGTGTTCTGGTAACCAAGTAAGACGCTGGCCATGTAACACCCCCCCCATTCAAGTTTGGCTGGGAACCTTAGTTGCATCTTGTCCCCCGTCTCTCCCCCTTAACAACAACACAACAACAACAAATAATGATGCTGTGGAGTGTAAAAGACAAACAGGGAAGCCAAGGGATGGGAATCGGGAGGAGAAACCGCAGTAAGGATGGTGGGGGGGCTTGAAGACTAAGGTCCATTACCTGATTAATTTAACTGCGGCTGCCTGAAAAGCTCAGAGTGACGGCTCGCCGTTAATGCTAAGAGCGGGAGTGATCTATCACAGCGAAAGACGGTTGACACTTTCTCTCTCCACACCACTACACTTCATTAACAGTCCTTTAAAAGACAGCCCAACTCTCTTTGTCACACACACACACACACACAAAGATTTATGACTGAATGGGAAAAACTTTGAAGAGGAGACAGGAGTATTAACCATGACACCGGGGCATTTAATAATCTTATATTCCAGGCACAGTTAGGCCCGCCTCGTTTTGTGAGCCCGACGCCATCGATAAAGAGGCTTTGACAGGTTTCTGTGGTTTGAAAAGACAACTTCAAAATGTCAAGGCTTCAGCTAATTCAATTCAGGAGACCACCCATGTGTCACTGCTAATCCTTTTAACAGCACAAAAAGTGAAAACAAGTCTGATGGGGTTGTGGAGGGTTTTGGGTGGCATATTGGATATGCAGTACCACTGGAGGGCCAATAAAGCAGGGCAGTCGGTTCATCAGAAAGTGGTGAACTTGGGATTTAGTCAGGAATTATTGTCACTAAAATATGATCAAAGCATGATAGTGTCAAAGAAAAAAAAAGTCCAAAATGCCAGTGATAATGCAGAAATGTTTGTCTGGCCTCCATTCACCTTTTGATAAATGCAACAGCTAGTCATCTCGGATCAGAGTAAAATACTGACTTTACTCCCAGATTAACGTGAGGTCTCACTTTTATTTAAGCATGACGGCAGCCGTCTATGGTACAATTAGAAATACAACACAAGCAAAGCAGAGTGGATGTTCTATCTTTTAATAGCTGCACTGGGGGAGCAACACACCTACGGATGATAAAGTATGGTAACAGAGATCGTTTTGTGACTCATGGCTCATTTGCAGCTTGGCTTTGGGGATGGCAAACGTCTGGTGTGCCAACACTTTGGTCATGAGCAAAATACTGGATAGATTTTGGTGAAATTCATTCAAAGAGGACGTATCCTAACAAAGAATAAAATCTAGTGCCACCCACAAGTCACAATTACTTCTGTACTGACAGGATGCCACTAACATGAATGTCCATCAGCCCCAGCTGTACTTTGTGATTAATTCAAACACTTAATGCGAACATTCATTCTATTATGCTCTTATTTGTGTAATAGCATGCTAAGAAAATATGCTAAATTTTACACTCTGTACTAAATGCACTTAGCATGTTGACATGCTGTTATTAGCATACTAATATGCTGACATTATGCTAATACTGCCATTCAGCTAAAGGTAGAGCTAAGACAAATAAACCTGGGGAAGTCCAGATTAGACTCATGAAAGCTGACCCTGACAATGTTCTAAAAAGGCCACCATATGACCAAACTTGAGATTTTTGCTGTTAATAGTATGGTCTATGAATAGCAAAGCCATGACTTAATTTCTCACTTTTCTGACAATGTTTTCCTTTTTCTGGTATGTAATGAGTATTGCAGCCTCATAGGGCTGCCAGCCAGGTCTTAATTTGTAGGCACAGCTGGGACTACAGGCAATAAATTACAATGAACACACAACATTATCAGCAGTTCATAAACCATCAGTATTAGCATCTTATCTCTCATGTTCTGTTCTGTTCCTTTGAACAGAGCATGACGCAAGAATGTCCCACCATCCATGACAAAAAACGCAAGTGTGAGTTCCTAAGAAAACCCATGGGCAGACGGTGGAAATGTTAAAAAAAAACAGGCATCACAGTGCTTCTTCTGCAACACATCATGAAGCTTGTCACTGCGTGAGCCTTTTCTAAGTTCAGACTTGTTCACTTGTTCATGACAAGAACACACACATGCACACATACAACACACACACACACACACACACACACACACACTAAAACCACTGCAAAATTAGTGCAGCCCTTGAATTTCTGGGCAAAGACCGTCTTCACTGGTGCCAAGCTAACAGACTGGGTGTTGCTTCAGAGTCCAAGTGATGATCAGTGTGTGTGAGAGAGAGAGTGTGTGTGTGTGTGAGAGAGAGAGAGAGACAGACAGAGAGAGAGACGGAGACAGGGAGAGAGAAAGAGAGAGAGAGAGAGAGAGACGGAGACAGGGAGAGAGATAAAGCTGGCAGGTTGTGCTGTTGGCAGGGGTTGATGGTAATGAGGCTTTGATTGGGACTGAGTGTGAGGCCTTCGAGACATGAGAGGGTCAGGCGGTGACAGCTCTGTTGATCTCACTCTCTCACTCACACACACACACACACACACACACACACACACACTTCTGACTTCTACAGGTCCACTCCTGATCCACCTCTCCTACATGCAAACTCACATCAAAGTGTAAGCTCCTGACACTCCTGCACCAAAAGCCTTCACTCAGTCATTCTCTATCACTCACACACACACACTCACACTCGAGCTCAATCACATGGCACTCATTGGGAGCTTTTGACGTTCAGTGGAGGCCACTCAGGGGAACCAGCTTGCTCACATAACATTTGATGGTGTGACAGGGCTGCACTTTCATACGCCTTTAAAAAAAAAAGGCGTTGTTCTCAACACATTCACCCTCTGCGGTTTGCGCCAGCACACACATCTGTATTCTGTTTCATCGTGACATGTTGACAGTAACGAAACATGCAAATTTGGATAACTTTATTTTCCCCTTTAAGTAACATTTGTTGCTATTGTGCTCACTGCTACAGTAAACTGGAGCTCCCACATATCCACCTGTCAGTCAAACAATGCAGGTGTTCTTTTCTTTGGATTTTCTCATAATTCTGCTGTGAGCCTCTGAATGCGGTGGTTTTTATTAATGCAATGTTACATAACACAAAAACTCTAAATCTTAAGAAATCTAACTTTATTCTGTTCTTGGTCTTTTCAGATTTGGACAATATTCCAACAAGCCAATCTACTTTGCTCCTTTTTGTTCTAACTGAACAGCAACAGTAATGTAAATAATTTTATGATGTAAACATGGCTGGGTTAACCTCCTAGGGGGTCCTTAGGCTAATATTATTGTCTGGGGTCCTCCTATTAAACCCCATGATGTAAACTCTATGCAGAATGCAGAGTTTTATGATACTAGAATTTCTTAGGTTTGCTGTGTGGAAACTTTATTAGATACAAAGAAATGCAGGAAGATGTAATGAAAGGAAAACTTAAATTATAAACGGTTTCAAACTTACAACACAATATCATATTTACATAAAGACAGAGCAGGGTTAACATCCAGAAAATAATCATGATTATGTTTCTATTTTTGGTGAATCGTGGAATGTATTTGAAATGTGTGTCAATAATACATCAATGCAGTTTTGAGGAATTTTTGCTCATGAAAACAAAGTTTTGTAAGTAATTGGTAAAACAGCATTACCTGACATGATGTGTTCAGAGGAGAAAATGCCAAAGGTTTTATGAGCTACCATGAATCATGAGTGTGCTGAGTCAATACTGCAATAAAATGTTTGTGAATGATTCTTTGAAGTTGAGGATGTGACTCAGACTAGATGTACAGATGGGTTGAATATATCTCACATCATTACTCTGAAGAGCACAGCTGTCTCTGCCAGTAAACGCTGGGCGTCGATCAAACAGGCCGTCAGACAGTTTTAATGAAGCAGATCTGATGTGGCCAATATCGAACCAATCAGAGCACCATAATGCTGATGCTCACTTAAACAAAACACCAATTGTTATCATCTGGAGGGACGAGAGGAAAACTGGAATTCAGCGTGTGCGAATGTGTAGACATGAGACGACGAAGACTACCGCAGTGCGCGTTTGTGATTTCAGTGCAGTTCTTCATGTGTGGGCAGTTTATGCGCTTTGTAGAATCCTCCCATGTCTGTGTGACTACAACAAATATATTTATGTATGTGTGTTCTCTACTAATCATTTCTGCATGTGTATGAGTGTAAACTATGCCTGCATGCACGAGTTTGCAGTATTTGTCCATGTGCATCCCGCTGATTACTCCTTTGTGTGTGTGTGTGTGTGTGTGTGTGGTCCCGACTGCCGTCCATGAGTCTCTCTGTTCTTCTAGAAGTAAGCTGGTGTCATTTGAAGCGATCCCACCTGTTTGAGACAGAGCTCTGCTGGCTGCAACCCCACGGCACCCCTGAGGGCCAGATAGCTCCATTTTGGCTGGTGACAGCCCAACAATGTCTCTTTTACGGTCCTCCGTCCTCCCTGATTCTTTTATGTAAACTCTCCCTCATTCACTGCTCTCCTTTTGTCCTTCTTTGCATTGCATTCCTCTATCTTGAAAGACATATTCAATATCTTACGGTATATGTATTTAAAGGCTCAAGTATGCCATAGAAAACCCCCCAAAAAGAGGAATTTTAGAGGCTGTGTATTTTTCTGTATTAGACCTAGTGAATGCTTATTTTTTTAATTCTGTTCAGATATGTTGATGCACACAAGGGTTGAATTTGGTGTAGTGGTGAGTCTATATATGAACCTTCATGTCTTCATATTACGTATATATATAATCTCACTTAAAGCTCCACTTACTAACTTTTTATGGAGCTGTCAGTTGTCGTGTGGTTAGCTCAGCTGTCATCAGATGACCGTTAAAATAAATGACTTAATTACAAGAGGCCTCCCAATGACAAGTGGGGTACTTCCATCTGCTGATGAAGACTAATAAGTGGACCTTGAGTTGAGATCATTTTGCCAACTACTGCTTTCGAGGTCAAGAATAAAGTTTTACGCTCTAACATGGAGTTAGTTTAAAATAAGTTTCATCCATGTGCATTTTATTAGACCTTTTTATCAGTCACTAAAATTCAGTTTCTGTCTTCAACAATATTTTTGTTTTTCTTTCACTACCCACTGCACCAAACTGCATCTTCCTTTCCCATCTTTTGTTTCTCCCACACTCCATCTCTGTGGACCTCATTAGCTTCTTCTCTCAGACAAGAGTCACTGTTTTCCCTTCCCTGTCACTGCCACTTTGGCTGATATGATATACAGATATATTTTATTACTGGCCGGGCCCAGAGGCTTCCCCGCTGATCAGATGGAGGGAGGGCAGACCAAATGATCTGGACACCAACGGTAACAGGAATGGAGGAAAAATGGGAGGGAAAGTATGGACTAATGGGATGTGTATATGCGAGTGAGAGAGAGAATTTCTGTCAATTTACCCATAAAGGATTAATTGACAGGTAAAATGAGCCCTCGTAAAGTGTGGTATAATGTCACATCAAACTCGACATTTAAGGGGCTCTTTGCTCAAACATGAAGACGGCACACAAAACTCACTAAATAAGGGTGTATCAGCTGTTTGCGGTAGATATTGGTCAGTGTGGTCAGATATTGGTCAGGTTTCGTGCTAACATTGTGCAATGGCCAGACAATACAGTAAAAGTGTTAAATGAAAATCTGTCTGGTACACAATGTACTTGCAAGACAAGATAAGGTCTGAACACACTGTGTACTTACTTCTTACACTATGTTCTTAGACAGTTGCAAGGTGATTCAAGTGTCTTAACTATCAGGAGAAAAGTCTTACCTGAACATGTCCCCGAGTCCTTTCAGCATGCCCTTCTTGGGTTTTCCCTTGTCTTTCTCTTTCCCACCATCCTGCTTCTTCTTCTCCTTCCCTCCCTTGTCTTTGTCTTTCTTCTTCTCCTCTTTGGTGCGATTAGTGCCATTGACCAGGGGTTTTTCGGAGCCGGACAGTGGCGTATGGTCGGCCACCGTGGACACGGAGTCTCTCCCTGATCGCGAACTCTCCTCTGTGTCCTCCTCCACTGCAGATTGGGAAAGACATGAGGAGAGGGACAGAGAACGAAACAAGGAAAAGAAAGGATATGTTCTGTTTAACCAATGAACAGGTAATTCATGTAGAACTGTAACACTCATGAAACTCAATAAGCCTAATAACTGCAAATCACATGTCTTATGAATGTGAAATTAAGTCTTCTAAGCACCTAATACAAGTGATTGAAAAGCTCTGTTCTACAATGAAAATAGAAATCATTGGAGACCATTAGACACTTATAAAATGATGAAAAGTAATACATTAATTACATTCATCCTTTTTATAATCCTTCTTAAGATCCCTCATATTAACAGTGTGATGACATATAAGACAGTGATATGCCATTGCCACAAGCAGTGATAGAATCAGCTGCCATACATTGAGAGCATTAGTCAGAATGCTTTCACTCCCATGCATGAGTATAGAGGCCACACATCCAGGTGACACAGTTTCAATATCAGTCCATGTTATTGATTACCATTGTTATGTTAGTGCAGTTTAGTTACATCTCAGTAACCCATAATGCAATTTCATTCAAGTCATCATTGTGCAATTTCACATTTCGGAAATGTTCCAGATGTTCCTTGCTGAGGGACACGGGCAGGACTCCCAACTGCTGATAGATATGATACTTCAGCCATTGTGGGATCGAACCTGTGATTTCTCAGAAACAGGACAGACTTGTTACCCGTTGGCTGATATGCAAACTGAGGATTTCTTACATGTCTCCATGCCTTCATCCTCTTCTTCTGTTGCAGCCGGGCGGTCGTAGGATTTGTCGATGGCTGCTCTGAAGCTCTCGTTGCAGCCCCGCCCCCTGATGATACGGGGGCGTGGCCTGTGGAAGGGGAGGTCCCCATTGAGGGTTACCTCGGCAACAGCTGTCTGCAGGCTCTCGAGAGAGCTGGACTTCTTTAAGCCGAGTGATGGTCCCACATCCTTTGTGGAAGAACCTGATGGGAGGATACAGAGGCATGTGCTGTAGGAAAATGGACCAACTTTTATCACCAAACCTACAAAGTCCCTATTAACAACCCATCTTAGAAATGTATACCGTAGTATTTAATGACCAAATTCAGTCCATTTTCATTCTTACCAATCAGCTAAACACCTACCAGGTCATTGTTTTTAACTTTAAAATAGATGAGGAAGGATGGTAAATCATTTTTTTTTTCAGAAAATTTGGATCAAAAATATGTTCAGCAGTAGAGGCCTACAGTGGCTCCAGCTGTACTTTGAACTAAACTCAAGTCAGCATCTCATTGCTTGGGTGATGCGGATGAAAGACAATAGGCAGTATCATTTTGGCCAAAAGTTCAGTGAAAAGTTGTCTCAACCTGTGGCCTCATTTATCATTTCCTAATCTATTCTAATATTTATTTTAAGAAAGCCGACTAAAAACACACTTAAAGACTAAAAACGTAGAATCTAGATTCACGTCTGTTCCATTCCATCCTGATTTCAATCTGTGTTTACATAACCTTAAACACTTTGTTAGTTTTCCCATGACTATGGTCATGATTAAAGCCATGTTAAAGCATTTTCAAGGATTAAGGATGACCTAATGCAAGAGAAGCAACCTTATCATGAGAGTTATGTTACAATATGACCTAAGAGGATGATTTAAGAGGATGGATTGAGAGGATGAGAGAGAATTTTTTTCTGACTAAGCAACGTGACATATTTTACAACAAGCCACTACTTGCCAATTCCACACGACCATCAACAAAGGCTGTCCAAGTATGACCTCAGAGTCTCCACAGCTCATTCTTGGATATGCTCAAACAAACCTCACCACGACCCTCAACGTCAACTGAAGATGTCATTAGCACATGCGGTAAGTGTGATGGCAACAAAACAGAACCTGCAAATAAACCATTTTATTCTCAGACTGTATGCTCTAGCTTTTTTCTTCACCATTTTTCCTTAATTGTACCTACACATTTCCAGCTATAGTAACATTAACAAAGCCCTGCTCTGTTCTGCAGGAATGTTACTTAAATGCAACAAAACCATTTGAGAGGCACTGAACCAAAATATCACTCACTGTACATGGATCTACCAAAAAATAGACTAGAGGCATGAAAATAGTGATACAGTAAAAGTATGTCAGTCTTGCGTATGAATTTGGTGGCCGGTGAATGGGAAAACAATTACATAAACCAGATTATGCATAAACGAATAAAGGAATTGTCTGCCTCATCAAACAAGTGCTCTCTCTACTGCTGGTGGACCATCTCTGTTTAGTGAGTTAAGAAAAAACACCTGGTGTACCGTAACATGCCACGCCTCAGAGGACCAATAAGCAGCTCTGACAAAAACACACCATATTTAAACCTGGATACTGTTTGTTTCACCAAGAAAGGAAGCTCATTGATTGTGTGTACTGTGTGTGTGTGTGTGTGTGTTTGTGAGCGTCTAACACTCCTCCTGACTGACTACAAATTTCATTACAAGATGTGGCTCAGAATGAAAATAACCATCAGCAAAATAGGAGAAACATGACAGTTTAATTAAACTAAGACTATTTGTACGGTGGTGCGGGCATAATTTTTGTTCCCATATGGCACCTTTCACAGGCTGAGAACATGTACGGGTGGAAAATAAATGTAAGAAGATAAGGTGAGGAAGTATGGAGGTAAATGGACGAGTCCTAATCCCCTGGGTGGTGTCACTTAAGAACCGCTGAAGCAGAAGGCTGCAAAATACACAAGGCCTGACAGATTAACATGTGGTGCCATGAGGGAAGAGAGAGTGAATAAAAGAGAGAGAGATAGGGAAAGAAGGAGTGAGGAAGAAAAAGAACAGCAGCATAAAGTTTGTAGTGAAAGGAGGAGTAAGAAAGGAGCAAAGAGAAAAACAAATGTCAAAGGCAGAAAGGAAGGAACTTCACCTTTCTTTTATTTTTTTAAAAGAAACGATATCTTTTTGACCCGCTTTTATAGATCTGCGTCTTCAGCAGGGCCAAAAGGACTTTGATGTCACATTATGTTTACAGTATTGGCTGGGTTTTGTGATTTAAATTATTATTCTAAGCATAATGGACTTGCCTTTCTAGAAACAAAGTAAAATGTTAATACAGTCAATTAGAGTAAAGTATATTGAAATTTATTCAAATGACCTGCCAGGGCTGTAGAATTATTTCAAATAGCAAGTCTGAAACAAGATAAAAAAAAAAATGTGCCAAGCTTCTTGTTTACAGTGAAACCAGAAAAAGAATAAAAATACTCAGGAAAAAAAACAGAAATGGAAAATTGAATACATGCAGAGTGAACAAGCTAGTGGGTTGGCGGCCTCCCATTCATTCTCATCAGCCTGTCCTGTTCCCTTAACGTCTCACTGAGAGCCGGGCTGATAGGCTTTTCACGCTGCACACCCACTTTACTTAAAGGCTTTGCCCAGCGCCATTCACTACAGTCACACTTCAGTGGCAGTCTAAAAAAAGATAATTTACACTGTGTTGGAGATCTGACAAATGGCATTTAGTCACAAACACGAAAAAAACTTCCTTTTCTTTGTAAAAGAAAAAAACTGGTGATGAGGGTTTTATCAAACACTGTCCCGTTCAGTCAGGCCTACCTGGCCACAGAGAGTGTACTCAAGAAATGTGGGAGAAAAAAGGGGAACCACGTGCTCATCTCTTTTGCATTTCTTTCTTGAGGTAAAACAAGCAAAATTGCAAATAATCAGGTCTGGCGAAACAGCTCACACACAGGGTCTGACAGAAATGTGAAAAGACAACTAAATGGATTATTTCAAATCTGGCAACCAGTCAGTCCGTTCTGAATAATCTGTGTCAGTGTGTTTGGACAGAGAACACTCCTACTCATCTGCAGATAAACATTATCCCACCAAGTTAAGTAGTGACAGGCTTACAATAACAAATACAGAGCTATCATATAGCAGCTGGAACGAGGAGGGGTCAGATTGGTGCTGACACCAAACTCACTTGGAACTGGCAACAGCAGGGTTATTGATCCACTCTGCAAAAAGGAAATCATCAATACTTGGATTTCACTGCCTCTGTAATCTCTGCAGAGAGTTCAATATGTAATGACAAAGGATGCTAACTGCAGCTGAATGTCAAAAATGAGTATTTTGTGGTCTGTGACACAAATTCACAAACTGAAACAGTAATATAGCATCTTCCCAGTCTGACATTTCAAAGTTATCTGGCTTTTATCCAAATTACCACATTGGCCCAGGCTGTGTCAATTCTTGTTAAATGAGGAGCCTAAATGGTCATCACAGAATCCACTTTACCAAACTCTGTATTTTGGTCCAAACTGTTTTTGTTTTTCTATAAATGCCCATTGGTCAGTGTTGCTCTCTGACAGATGTCAGGTCATGTGTCACTACATTGCTGCTTGACAGTTTAAAGAGCGACTTCCTGCCTACTGAGCAACATTAATCTACAACATGAAAACGCTGAAAGATGTCTCAGTAATAGCAAATAATTACATCTGGCAAATATTTTTTTAAACTTCCCAAAATGAATATCGATGTACTTGAATTCTAAAGGGATCACTCGTGGGACACTTTGTCATGTGAAAGTTTGACAAAGTCTACATGAAGTTGTGGACCCTGCCAACAGTCCTGCATTGTCCTCCATCACTGAAGTGTCCATGTCTAACATGTGGCAGCGGCCTGTGTCAATAAACCTCTCAGCCAATCGCAGCTCTGGAGACGGGGGCTACTATATCTCATCTCTCAGAACTGTCACAGTCTTTGGTTTCAGCAGGATGGTTGTGTTTTGGCTTTGGTAAATGGACCATGGATCATTTATGCTTAGTGGAGAGTTTAAGTTTTTAAAAAAGTAGGTAAAGTGACACCAGGGACCCACAAAGTAAAAATAAACCGTGGGCACTTAAAAACACAGGGTAAAATCTATTAGCCCACAACATGAGGGAAAATGAATGAATTGGTATTGGATTCCATCGTGTTTATACTAAATATCCACCTTAAAAGCAACTTCAAACTAAGAATCTGCCAGTACAATGACATAATGTCAGAATTTCATTGTTAAGGCAGATCACTCTGATTCAGATGAAACAATGGTGCATAATTAAAGAACACTCTTTGCTTTGCAGTGAAGGCAACTTGATTAACACCACAAACAAGTGCTCTCATATCACTTGCACATTTTTTCAGGAGTTTGACTGGAGACCAGTAGAAAATGCAGCAATGATGATAACACTAGCTTCCTTTAAAGTCAATATTTCTTTGAAGCATGACAAACAATCTTTCAATCTAAATCAAGCTGTTTTAGTTGCCTAAAGCTAATCAGACTGTAAACATAGAGGTGGAACATTTGAACAAGCACATAAGAATAATTTTTTTTTTTAGTTTTGTTTTCCTAATGCAGCTGACTCATCTGTTGCCGCCATTTGGCAGATACAGCGCATTAAATATGGAGCACACGATGTCATCCTTATCAACTCATGATATCACAACATGACAGAATGTTGGAAACTATTTGCTCTCCATCTCACGGTTGCTGACACTCTGTTAAACGGTTCCGACAAAAGTATTAAAATGCAGATCAAAGTATCCACACTTTTCTACACAACCTCTTTTGATCCTCCTTTCACACTTTTTTGTGTTTCTATCTTCACACTTTATTATTGAGTGAGAGTTCACAGTTGTACCTACAAGTTACTGTTAACTGCACCAAGACAGCTTCCTTCGTACACCCTAAATCTCCCCTCTCTCTCTTTCTCCTTCTCTGCATGTCTTCCTTCAGTGGGATCCATCTTTTTGTCCAAGTCGCTGATATCTGAGGCAGGCCTTCTATTCAGTCAAGGCGACAGTGAAAATACACAAGACATGACAATGACGGATGACTCGCTGTCAGCTCGCTGCCTTAACCAAGGACAGAGTGCTTCTTTTGCTCTCCCTCGCCTGGCACACACACACACACACGTGCAATTCCTGACACACACACAAAACAATTAGTGCTACAGCTGCATTGAAGGCAAAAGGGAGAAAATCAAATCTGTAGTCACCCGACTGCTTTCACAGCCATGTTCAGCAGCGACCTCAAACTGTGGCCAGGATTGCAAGACTTCACTCTGCGCACTGATATATTTGTCTTGTCAAGAATGAGCAAAACACCGAACACAGGAAACTACTACACAAATACATATAGAGTAGAACGGTGGATAAACCCTCCGAAAGCACAATCTGAAAGTTTGCCACTGAATTCATATTTGTAGATCAATATGAGCAATTTAATGTCCGTCATTGTTGTTATGAATCGATCTGTTCTGCAAAGCACTAGAGACAAGTTGCAGTTCATTTCTAAGTCTAGCGTGAAAACTCCTCTAACTTGGTCTCATCCGTGCAGCTACAAGTGTTCTCCAGCTTAAGTGTCGTCAAATAACTAAACATCAATCCCATTTACGTCTTATCATACAAAGAGTAAATGTCGAAAACATGGGCTGTGAAGGTAAATCTGAGGTGAAATGAAGGACCTGTGAGAGAGAGGTATAAATTGGTTTTGACCAAGTGAACATAAATACTGGCTGCCAACATTGATGTGCAAATATTTTCATCAAACTATGTGCACTTTTGATTAGTTAATGGAAATTTCAACGGAAAATTTGACATTTATTGACAAGTATCGGCACATACTGTACATTATGAAATAGTCTGCAAATGGTACCTTTTTTTCAGATTTAGTACATTTCTTATTTGCTGATGTTCAGCATGATGTTTATTTCAACATCTGTAATTCCATCAGTACAACAGCATATTCCTGTCATATTAACTACTCCGCTACACAGAGTTTCTCTTTTTACTGACTACTGTTCTCACGCACCATTTAATTCCAACTGGTGCTACTTTGCCGTTCTTTTGATCACCATTAAGTAACTGTCAAAAACTAATCAAAATAACAAATCCTTTGAGCAACTCAACGGCCTTTGCCTTTTTCTTAGAGCATTTTTAATCTGAAATATCTACAGGAGTTGCTGCAATTTATTGACAGCTGCACAAAAGAAAAGAAAAGAAGAACTGATCAGAAAAAAACGAGTTAATGAAATACAGTATTTCTCAGAACAGAGAGGTGAGTTTCACCTTGACTCCCTTCCAATGATTGAATCAATGCAATTAACCTACACATTATACAGAAGTTGCCATGACAGCCATTGTAGTACTCACATCCTTTACTTACTCGGGAAACAGACGGCATTACATCCAATAGCGGCTGTTATTTGAGGGTTTGCAGTGTATGTTGGCAAAGAATGTGCTAAATCTGATTGGACAGTATTGTGTGATATATCATCATAAAACAGCAACACTGTAATTAATCAGATCTCCCAGGGGCTTTTAATTTCACATAAAAGTCAAACACCAATTATACCCCTCAGTCTCACAAGACAGATGTGAACCATGAGAAGAAAAGGTGATGTGACGGTGGCGAAGGTAAGTTTTCCGTTCTACCTTTTCAGTGCACCAGTCCTTACCTGTGTGGGTCTCGGGACGAGGAGTGAGGTTAATCTCGTCGGCTACTGTTAAAGGAAGGGGAAGGAAAGAGGGGATGGATACAAACATTTGGGGTTCAGTTAGTGCCCATTACATTCCACATGCAACATCCAGGTAGCGCTGCAAACATCACAAACTGCTTCATCTCAATTAGGATCTGACGCCATGCGAGACAAGGAGGTGGAGGAGGGGGGGGTGGGTGAAATGAAAAGAGGGTTTGAGGATAGCAATCAGACTTGTTGTGATATCAACACGGCACAGAGCAGCAATCTGGTCGGGAAGATTAGATATGATTATAGAGAGTGCGAGCAGAGAGACTGTTGCAGCCAAAGCAATCAGCGACTGTTCGGAGCCATTTCAAGGTGAATCAACACAGTGAAGTTCTTGACTTTGGCGACAGATGCAGAGTCTGTTTCCATACAAAAGGCAAGGGGGTGGAATGCATTTAAATATAAGAAATATGTGTGAAACACTGGGGGCGTGCAGGGATATGTACTCAAGGTTACATGAAATCAAAGTTTTACAGAGTTTGAAGTAGCTGAAGGGCACTGACTTCATCAAATGACTATAGAAATATGCACACAAGCCTTAAATGCTTGACTTTTTAAAATCCAGTTAACCCAACACATCTCATATTATTTGGGGGGAGAAAAGGGAATTTTACCTCTCCGTTTGGAAGTTTTGAGATCTTGAGTTTACTATGTGTAAATTACCCGGAAATACTGTACGATTTGTAGTGAGCAGTTATGATTGATATCACATTCCACCAATGCCACACCAATGTGGCTGAGGAGAAGAACTGTACAAAATGCTTAATATTAAACGGTATATCTTGAGGAAAATGGGCCACAAATGTGACCAAAGGGCTAAGAAGCGACTGAATTATATATATTATATATATATATTTGCACTAAATAAATCAACACTTGGGTTCCCAGGAAGACTTGGGTAATCCTAGTGACTGAAAGCAGGTACGTGTTTTCACATTAGTCCCTGCTCTTGGACAACATGTCTTATCTCCATGACATCAAATGAAAAACCCAAATTATGGAAGGAATATGGAGGTTTTGAAAGTTGTACCTAAATCCATGCTCTTGGACTTGCGTGTCTTGATGATCTCAAGCTGACCAGCATCTCCAAACTGCTTGGTGCGTTTTTCGGACATGCTCTGGCGCCCGAAGCCTTCTCTTTGGAAAGAGGCGTCTGGGTGATTTTCATCGTGACTCAGGGAGCTGTATGTAGGGTTGAAGGGTGTGATAAGGAGATTAGATAAGATTGACTTTATTGATCCCACACAGGGTAATTTGTGAGAAAGCGCTAAAAGGAAAGATAAGAACAGATGAACAGTCTAGATAACTACAATTTCTAGTGTGCTGTATAAAATATGAAAACAGAAAAAAACTAACAAAAACAACAATTAAGTTAAACCAACATAATGAAATACATAAAAAGCAAAAAAAAAACATACATATAAGAGAAAAAGACAGAAGCACAGAAGAGATAGGGAGTTGACAGGGGAATAGAGTTTAATAAAATAAGAACAAAAACAGATAAAAGAGAAATCAGGGGAAGAAAAGAATAAAGAAAGGGGAAATAAATGAAGAAATTAAAAAGAGATTGTGGAAAGAGAAAGAGACATTAAGGGAGAAGGAGAAAATGACCCAGACATAAATAGAAAGACACAAAGAGAAATAAAAGAGTTACTCAGAAAGACTTTACATGGAACAATTCGTCTTTCTCATCACTGACAAAAACACACATAAATATACACATTCAACACTGTGGCTCTGATTGTAATTTCATGCCTTTCACTTAAGTTTCAGAGCAGCGAAAATGAACAATGGTGAACAGTTCGGCCATTACTGCAGCTGGCCTCACTGTGAAGATAAACAGAGGAAAAGCTGAAGTTGTGGTACATGGAAGAGGCTGGAAAGTACTATACCAGTGCTGAAACGAATCCCGAATTTAGTGATTAGTCAGCAACAAGATAGTTGTCAACTACTCTGACAAATGATTCATTGTGTGGATCACTTCTGCCAATGCCAAACAATCTCTGAATGATCAGAACACGGGTCCTTCACATCAGGCTAAGAGGCCAGTATGGAGGAGGGCTGCCCCTACAAGCGCTGCTTACAATCAGAGGGCAATCAAGGAAAACACACACACACCAACAGATATCATAGCAGACACACTGTTCAAATGACAAGGTTTTACAAGGTGAGGTGTTTTTTTAAAAAAAAAATAATGTATTTGCTGTGCAGGGAATTTTAGGCTTGTCAACAGTTTAAGACCTAATTTGTAGCAAAAGCAAAGTGAGTGCTGAGCTGAAGGAACGACTCAGCGTAAGTGTTGACATGATGTGGGACAAGCTTAAGATAAAGGTGCTACATAAGACTCTGACATAGGAAAAAAATTAAGTTTTGCTCACCTGTCATTCTGACAAGGAGGCTCTTTGGCCCAAGGCGGCGTCATGTCAGCGGTGAAGCCGACATCGTCGTGGGAGCTGGACGAGGACTGGTCAGATAGGTGAGGTGGGAGGAGGGGCGGCCGGTCATCCTCGATTATCACAGTGTCATCCTGCGGCATGTTGACGGTCGGTGAGAGCTGATAGTTTCCTGGAGGAGACAAGATCTTATTTACTGAGCGGAGTGGAGCAAAATGAGCTGCATCATACGTTTGCCTGATGATGATCACCTCTCCTGTAAAGCTGATACTTAAAGGAATAGTTTGACATTTTGGAAAATATACTTAAATCCTACAAAAGTTAGATGAGAACATAGATACCAGTCATACCTGTATGTTAAACACAGAGCTGGACTTGGGCGCAGTTATGTTAGCCTGGTTCTCTTGTATCTCTTGATGAAAAACTACACCCTTCATGGTGACACCAAGACTCCAAGAGGTCACTGTTTCTGGCTGCTGTTTTGCTGAGAAATAGCTCTGAACTCCCTATAAATCCACAAATTGCTGTTTTTATTTTTTTGTGTACTGATTGAACAAACTAAATAACGCAAGTTAGTCAGTACGCTGTATCGGCGTCAGTAGGTATGTTCTTTTTTACTTTTAACAAGAGGCTAGCTGTTTCTGCTTCCAGTATTAATGCTAAGCTAAGCTAATCACCTCCCAGCCCCGGCTCTAGTCTTCCTGCACAGGCACAAGAGAGGTAACAAACTATTCATCTCACTCCTGACAAGAAGGTGATTAGAATATTTCCCAAAATGTTGAACTAATCCTTTAACATGTTGTTAAACTGAGTTACAAGCTGTTCAACACGTTCCTAATTTAATGTTCCTACATGAATCAGATTTGTTCAACCTTTTTTCTGCTCAAGGTTTTCCCCTTTAGACGTGTGCATATCAAAACCACTGAGCAATTATATCAAACATTTCAGCAGTATCTACAAGGTACATTTTCAATTAATGTCTTGCTCCTTAACACTGCTCAGTATTATGTGTACAAAAATATGAGTATCAATAATGAATCCCTCCGCAGCTGCTGATTATTCGGCACAACGACCACAATCGCTGTCAAATGACGTGCCATCTACACATGCATAAAATGAGTCATTTTCAGATTGAAATGTTTTGTCAGCACAAGTGACGCTGACACACCAGTCTGCCTGTGCTGCTCGAAAACGACGTAAATGGGATAACATTTCATTCCATTTGGTGAACATGTGACCACCTTAAAGTGCCATGGTGTCTAAACAGTGAATGGCTAGCATTCCTTCAGGGTTTGACTCTAGTTATTAAGTTCTTGGAAAATAAGACTAAACGCTTACAAAACAGCCCTCATTTCAACTCCATGGAAAACAAAAAGAAAACAAATAATAAATAGAATAAAAACACTTGTCAAACATTAGAAAAAGCTGGTCAGTTGCCCAGCTCTCTGCACAACACCCTCAGGAATGAATATATTTTTGCAAACAGGCAACTGCTGTGTCAAGCGTGAGACTGCAGTAACGGTTTACTGGCCCAACTAAAGGAAAACAAGTTTACAAAATTAAAAAGAAATAATTAAGAAAAAAAAAATATTGGGTAACTTTTTAAACCATGAAACATATTTTGAAGTTTTAAAGCAGAGTGAAACTGCTCCTGGCTAATCAGCTTATACCAAGTGGAGTTTGGCAGCAGGCACAATGGTGTTCCTATGTCAAAACACTATGATTAATTCAAGCTGTGCCCTCACCAGTAAAGATAAAAACTTCCCTGTGCTGAGGCGAAAAAATAAAATAGTCCCCTTTCTCTGCCTCTGAAAAGCAAGGCTTAAAAATTCCCATTGATATGCAGCACATGACTTTGTCTTTAATCTGTATTTTGAAATTGGGAGTGGGAGGGATCCTCGGCATCAAAAGAAGGGCAGCTTCAATGCTTCATAAAAAGCCTTGTGTACTGAGCTCAGGGAGGAGTTTGTTTGTCTTTAGAAAGCGTTTGGGCTTTAAAGACGGAGACCTGGAGGTCTGAGCCAGGCCTGCTGTTTGTTTCTCATAACCAAGCACCAAGGGGATCAATGTGCTACTGGGTGCTGCTGCTTCCAGCCAGCGTGGGTGAATGACCTGATGTAAAAGGAGCTGAATGCAGGAAGAAAGGGGGGACTGGCTGACGTGACGAAGTGAGTGTGTGTGTGTGTAAAGACATTTTAAAAAGTCATTGGTCACTGTTCTTTGTACCTTTCCTTAAATAATAAGACTCTACAAAGTGACCTTATTAGTCAAATTAACTCATTGATGCTCTTTGTACTCTCTTAACCCTGCTTTGGGAAAAAGACTGTAGAAATCTGCTGTGTGCTGCCAAGTGTTTAAACTAATAGTTTTTTTGTTTGCACCAGAGGGCACATTTCGTTTCACATTTCTGTTAAACCATGCTACAGCTTAAGAAAACTGAAATTGAAATTTTGAAATTTGAAATAATGATGTTTTTGTTGGCTTCTTGTATTGGTTTGCTGCTGTGAATCTTCCATTTGCATCCTCGCATCATTCACGTTTGCACAGGTAGCGTAGAACACATTAGAGGTCTGTCTCTGATAGGACGCTTTACAAGCTATCCTTATTCAGGGAACTTGGCACCGATAGTGTCCAGTGGACGTACGGCCTCCACTGCTCACACGGGGACATACATCATCGTTTTACATGGGGAGACAAAGAGGCTCAGTCCGTGATAATGTAGCTTGCTAACCCCTGGCCCCAGCAACAATGTCCATCATTTGCAGTTTTACCCTTCAACATCTTCATCCAGCAAAGTGCCCGGCTCCCAGGCCATCCATTCACAGCCGCCAACTGCAGCACGCCGGCCAAATTATGTATGTAACTCCAGTGTTCACGGAGCTTTGCACAATTAATTGACTATCAGCTTTTTCTTGCTCACAACGATCGCTTTAAAAATCCACTGTCCATCAACCTCTTAATATGCTTAACGCAGTCTGTGTAATATAGCGTGCTAAGATTAACTCAACAGTTTAATAACCACCCCTTTTTGGGTGGGCTCTGCCTAAATCAAAACAAACTGACTACTTCTGATCATTAGATCCTTGTGTCTCACTTGGACAGAAAGTTTTTAAGGATTTATTGCACTGTTGGATAGTTACCAGGATAATTTTTACTGACGTGCACTCTTTCGGAAAACAGCAACAGAGGCTGAAAATTTGAGAGTCTAATCTAAAGACACAGACATCGGACTGGACATGTTGGACTGCATCTGCAGAAGTGTGTGGGTAGACGGCCTTAAAAGAGTTTGACCTTTTCTGTATTAACTACAAGTGTTACGTTGGTTTCAGTATGTGTGTGTGTGTGTGTGTTTGTGCGACTTCAGCCCCCCCCCGCTGTGTGTGTTTGTTATCCACTGCGATTTTGGGAGTCCGGGTGAGTCCTCTAGCACAGCATGGCCACTTCTTTCTCCAAGACCACACACACACACACACGTACGCACACACATGCACTCACAGAAGCACTTAATCCCATTTCCCTAAGCAGTCCAATGCACGACACTGAGAATCCCATCAATGTCACAGTTTGAATCACTGCAGTACAATCAACTGGCAGCTACTGAGTAGAAAACCAATGAATCTGTCAACTCACTAGCCTGGTAAAAGGAGAAAAAAGCCTCTTTGTTTTAGTGCCAGCACCCGAGGGCAGCCATCCGCCAGCAACAATAGCACTGCCATGCGGACGGAGTGCACACCCATCACCTGAGAATCAAACCAATAAACACACATTATCTTTCTCAGTGGCTGTAATAATTTCTGACTGAGCTGCAGCGGAACAATAGGTGGCATTTCATTTGAGATTCTCCAGCTAGGGCTGTTATTACTATCAAATGCTTTTCGTGCAAAACTACTGAATACTTGGGGGCAAAGGGGTTAGATGCAATGGTGAGCAGGAAAGACAGGGCTTGAAATTATTTTGTCGATGAAAATGGAGATAGCAAGAGGTGAGAATAACATGGGGTGAAAGACATGCTGGAGGTTTTTTTTTTTTTTTTTTTCTTTCCTCTTTTCATTTTGTCTTGTCTCGCTCTATTTGCATAATTAGCAAGGAGGTTATTGCCAGGGGTGCTGGGCCTTGAAAGCTACTGGCCTGAAGGAATAATTAAGACTCTCTCTTATCCCTGGCATCTTCAGAGTGCAGGAGGCCAGCGAGTGATCTAAGACAGTGCACGGGCCAAAACACAAGCTGATATGTTCTGAATGGGAATGATGTTGTCTTCTAAGAAAGCCTAATGCATGATTTATGCTTTGTGGCACTCTGACGATGGGAGAACAGAATTATTCCAAGCAACTGTGAAAGACCCCCCAGCACTCACACACACACACCATTTTATTTATTCAAGGGAGGTTTGCTGAGCACGCAAAGCTCTGGTTTGTATTCACACACGTTCACATCTGGGAGCTGCCAAGTGCATCTACAGTCTTCTGCTGTTGGCTCCTGAGCAGCAGCACTGCAGCAGCTGAGAGTCGGGCGTCTGCTTTTCCAGAGCTATTCCACAGTATTTATAATAGTCATGACACAAGGCTTTATTGTTTGTGAATCACAGCATTTGTGTTAATTCGAGGGAATGTACTACATGTGGCAGCAATAAATTAGCTTGTGCATTCTCCTACAATAATTTCAACTTGAGACCACACATGTTAAAAGTTACAGACCCCTCAGCTGGTCGGTCTGCCATCATAAACTTGATCTATGATTTTGTCATCCTCCATGCCCATGGTGTACTTTCACACTGTCCGATTCTGTAACCATGACATCTATTGCATGTCTGTCCGTCCCCTCCTCTGTTGCTCTTCCATTTTTGGCCGTGTTAAAGGTTTTGTGGAGGAGTTTGCTTATCTGAATCTGGGGAGCTCCTTGAGACAAATTAGTGATTTGTGATATTAAGGTATATGAACAAAACTGCCTCAAACATTGGTCAAAGTTTATCACCCAAATGACATAAAAGAAAAAAAAAAGCCCTTTTGTTACTCCCTCTAGTGCTATCCAGCCAAGCTGAGGTATCCGTCTCTGAGTTCTGCCTTCATCACAATACAATGACAGTCAATACATTTTTAATTATGGTGCTCACTGTATGGAAAAACAACATTTTAAAACATTCAGCAGTAACACCTCTGGGTGAACCCAAGGAACATACTGTCAACAGATTTCTTCTGAATTACTTTCCACTGAATAAATCGTTCCAGTGAAAAACTCCTTTTTTTTTTTTTTTCCATTCGGGTCATTGATGTTAAACGACCCATTAAATGCTAGACACAATGTAAAGTTGTCATAATACATGATGAACAGTGGTGAATTAAAGGAAATTCTGCTAAAAAAAAACAAAACTATGAAGTCACTTAGATGATAAATTCATTTGGGGACACGAGGGATCAAGTGGTTAACTGAATTGATTCTTTATTATAACCTCAAAATAACATGTGATAATGTTTCATATAAAAATCTGGCAAAGAGTAATTCACTTTACAAATCCAGAGGAGAGTTCTGTCTTCATATGAGCAAATTAACATGTGTAGGTATCTCAATCTTCAACTGGGGGAACTATGATTTTCATAATGATAATATAAAAAACGCATATACAAAGTTGACTGAAGGGGGATGTGGGAATGGAATCAAGCAGAGTCAACCAGCTTAAACCCCAAGCCTGCTAGCCTTTATCCTCTGTGCTTACCCCACAGTGGCAAATTAAACAACGGTTCATATAAAGCTTTAATCCCTCCCCTACCTCTCCAATCTCACTTTGACACAAAACCGCAGAGTGATGTCCTAGGAAAATATGCTGCTATGATATCTCCAAGGGCAAACAATGCGCATGGAAAAATTGACCAAAATTCTTAAGTTTGATTACCAACTTTGAAGTAATTTAGAAACCACATGAAGGAAGAAGATCTAAAATATTTTACATGACAAATGTGAGGTTGATATTGCCCATTAGGAGATCAGGAAAAAAAAAAAAAACATCTCCACTGGGCTGATTAAGTGTTTAATAAGCAGTGAAATGTGTCATGTGTCTGTGATGGTTGGCAATGATCTGGTGCACATCCCTCCACAGGCCAACCTCAGAGCGTTCTTACATCTGGTGTCCCATCTTGTTGAGGTTAGGTGAAATATTAGAAGAAACGGGCCTCTCCAGCCACCCTGACATCTTAGTTTCCCTGCTTAGCCCGGCCAGTTTTCAGCGAAAACACAAAATTCATACGTTACAGGGGATCAAAAAGCAGAAGGTGCTGCTATTTGATGAGTCAGGGGGGAACGCATACTGTTTTTTTTTTGTTTTTTTTTAATCTTCAGAGGATGAGGAGTGGATGTCACCAAACACTGCGACATCAATGACGTGAGGTCCGGCATTGCCATCGTTTGTTTAATCCCTCCTGTCTTGTGAGGGTTGATGGTCGAATATTGCTCCACATTTTTGAACATCATTTAATTCTTTTTAAGCACAGATTGGGGCCAGAGGGGCAAAAACCAATAACAACTTCTCATTTAATCTATCATATTTGTCTTCCTTCATGTTTTGCTCTTTAAAACTGCAGTCCTTCACGTCATCACTCCTCAGTCAGCGGATCTACCAATCTTTGTCCATCTCAACTATAAACCAATCTACCATGTTACCTTCCACCCTTAAGCATTTGCTTCATTCCTTCCCCTCCCTGTTTCTTATAATCTTCTTATAATCTCCTTCAACAAGTTGCAACTGGTATTGATGACCCACTCTGCATTGGTATACTCCAGACTACTACAGCGAGGATTACATTGGACTTTTCTGTCTTTTACACGAACTTGGAGAACATTTTTCTGAATTAACATTGAATTAGTGATTTCATATATTAACTGACTTTATAGCAATGATATGCAGACATCTGGCCGGCTTGGTGACAATGATCTTGTTTGCCACTGTTGAGCAGACAACGGCTGTCTCTCCTGCATGTCTGTCTCGTGCTTTCACTCTGTACCCTGAACGCTCATTATGGGCCCGCGCTGTTCGTTAAGCATGAATGAACTCAACCACTGTGGCAGCCTCCTGGAACTTCACTTATTAACACTTCTTCTGTCAGTTCTAAGTCACACCGTTTTTGTTTACACTAGCAATAGTGTCAAAGTCACCCAATTTGCATGAAAAAAAAAACAGAGTTCACACTTTCACATTATGTTTCATTGATTAATGAGGTAAAGATTATTTATGTACCAACTGTTCAAACTCTTTCTCTGCTTAATTTACATTTAAGGTATTTTGTCAATATTCTTTTCTGGAATGACTTGCAATAATTCAGCTGCCGAAGTGTTTTTGTGTCCCTTAAATCACATTCTGTCAGTGTTTTGCAAAACCGCAAAGCAAAGAAACAACTGTAGAAGACAGAAGATAGCTGGGCCATTTTGTACTTTCTTGAATTTAACACAGGAGAGCTGAGCTGTTACACCATCTGGTGCACAGAAGTCTTTCTTTGACATTCGCCAACTTCACCACCTGTCCATCAATCACTCAAGTGCTGCACACATGCAATCCTGTACAGCTGCATGCAGAGCGCTCACATATGGATACAAATGTGCTTGCTAATGTTTTTAACTGAGTTCAACTCTCACACACACACACACACACACACACACACACTCACCTCCAAACCAACTCAGAGCTGGTTTGAGCAATGACAGATAGGTCATTTACAAAGAGACTGATAAGCATGCAAACCAACACAAAAAAACAAACACCTACAAAAAAATAATCAATCACTAGCAGGGCGTCTGCAGCAACAAATTGCCTGGGGAGCATTTTTCCATCTCTGTCTCTCTCCCTGACATTTTCCGAGACTTTAAAAACCACTGAGTCTCAACAGAATCTCAGACCAGATGACACAATTATCCCATATTCTGTGTCAACAAAACCCGACAGGTTAGACCAGTCTACCAAGACGACACACCCTAACCGAAGGGAAACGTAAATGCTGCACAACAGTCTTATTTTTCTGCTTTTCAAAAGTCTGCAATACTAACTATTTTTACAATGTATGTAATTGTTTAGAATTGATATTCACCACATAATACTCAGCAGCACCAGCCTTAACATAAGGAAATAACACGGCATCAGACTGAGATCGACCTAAGAATGTGCTTATGTCAGTCTTACCTATTGTTCGTGGTATCATGCCTTGGCGTGGCATCAAGTTGTCATCAAGGCCCTCCAGGCCACCATACAAGGAGTGGGAGATTCGGCGCTCGTGGTCGTCCAGAGAGGTGTTCATAGTCTGCTGAGGTCCCAGCGGGCTCCCTGGTGGCTCCTGAACGAGGAGGGAGGTGATATTAGATTACTTATTGTGTTTATTATAAAAAAGGTTCATTCCTGTTTTGGCTGTTTATTCTCTCTGATAACGCTCGAAAACCTTTGGAGATTTTATACCATGCTCTGGGCTCTGTGTGGAGTCTTGTGGATAATGCAACAGTTATCGAACTGGCTAACTTTTATTATCTGTTTCAACCAGATGAAGCATTTGTAAAGCGCTTTGGGAAAGCATAGGTGTTTGGGCCACAGCACATTCCAAACTGGACCAACACAAACACGAGCTAAAAAGAAGTAGAGTCCCGCTAATAATGAATAAAAGTCAGAGAATGAGGCAGAAGAGAACTTGCCATGCTAACATTTCCTAAACAGTAATAGATGGGCACAAGGGTGGCTACCCATGCTAATGCTAGCAGTGTGATAACCAGGATAAATGAGCATGGATTTCCAATAGACTGTTAAGACACAGGCTGTTAGTGAGCAAGTGTTCCCCCCTGCAGGGGATAGTTAGCTTGCGAGCACCTTGACATTTCCCTCAGGACCCATGATGACACTCTCTTGTTTGCTGGACAAATAGACCATTTGCTTGCCTTGTCACCCATAAACACACTTGCACGGCCTGAGAAGTTGTGTGTGTACATGTCTTCGCCCTCACTGCTTGTCCATTGGATAGTTGACTGTATTGATTTGCAATGGTTTCTGCATCTACTGCTCAAGGTGATGACAGCACTTGCCATGAAGATAAATATCATCACCAGCATAACATAACGGGCGATAACACGATCACACTCGAGTTAATACTGGAACTAAATTACCTGGATCGATGACCATGACTAGCTAGGTTGCGATTCGATTTTGGCAAAAGGTCTTTGCCCAATCATCCTTTCAGTTCCCTAAATGGTACAGGTGCTGGAATAACCAACAGATTCTTTAAGATTCTAGAAAGCTACTTGTGTAAATCACCAGATGAAGTTTATTTTTACTTCCTGAAGCACAACAAATTAGCTTTGCTCGCTGGTGAAAGATCCATAACTTACGTAAAAGTAGCAAAACCACAAACCACCAAGAGTACACGAGCATTTTCAACAAACGGTGATTGTGCTGCACTTACGTGCAAAAAAGCATTAAAATGTCAAAGTCAGCTGCTGCTTTTAACTTTATTTAGTGTTGGGTAGATTAACCTATAGCACCATATTATAGCTTAATATACCCAACACTCAGGACATACCACACAGAGGTCAAGTCCTCAGTGTTGCTTCTAATTTAGGGACTGTGAGTTTAGGGGGATGGGTTGAACTGGGGGTTAATATAAACTCAAAAACTCAGTATTTAAAAAAAAAACTAGACAAGGCCCTGAAGATCTGAATATGTTTTGGATTTAAAATCTTGCTCAGCACCATAGCTGGTTACTAGTATACATATTACCTTGTAGATTTTAGAGGAGTTAAAGTATAAAGTGTAGTAAAATTATATGAGTAAAATTACATGATATAAAAATATGAGTAAAATTATACTCCAATACCTCTCCACAAGTACCTCTGCTACCTTTCCTTAAGTACGGCACTTAAGGAAATGTGCTTAGTAAACGAATTACTGTGAGAAAACAGTACAGCTTCTAGCATCCTCAGTAATATGAATGGGACACCTTAATGGAGAGAATCATAGCTTTAACAATAACTTCGGATCAGAACATCATATCTAAAAATCTGATACCATATAAAGTTATGGTTCAGATTTAATAGGATTTCATCAAGTGCAGGTGAAAAAAAAACATGCATTTTCACTTTAGTTAACAGAACCAATCAAACCTACACGCAGATAAAACAAATCTTCCACGAGAACAAACTAATTTTTTTAAGGTCGCCATATGGTGCTGTGGCTGTTGGCATGCAGCTGCTCTTGACTTTAAATGAGATAGTTAATGAATTGGCCGGCTGAGGGGCTGAGGTGAAACGCTTCAGTAATAGCCGAGGGGATTTGCCATACCGAAGGCGCATCGACAAATCACACGGCAGCTCATTGCATATTCAGGTTGATAATTGGGCTCTGGGAAGGTCTCGATCCCATCGGGTGCCAACAGTGATGAGGATGTCAGCTGCTCTGGGTTCACTGTGTTTCTACTGGGATGGAGGCAGGAACGGGAGCAGTTGGGTTTGTGATTTATGCAACAGCAAACATTCGAGATTGATTTGAGATTGGGTGTCAGGGGATGGAGACATGGGGATGAAAGTAAATACAGGATTATTTGATTCCATATGTCAGTGTGGGTGTGTGGGACAATGGTTCAAAATGAGCCACAGCTTTCATCCCACAGAAATTATATTTGATGGACAAGCTGGCACTAAGTTATTAACAATCTATAGTGATTCTATAGGGTCTTTCTAAATCAGCTCTGAGCAGTCTCTTTGAGGATGAGTGTATTAAATTGTTGTTTTCCTCATCTCTGAGTGGCTTAGGCACTATTTCTTATAAATAGCCAGACACTTAGACAGCCTCAGGCCATGCCTCCAGCTCTGCATGTGAAGCAGAGATTGACGAGACTCCCACTGCTCAAATCTTATTCATCTACCATGCTGTCTGTGAAGTCTCACTGCCTTGACATGGCCGCACTACACACACACACACACACACACACACACACACACACACACACACACACACACACACACACACACACACACACACACACACACACACACACACACACACACACACACACACACACACACACACACACACACACACACACAGGGTATCTGTTTGCAAAGGAACACACAGAAAGATCCTTGAAAATAAATGCATACATGCATAAATAAGCACGATGTACAAGAGCACAAACTACACACTGATCCGCACGCACATACGACAAAGACGTGTGCATGTACACACAGAGACACACAAACACAAAACACACCTCCAGGCTTAGCCTCTGCTTTCAATTACCAGACGGACCGAGGGGAAATCAAAACTTTGACACACCAGGTTGGAAAAGGAGAGCAGGGAAGCCAGGCAGTGCCAGAGGCGTACACATGCACACAGACATGCACGCGCCTAGACAGACACGCTGCAGTCGTGCACCCAGGCTAAGCCTCAGCTTTCAAGCAGGCGACAGGCCAAGGTGTACAGAGAATGTAAAAACATGACATTGAGGGGAAGAAAAAAAGTTGTGTAGCTCCATTCACAGCCATGTTCTTTTTTTTTTTTTTTTTAAAGAAAAAGAAAGAGGAAAAAAAATCTCCAGCTGCCTCAAGGGAGGTGAGTGGTTGGTGAACTACATTGACCTAGCTACTTACTTTTATTTCATAAAACGATTCATTGCTGCTCATGAGGGTATTTCCCAGCGGTTTGCTTTGGGTTGTGTTGCACATTTATCACAGAAAGGGTTTTATTGAAGAAGTGGCCTAATGACTCCATGTCCACACAAGTGTCTTCATTTAAGACAGTGTCACATGAGTTATTTTAATCAGGAAAACTGCCGGAAGTTATTATTACGTCCGCTTTGATCTTAAAGGGTTAGTTCTGATTTTTTAAGTGGGGCTGTATGAGGTAGTTATCTGTTGTCAGTGTATTACCTACAGTAGATGGCATCAGCACGCCCCCAGTTTAGATAAGTTGGCAGGAGTACGGGCACGGAAGCTTAACAATGTACTGCCGGTGACAGGGGGCAGAAGGAAAAACATATTTTAGCCGCCTAAAAAGAGTACACGTTGCATTATTTATTTTTTTTTTTCAACCATATAACTTCTGTATTTCCCTACATACCACACAGATGAGCTGTTTGGGTCAAAGTTGCAGCAGTGTGCGTAGGAATAAAAAGTTCTACTGTTGAGAAAATGTAGTGCCAAACAAAAGGGCTGTCTGACAGCAAGGTAAAGTGTTGAAAATATTCTAAATATAGTGTGCACTTAAACCAAAGTGTGCTTTTTTCTTTTAGGTAGCTAAAATACACGTTGCTGCCGCCCCCGTCCACAGCAGTAGATGGTTTAGCATCCGTGCCAGTAATCCTGTCTACTTCTCCAAATGGGGGGTGTTCTACTGTAGGTCATACACTGTCTATGAATAAGCAACTCAAACAACCACTTACCCTTTAAATAGGATCATGAACAAACCAGAATCTTAATCAACTGATGGAGGTCATTAAATAAAATATGTTGATGGTAAAAAACCAAGCTGCAATCTGTAATCTGGTTCAAATCCCAGATCAGCTGCTAGAGAAAAACCTGAGCAGTAATTGAGAATGAGAGCAATCCCCCATTCACTCAATAAAAATTTTTGACATGTCCTTGAGCGGGGTTGTTTGGCCCCCTGTTTTTCCAGTAGAATAATTCAGAGGTCAACAGTCAACCATACTGTACTGAGGTGTGAGCGTGTGAAACTCAAGTGTGAAGCTGAGTGCTGCTGCGAAAGGTCGTATGTGCAGAGTAAATAAAAGAATGAATCATTATGTGAAGTGCAGCAATATTTCCATACTGCCTTCATTCAAAATTAAGACCGTATTTGATCATACTACCTTACACCAGTAGCTTTTGTGTGTGTGTGTGTGTGTTTTGAGTGCTGTATTAATCTGACTAATAACGTAATACAGATTTCATAGTATTTGGATATTTACGGCCAATTTAATCCTCGTCAGACATCTATTCAAAATGTTGTCCTTAGTAGACTGAAAACACCACACACCACTGTCTTACAGCAGTTTGTATTTCCTCTTGTTCCGTACCTCATTTCTTTTGGACACTCGTCTGGCCACAATGAGCTGGATCATCCCACGTTTGTTGCCCTCCGTTGACATGGACTTGCGTAGCGTCTCCATCGCGTCCTGGTTAGTTTTGCCCAGCAGCGACTCTCCATTGACAGCGATCAACTGGTCGTTGACTCGAAGGCGCCCGTCCTGTTGGTGGACAAGAAGTTTATCTTTTGTGGTGTTTAAACTCTTAAGAGTACAGGAAAGGCAACAAGCAAACAAAACTTGCTGTGTGATAAATAAAAAGCAGTCTTGTCTCCAACTTACAGGCTTTATCTAATCAGACTAACAGTCTCACTCACAGAGTGTATCCCGTTTCTAGTCATGATCTAATCTCTAGCAGAGAAGTGTGCTTTCAAGTCCATTATTATGTTCTGTCACCACAAGCTTGTTTGTATGAAAAACAATCAAGCTGAAAGACTATTGAAATTGAGTGGAGCACAGCACTACAGACGGCAACAGAAAATAGAGCACTTTGCATTAATAGATTTTATCACAGATGAAGCTTTTCTCCGTAGTCGCTGAGCAAGAGAAAAGTCATTTTTACTTCCATTTCCCTGCCAAGGGCACATGGAGGGATTTAAAACAAGTGATCACAAGGTATAAAACTCAGTCTAATAATGTACCTCATTTGTTGCATGACATCTTTCTTTTATTCTGACACTTTGTAACAGACTCTGCAGATATTAGAAAGTTATATTTCTTCTTCTGTGACCTTTTAGGCGTATGTGTCTCTGTGTGCAGGTCAAACTGACCTGGAGTCAGTATGTAAGGGTCTAGAGTTTATCTAGAGCAGGTAAAAGTTTAGTATAAAGGGAAGGACATGAGGTTAAAAAGAGATAAGCATCGGGTCTTCTATCAAAACTTCTACTTCTGCTGTTGTATAGATACGCTAATCGTGGCTGCACAAATAAACAAAATCAAACAAAAAAATTTAACTAAACTAAAGTGTATTATCTCAAAAAGAGTGGAAATGAGTGCAACTCTTTAAGAAAAGGATATCTACAAATAGAAACTATTCACTAAATCATGTGAAACATGGATTCCTGGTACAGTATATAATCCAGTGACCATCTAAAAATAAGAGATGGGACACTTTCAAACCTCTCTCTTACATTTCCACTCACACTCTTTGTTAATTATAGCAGAAGGTACCCTACCTTGCAGGCCGCCCCTCCATTAATGATCGATTTGACGAAGATGCCCAGGTCAGCGTGGTTCTCCTTGGAGCGGTTACCTTTGACGCTGACGCCCAGCCCGGCTGAACCTGAGTCACTGAGGGGGATCTCGAAGGTCAGGAACTCCCTGGTCCCATCTGGAGTCAGGACCAACTCGTCCTCCTCATTCTTCTGTAAGAGGGGGAACAAACAAAGACAAAGAAAGAGATTTAGATTCTAGACCTCCAAACATTTTACAACACAAATAAAACACTCTATTATGATAATAATAAAATAACCCAAAAATACCATAATTAGTAACCCAACCAGCAACAACACAAGACCTACACCTACATAGTCATTAGAGACATAGTTTACATTAATAGTTACAGTAAATGCCTTTATACTGATAAAACACATTCAGTTACACAAAGCAAAAATATTTATGCATTTATTCCAGCCCAAAGCAGCAACATTAAAGACCCTTCAGCCGTGCCATGCTTTTATTGTGCACCTGTGGGTTAGTAAAAGGGCCAAAGTTAAAAGGACATTCATTTGGCCACTTGAGGTTAATGAAAAGTACTTGCATATAAATTGCGGCTGGGCAGATAGCAGGGAGGTAAATCACAGTGCAAGCTCATTAGCTACATCAGATATATTAGAGTTAAACAGACCAGCGCTCGTAACTGTTAAATCAGGTACTTAATATGAGCAGACAGGGACTTTTCTTCTCTAATCAAGGCAGCACAATACTGAAACATGCAGGTGGTTCTTTAAAACTTAAAGGAGTTCCCTCAGCCTCAAATTAGAGAGAGATTTTATCAGAATCAGGATGTGACGTGTTTTTGGCTTCAGTTTTCAGTGCTGGTGAATTAGAGGCGAGGTGAAAAAATAATGTATTAATATGTGAGGTTTTTAATCTATATATGAAACAGATACAGTCTTGCATGTTTGTGCCTGATGCATCGCCCGGAGGGTAGCTTTAATCCCAACTTCTAAAATCTTGCAGCAACATTGTAGCCCCGTCTCCCACATAGAAAGATTTCAAGCTCAGTGCAGACAGCCGCGCCAATGAGAAATAATATAACGCTGGATGCATTAGTAGTGGTAATCTTTGCAATAATGCATTAGGAATTTCCCACACCGTGCAAATCAAAAGGAAGTGAGCTACCATAATGACCACATTCTTGGCTAACTGTATATATATGTGTAAATATGTGTGCTGTGTACAGTAAAAGCTTTCAAGCCACGGGGAAGAAAGAAAGGCGTGAAGCAAAACAAATGCAGAGAGCTTTTACTGAAGCAGCCGCAGGGACACAACATCCTGTACGTGCGAGTGTTTCATTTAGCCGAGAACACAAACTTGTTGCTTCATGAGCATTGGTCTCATTCCACTTTGGTACATCTATCAACGCATTTCTGCTGCTTACATGATAGTTTTGAGCACGCGCTGTGATTAACGTTACACATATCTGATGTTTCAACTGAAAATTATTTGGAAAGCATTAATACAATCAACCCATTTGAAATAACGACAGCCGAAGAAAGTAAGAACAGCAAAAGCACAAAGCTAAATTTAAATATTCTAAAGCCTATAAAAATTCTAAATCACATCTCATGTTCTTGTAGCAACATCCATGAAAATGATCACAAATCAAGTTTATTTTTTTTTATTTTCTATTTTTTTCTCTTTTTGTGCTAGCCTAAATAATTCATGACTACTCTCTGATTTTGGACCAGTACTATACTGTAATGCTTAAATGAAACACAAACTCCAAATAGGAACAAACATATGGATTATAGTTGAATTCAAAATGCTAAAGAGGTGGTTCATTCAATGAAAAATGTATTTTTAAAGTAAATGTACTATAGTTTTTATCCCAAGAGGGCAAACAAACATCTTTGAGGATTACATGCCTAACGTTAACCCTGACAGTCATAGTTTTGATATCAGACCCCAAGTCCTGAATGTATTTAAGCCCTCAACAAAGTAAAACCAAATTTATCTGAACAAGAGAAAGCACTAATCCCAAAAAAATGCCCTCAGCCCAAAGTGATTCAGGCAGAAGCTTGCATACTACACAAACAACAAATTCGACACGCCATGCACCTGGATCAAGATGCCAAGTGCGTCAAACAGGCAGTAAACTTCCCAGTAACCCTGCATGAACACAGCAGCCTAATTGACATGCTGAGTGCTCTCTCCCTCTCTCTTCCCCTCCACAACAGGTGCTTCTCTCACTCTCTCTATATTCATTCTCCCTCTCTCTTCCAGCTCAACAATAAAAAGCTATTCTCTCTTGCTTGTTATTTGACAGCTGTCCTCTGAATAGATGGGTGCGTGCACGCTCACGCCTGGCAATTATTGTGCACGCTTAATGAATTCAATCATCGGGCTCGGTGTCAGCATGTCATTAGCTCCCTTTGTTTGATAGGAGAGAGATGGAATTGCTCTGGGTGGAACGGAGGGGGGGAGAAAAAGGGATGGCGGGAGAGTCAAAGGGAGGAGAGACAGAGGAGGAGAAGAATGGAAAAATAAGGATGTATGAGGTGAGAGGCAAAGGAAGGAAGGAAGGAAGAGCACTGTCGGGGTGTCTGCATGTTTCAGAGAGATATATGAATGCTACCTGGAATAAATTTGAGATAAAGCAGGAAAAAAAAAGCCAGTTTGATAATAGACACACCTTATGGGAAGTGCTGAAAATTAATAGCTCGTTAAACAATAAGAATTTAATTATTTTTAAACCAAAAGTACAATTAATTCTGCCTGGAATTGAATTAAAGGCTAATTGAAAAGTGAGAAACAATGACATAATCCTCTTAAACTGCAAATGGACAGAATACGAAATAGAAAACAGAAAATTAATTATTACAACTCAAAAATATAAAAAAACATATATAAAAATATATGATTGGTAACACAGATATGGCGTCATTTCAAGGTTAAAAATAACTATCAATGATTATCAATGAACTAATAAGGCATTTAAAAATGAGCAATGCCATTAATAGAGCTGAGCAATTTCTTCCTTTTACATTTCAATCATGATTTGAGAGAGTTTAATTTTCAAATCCCATGTGCCAAATGATCTTATTACCCTGTGCATGTTTTTTTTAAGTGTTACACAGTATTTGGTAGTTTAAAATTGTGCTGCCTATAATTGCAACTGTGGCAAGCAGCGATGTAGCTAATCAAAATTAATTTGGTTAGTTGGTTAAACAAAAAAAAAAATGAAACAGTATTTGCTCAGGTAGTTTTGTTTGGGTCCTTAATAATGGAAGGTGTTCCAAATGAAAAGACAGACACAAACATGCACTTTTCAGATTGGCACTTAGTAGTTAGCTGGCAAATAGCAAGCAGTACACAAATTGTTCAAGTTAAACTTGTATCATATCACTGTTATAAACTTAATACCTTGAAAACTGAAGCAGCTTGTCTTATCAATCTGTGAATCTGATGTAATTGAGCTGACAGCTGCATCATTGAGCTAGGGGGGTCACCTGTGCTATCTAAGCTTGGCCAAGTATGGATTCCACAAGAAATAAAGAACTCATTCTGGTGGATGGTTAGAAATCTAGAAAGTATTTTTGCTTTTCAAAAAAATTAAATCTAGCCAATCACACCGTGCAATTTCCCAGACAGGTAGTTAGCAGTTAGCTTGGTACTTTAGAGGCTGGAGAGACATTTGATGGAAGGTGAGCAGTAGTTATCTTCCAGTTAAACTTTGGCACATCTTATCATCTTTAAATCTTATTACATTAACTAGAAACAGTTTTTGTCAGCCTGTGCAGTAAACATTCGCTCAATCAGCTAAAGTGCAGAGCTAACCACTGTATCATTAGCCTACCAAAGGTTTGGTCATTATCAGCTTGTGTGCTAGAATAGAAGAGCATCTCGAGAAGAAACTGCATGTGTATTTCTATCCTTAAAGAAGTAAGTTTGTGGTTATACTTGATAAATGATACTTCCTGTAACAACCAGCAAACAACTAAAACAGGCCTCGAGATTATAATCACAAGTGCAATATTGCTCAGAAAACCCCAAATGAGATATATTCCTCAAGCTGTTCAGCCACGCCTCTAAATATAGCCAACATTTTCAAAGGTTGCAGATTGCAAAGCACCTGACTGATGATAATAAAGACAGGAGAGAGGAAACACAACAAAATAGTTGATAAAAACATATTAAACACAGGCAGAGGAGGGAAGAGAGAAAGCTCAAAGTAAGAGGAGTCGAACAAAGGTGAGTGGAGGGAGAAAAGTGATGGGCTCCTGAGGAGGGATGGAAAAAAAGTAGAGCGAGGGTGAAAAGGCGAGGAGCGCGACAGAAAAGGGTGAAAAGAATGGGAGAGCGCGAGCATGACAATGACGGAGTGAGCGAGCGAGGGAGTGTGAATGAAAGGCCGACAGAAAGGCATGAATCCATGTGGAACACAAAAGGGAGACAGACGCTGCCACCTCTCTCACTGTTTGTCTGTATCTCTCACTCTTCCTCTCCATCTATCTCTTTCTCTGCCTTCCACCTTTTCTCACCCATCTCTTTATACTCCTTTAACTTTCTTTCGCCTTTTTCAAACCATCTACTACTCATTTCCTCCCCCCCTCCCCCGTGCAGCTCGTCCTCTCTTACCCCCAATTCTCTCTCTGGCTCCCACCATTTCTCCATCGCCTCCTTCCTTTACCCTTTCTTCATCATCCCATTTGTATGAGAAGAGTCTGCCACATACTAAACTAGTTACATTCGAGGGGGCATCGTTTTCTCTGTGTTCTCCTGGTGTTTGTGCCAACGGTCTGCAGAAGAGATTAATGTGAAAATGCTGGCCTTGTGTTTTAGTGTGGTAAACATAGCCTTTGGAAAACCTGCTCAGTGATCTTCAGAGGAAATGCATAGACATAGAAAATGCTGTTTGTCTAACAGGTGGCTTCTATAAGCCATGTTTAATTATCATTTTCTGCTTGTTCAGTTGTCTTAAGACAGAAACAGAAGAAATACGTAGATAAGAATGACTACGCTGTTTTTTTTCCCTCCGATTCAGACAGTTAGTATGGACGTAGCCTTCCCCTCATATATCATTCACCTTTTCATCTTCTTTCTCTTCATCTCCCACCCACTTCTCTCACTTTCCCTTTCACAGCCTTTTGCTTCTTGCTCCCGTCTTTTCTCTCACTTGCCTTCTATCTTGAACCTCTCCCACTTTGCACACCTAATGTATGTCTCGCACCAGCACAGCCTCCACACTTCTTTGTATTCTAGAGTCGAGCTTTAGCATCAAGAGAATTCAAAGTCGCCCTCTTTTCCGCCTTCTTCTTCTTCCTCTCCACCCTCGCGCGCACCTCGCTCCTCTGCAGTGCCTGACGCAATTAGCAGGTCGGCGGCAGGGCTCAACTTTGGGCCCAACAAACCTGTCGATTTGATGGCATCTAGAAAAGTTGCTTGAGGGGAATTTAAAAAGAAAAAAAAAAAAAGGTGATGTAGAGGGAGAGCAAGGGAGAGAAGTGAGAAGGAGGCAGTGAAGGGTGTAATTGGTCAAGGGAAGTCGGGCGTGGAGAGCATTGTTGGCTGCCTACTGTAGCACAAATCTCTTTTTATTCATACTCCGACTCTCTCTCTCCCTATTCCTCCCTTACTTTCTATCACTACATTTACCACTCCCATTATCACCCTCACCCCCTATATCTTCCTCCTCTCTCTCTCCTCTTGCCATTTACACGATATGATTAAAAGTATGTGGACACACCTGCCCACATACTTTGTGTATGTGTGCAGGTCTGATGGTGTCTGTCCCGCACTGAGCCACGATCCTTTGTTCCAGTGAAGTAAAATGTTCATCTTTCCACCACTCTCTACCTCATATTTTCTGCTGTTCGCCCTTCTCTTGGTTCCTATTTTCCCCTCTATTCACAGCTCCAATTTTCCCTCTCTTACCCTCTCCTCTCCTTCTCTCTCTTCCCTCACTGTTTCTGACACGTCTCGCTATAGCTCCATGCTGATAGACCATGAATATCAAATACCTGTGCGATCGACGAAGCTGAGACTGGCACAGCATGGAGGAAGAGAGGGAGGCAGGTGTGTGTGTGTGTGTGAGACATGTTTTACTCACAAATCTGTTTATACAGTTACATTGTGGGGACCCACTTTCCTTTTGGAGACAAAACGCAGAACCCAATACAGCAAATCATTACATTTTAGGGTGAAAATGTGGTTTTAGGTTTGGCGAAGGGTTAGGTTTAGACAAGTAGTGGTTATGGTAAAAGTTAGGTTCTTTATCCTACAGTAAGTCTCCAGGAAATAAATGTACGTGAGTGGAATGTCGTCTAAAGTGATGGAAACAACTGTCTGTCTGTGTGTGTGTGTGTGTGTGAGAAAGAATAAATTAGAGAAGGCAGGTCTGTATGTATCAATAGGTGGATATGTGTCAGCACATGGACATAAAAAAAACATGTGCACTCACAGCAAATGTCATGTACAAGAATCGATTGATGTACACACATACATTCCTCCTTCTCACTTGCTGTCCAAAAATTGTCAGTCAGCTGCCGTCTTCCTACCCCTCGCTGCCTCTCCCGTTTGGACAGCCAAAGACTATGTGGCTCGCTCTTGGAGCTCAACAAACCACTAGAAACCATTTATAACCTCATCCAACTCTGAGCAATTACACCAGCAGCTGCTCCATGTTAGCATCACGTGCACTAGTGTGCGAGTATACTTAAGTGTGAGTGCATAGTGGTGTATGGTGTATGTGCCATATGGCTTGTGAGTTTCTGAGCCCGTAATGTGTTAAGGCCTCAGAATAGTCGATGTAACTGTATACTGTGAGTGTGTGTGCGCTGTATGGGTGGCTCGAATGTGTGTGTATGGCCCAGGTGGCAACTTGAAACATCACTTTAATTAAGCCGGAGAGCCTGTTCTGCGATAGAACGGCCCTCTCTGATTGACTCGTATGTGTCATCAGCAGGCCGCTGCAGGACACAGAAACAGCATCGAGCCTGCTGCCATGGGGCTGCAGCCATTAATCACTGCAGCTATCCTATTGTGCTAATAATGATACAAAGTTATGCAACTCTTGTAATGACTCCCCATTATGTTAAAAACTCCATATACACCCAGAGCAGTGGTAGAAGACGATCCTTTACTTATGTAAAAGCAGAAATACAACAATATGAAAGTACTTATATTTACTTGAAAAAAATATCATCAGCTAAATGGTCCATTTCTGAGTAATTAGTAAAAACTTATTAGAGTCATGTTGTATTTATAGTAACCCTAGCTGCTCAAGGTGTTTATTCTGACCGATGTAAATACTGCAGGATCATTTGATGAATGATAAAATATTATATTTTGAAGGTCATTATGTTTTAAATATAAATATTCATGAATTGGCGTAAAAAAGTCTATTTCCATCTGAAATGTAGAGAAGTCGTATGAAGGAGCATACATTGTTAGTAAAAGAGCTGATTAAAAAAAAAATTTTAGCCACAGACTCAAAATCATACTTTGGTGTTATTATTGTTAGTGGAGGCAAAAGGTTTTTTCAGCTGATTTCACTGATTTCATTCCTCAGTCAGTGACATTGGTTCAAACACAGGGAGAATAATATGCTGCCATCGTTTCTTTGCATTGTGACTCGTCATAAATTGACTAGACCATCGTATATAATGCCACCACACCTATAGATCCCCCTATAGACTTACTGTATTATGACTTAAAATAATTTTGATATAATATTCATGCTGTGTCATGAATAGTAAACACATGTTCTGCTATACTGAGTGCTGTATCATGAAAACATTCATCATTACACTACAACGTGCTAACAGATTGCCATTTCATAATGGTTTTGTATGCAGAGAGGAGAGGAAACATGCACATGTGATAGATAGCATCTTGGCACAGTGTTGCTGCAGCATTATTGCTGCCAATGCTGATGGCGCTGATGGCTTTTCAATATAGTATTGCAGTAATTTTCCATAAGCCTGTGTGACTAATGGCGTAAACAATGGAGCTGAATGTTCACGTTATGGGCCCATTATGGAACTATCAGGGCAGGCATGTAAAGACGGATGCCTTTGATCAGCACTCTATTGTAGAAACCAGGTGCTGGGAGGAGGATTTGCGTCCTTAAGTGTGTCTTAAGAGTGTCTGTGCAGGAAAGAGAGGGGAAGAGAGGAAGAATGGAGAGCAAAAGAGTGAACAGAAGTAACAAAGACGGACGCGAGAGAGACACAGTGAAAATAACATAGAGGAGAGGGTGCTGAGAAGGAGACAGAGAAAACCCAACAAAATGATTTGTTTCCACAGACCATTGGCAAAGCAATGAATAGCTTAAATGACTCCCAGTCTATTTGTGAGGCCACCCAAAGTATCTCATTTGCCTTTGATGCCTTTTCCCTGTGCAGCATAATGACCCAAGCTGGTGATGTCATGCAGCAGTTACCTCAATCAGCCAATGGGGTTTCCCGGCTGTCAATGGCTGCCTTGGATGCTAAAAGGGGCAGTCAAAGTCAACAGGTTAGACACAAGAAAACCCTTAAATAGAAACCACTTAATAACTCAATGCAGGAATGGGAAAAAAATGTAGCATGGGAGATTGGGGATCTAAATGTGATGACTTTTTTATGAAACACAAGTGTACCTAAACATCGGCACATTTTATAATGTAATAAGCAGAAATGAACAATAACAAAAACAATAATGTGGAATGAGTGAACGTTTTAGCCACCCACATGCTTGGAAAGTCAAATAAAACAAACCTGAATGTCACACAACTAACGACAGCCTCTAGTGAACTGCTGTAAAAATGTGGGTGATTTTTGGGTCATTGGGCCGATTTCAAGAAGTGAGTGCTTTTTCCACTTCAGTTGTTGCATTTTGTCTGCAGCGTAACCCTCAACAGAGCTCTCTCTCACAGGATGAGTCATGCCAGGCCAACCTCAAAAACCCCAACTGGAGTGCCGGCAAACCTGCAAGTCTACAAGCTGTTTGTATTTATTTATTCTGTTTAATTCAGTCAGCCTTGTAAAGTTACTAATAAGCAATATTCTGAACTGCACAAACAGATACAAATACAAGTAACAAAGGCATTATACTTATATATACTTGAGTTCTATAAAAGCCACACCATGGCCAGCAATTCACCTGGACTAAAACCTCTTTTGCTTTCAACTCCAACTCAAGTCTGTCAGCGAGCTGAAACACTTTACTTTAATGTATGCACACAGATAATAGAGCCCACTGTCAGTATGATGAGGCATGAATGCTGTTTACACACTATGTTGGGTCTTATTCTTATCCATGTATCTTTGAATACCGGTAGCGTGATTCACTTGACTGTGCACAAATGCTGCAGATTGTGATAGTGCTGAAAAAAAAATCTAAAAATCTATCAGACATAAAACACATAAATTGGCAAACATTACGGGTTCAAGATTCTAAAATGTGACATTTTTGGTTTATATCATTTTAAATTGAATACTTAAAAATCTTGGACTGACAGACAACGCAAACAATTTGAAGGCCCAGGGAACCATTTTCTACAGCTTTCGGAAATTCTAATAGATCAATAGCTAAAATGATGGAAAGGACTCATAAAGAAAAGAATCCTTAGTTGCCATCCTGCCCCACAACTTCAAGTTCTCTCTTCATCTACTGGAAAGGTTTCAATTACTTGAAAGTGGATAATTGTCCATTAAAAGCTGCCCTGTTCCGTTTGATCCACACCCTGCATCTAAAGCTGTACATCATGGTGCCTCTGCTGCCGCGAGATGTTTAAAATGAGGCGCCTGACAACAGATAACATCTGAAAGGCACTGAATCCATTATGGCGGTTGATGTTCCGGGAAAGAGTGAAGAGAGAGACTCATCTGGAGGTTTGGAGTTAGAATGGGACGTGAGAAGGGAGGCGAGAAGAGACAAAATGGGGGAGACTGGAGACAACGTGGTCATGATGCATTTCCTCAATCTATCTGGCTACATTGATTTTTTTAGGGAGTTAAACGTCCAAAATAAAAGGAAACAACACAATTGATTTTACTTCCCTAAATTCTTAATGACTGGCCAGTATTTTCTACATGAAATATATACATATCAATTTAGTCTAGATCTACTTTAATTGTGATACGGAAGATTTGCCTTGATCAGTTCCCAGAGAATATCGCCAGAAAGAAACACTTGAGCATCTAGTAGGTGAACCGACCAGAAAGCTGAACTCTCTCCATTACATTACTAAGAAAAAATAACAGTAAGTAAAAGAAAACTATGACTTCTGTGCAGTAAAGTCCTTAAAAAGATTGAAAACTCCAGTTATGTCTCACTGCTGGTGTATTTTGAGATACCAGAGTGGCTGGTAGACGGCCAACTAATAGCATGACATTTAATACAGAGAGTTGGCATCTCTAGTTGACAAGGCAGCGATGGTAGAAAGCCTACTCTCAGGTAACCCTGTGCTCATTTTAAGGAATGATACATGTGGCAATGCCCGAACGTGTGTGTGTGTGTGTGTGTGTGTGTGTGTGTGTGTGTGCGCGCACGTGAGATGTGCCAGCTGCAATCACAATAATGGAAAATGTCCTGCCATAACGTTCCTTGATGATGACTATCATCCACACAGCTGGCAGGTACAACCGCCAATCAAATTAACTGGCCAATTACACTTCTAATGTGCCACGCAAAACACAACCAATCACACACACTTGGCCAGATGTAACCTGAAGGTAAGGCCAGATGTGAAGAAGTGAAGTCTGCGGTTGTTCAATTACAACTCAAGTTTGGTATGTAAATGGTGAGTTATGGAAATGTGAATAGCCTTTTAATTTCCGCAGTAAAGACAGATGAGCTTTTAACAGCTGCTGTGGTGGGGAAGCTTTTAGGTTAATGTGTGACGAGGAACGTTCAGGCTGCGGAGGCCGTATTGTAACATTTGGAGATACCGTACGTCCTGCTGAGAGCCGATTCTTCACAGAAGGTAGATTCTCATACTAAAACTGCATCTGCCATCACTGCAGGGCACAATGCTACCATTAGGAGGGTTTATTTGCTTTCGGTGCCTGGGCATTTATGGATATGATATATGAGGCTATTTACGTCAAGTGCCTCCATTACGGATGCCGTCATATGTCGAAGTTGTCAAAGTTTCTGCGCACTTTTGGCACCGAGACAGCCACAGCGAGCTCTCTCTCTGCATTTTTCCCCTCAATAAAGTGAAACACAAACTAAACAGACTGTTTGTTATTCACCTCACATATCAGAGCGAGTCTGCTGCAAGAAGGCCAGACTGACAACCTTATCCACAGCCGACAAATAAAGCAAACTCCCATGTGTTTCCACCTTCGCTGACAAATACAGCTCTGAGGAGAGTGATGGAGCAAATTATTCTGCAGCACAGCCAGAACAGTCCATACTGATGAACCATGAAATTGTGATTTGTTACAGCAACTCCGGATGGAGATTAAAATTAGTGTTACTGACTAACATTTATACGCGTGACTAGTGACTTGCACTTTGATTAACCAGCTAGTTTAGTAAAGGACCCTGTATGTATGTTTTTATCCCATCTGGGCGATAGCATTCCATGTTTTTCTGAGCAGACATTAACAGCATCCGTGCGAAGGGGGGTTCAGGTTAAATAAAGTGTAGCTGTTCAGGTTTTGGGAAGTGGGTTTAATTGCAGGCTAGTGTTGGGGTGGAGTCTTACCAAGTCTCTGGGGCATTGCATCTGGGGCTCAGCAGTCTAGAGGATAGAGAGGGGACAAAGGAACCAAAACGTAATCCAGCAAAAATATTTTTTTGACAGGAACAGTGAAAACTTGAGAACACAAGAAGCTGTGGAAAGGGGGGACTTATGGATGAATGGAAGCAGTGCGATGAATTAATGAGCATGCAGGACATGAAAATGATAGATCTCAGCAGACAGATGGGTAGTTATTGCTGGGTTAGTGTGCACTCAGACTTAAAATATATACTGTGGGTCATAAAAAGCTATAGTGTCTGCAAGGACAGAATGTCACAATCTTCAAAGGTGTCGCTTCCACTGGGGACGGGAGGGGGGCAAAATCCTTTTTCTGTGTTCCCACACACTTTTACCGTTTCAGTTTGATGTACTCTGGAGAATCTCTCTAGCCAGTGTCCTCTTACTGTCCAGCTGTCATAATTCAGATAAGGGAATCTCTCAGTTCGTCCAGATTGCTTTCACCAGATGAAAGCGACCTAGGTGAGCGCACAGCAACAGGCAGGGCTTTTTCTTCTTGACTTTTGAAAAAGCACTAACACACTGATTGGTGCAATATTCCCTGATGAATAAATTGCATGATGGGTGCTTTTCTAGTAGTAGTTAAATTGACTCTTAGCTGAAAGTCTTTGAAAAACACTGTTTCTTCTTTTTGACGAGTAGAATTCTAAAAAAGACAGACAGTGTGATTTTGTATTGCATGTGCATGAATGTGCAGTGCATTAATAACAGCACAGAAATAATTTACATGGGGTTACTTTTGTTAGTCTACCATCAATGTGGAAAACCCAATAACCACTTCCATTATAATGTTATTTGAAGATTGATATGGTTTCATATTAGCAATATAATGGTTGATTGTCCAGCTTGTCCAGTAGCTTATACCTGCTGCATGTGGCAGCTGTACAAATGATACAGCAGCTGCTGACTTTATTTTTTTACTGCACTTGATTAGGTTTAATAAATAAAGCTTAGTAAATGCCATTTTTAATTCATATTTATGTGCCGCGAATACATGCCATTTACTTTTGAAACTCTGTTTTGGTTAAGCTCAATTTAGTCATCCAGTTTGTGTTTTCATTTATATATAATGTCTGTTATTAGTACATTTGTGTTAACCTGACATGCTGCTAAGACCCCTCCATCTCTAAAATCCATGAGAAAATGCTTAGCCCAGCTCACAGCTTTCAATGAAGGCTCATTTTGTGCACTGGCCCTCATCTCCCTCAAGTCCCATCTCAACCCTTTCACATCACCCTCTCCACGCTTTACAGCTGATAACCACAGATCAAATAAATCCTTCCATCTTTCTACCAACTACGCAGAGTCAGCCGGACTCAATGCCCCGCTCTAATCTAAAGATGAGTATCGACCAGTGTGGCAGTTCCTCTCATCTGACTTCGCCCCGTGGCGACAGCCAGCCAATTGCCTCCTCTGCATCTCTTGCTGTGATAATTGTCACCAATCAGCCACTTGATAGACACCACTTGCTAGCGAATGGCAGCTTGTGCCTCTAATGGCCGCAGTGGCTGCTAAGGGTGATGGGAGAAACCATTTTGATGCCAACGGAGGGGGGATTTAAGACTGTCTCGAGGTATAACTCATGCTACTACTCGATAAGGCGTGTCTTAAAGCCAGCTAGTGCAGCTAGAGAGATAGCAGAGAGTCATTGACCGCTGCTGAGGAGTAAACACCACCGTGATTTAAAGCTTGAGAGCCTCCACTGTTCACTCTTCCCACAAGAAAAAAACAAAACCAAAAGCTGCTCCTACAGCCATAGTGTTCTGCTCCCTGTTTTGTCTCTTGGCCATTATGAGATTACTTTTTTTTACCAAACAACTTTAAGATAACTCCAGATGTGCAGTAATTCACACCTGATTTTCAACACAGATAATTAACTATAACATCTGGCATCCTGTAAAAACGCCACCTTAAGTAAAGCAAGCAGTTGTACCTTCTACATTAGCTCCCATGAGTCATCATAATTACAAGCTATGAATGAGTGACAGCTTTATCATCCAAAAACAGCACGCAAAGACTTGTGTTGCCGTTATATTTTAATGTGTGAGGATGTTCCCTGATTGATATTCAAGCCAAGTGTGTTTTTCACTCTCTGCCTACTACCTGCCCTGCATCTGTCTGTTCATCCCCACATCCATCAATCTAGTCAGTCAGCTTGGAGGTAAAACGCAGCGAGAGAGATGGAAACACAGAGACGGAGACGGTAACCTAACAAAGCGAGAGGAAATGGTGAGTGGGAACGAAAAGGAGTGGGAGGAGGAGGGTGACACATAAAGATAGACAGAGACGGAGTCAAAGTGAGAGGGAAGGAGAGGGAGAGTGAGTTAAAGAGTAAAGATTGAGCTCTACAGGTTCCCTCTGAGGCTAGCCACGGTCTGATAATAGAGAGGAGTGTAGCGACGGAGAGCGGGACAATCAATCTGCATGCTCGGCTAGCGGGTTGTGTTAGCTGGGAAATGAGAAGACAACGCTGCACTCACTGTGGGGATTAACTGCACTTGTGACAGCACGGGAGCAGACAGACACGCTCTCACACGTATGCGAGAGCACACACCCATAACCTAATACTTATCCATGCACGGGGGATTGCATATATGCCATGATGTGAAATGTATTATGCTGACAGGATGAAGACTTGAAGGAACGTTGCTAGGGACGTGGAGAATGACAAACGTACCACTTCTCGGGGGAGGAAAGTGTCCTCCTGCCGTAGGACCAGCAGCCCCACAGCTCCACCCATGGGTGTGGCCCTGAGCAGAGACACTACCTCTTCCTGGGTTCGTCCATTTAGGTCCACTCCATTCACCTGAACGGGAGACAAAGCAACTGGGTTTACTTCTAAATAAGCTGCGCGGATTCATCTCTTGGCAACTTTTAAGCCCATGGTGAAATATGCAAATTACTTACTGCAGCCTGTGCTTTAAAACAGAGAAAAGCAGCAAATCCTCTGATATTTTCTAAATCAAACTTGTAGTCTAACGCAGTGATCAACTAGTCATTTCATCAGTGGTTCAAAGAAAAGTTTAAAGTGAAAAATAAACCAGTGGATCAAAGGATTCAAGGTTTAGTGCAATAACCCCATTGATTCAGCGTTGCACAGTGTAATCCTTTATGCAAATGGCTCGCAATGTGGGATAACGCAACTTCAAAAGCTCCATCTTGCTGCACAGGATAGAGTATGACAACATGCTCTTTGATTTAATTCCAGGATGCTCAATTTCCATATAAAATGCTACCTGAAATTAATTAGGTACACTTTGAATTCAACAGATGACAGGCAGTTGTTGACGTTTTAAAAGTATTAGCACTTATGGGGTCTTCACATTGTGACACATATTTCATACTGGGTTTTGTATAATTTTGGAACATGACTATTTCCTGGTGCATGTCTGCTGTCCAGATAGCGCAATCCAGTCGCCTTCATACATTAAACAAAACGAGTACATCAGCTCCTGCACACATGTGAGCTGCTGTGTTAAATGTCACTGTACTTTCACTTTCTCACCTCCAGCAACCTGTCTCCTGCCTTAAGACGGCCATCTTGGATGGCAGCTCCCCGAGGCAGAATGTTCTTCACGTAGATGGGTGCCGAGCCGCCGATGGGAACGTCCCGAGATGTTATACTGAAGCCGAGTCCCTCAGGACCTGTGGAATGAGCAGTAAGAAGATGAGGTCTTAATAATGCAATGATGGCTTTATCTTGAGGCAGAAGCTGAAGCTCCCTGCAGCTAAAGCTACTGCGAATAAGTTCATACTAAAGCCGCCGTGGCTTTCCTGGATCTGATGCAAGTTTAAGCAATAACAGTAGTAAGTGTTTAGGCAGACATAATGCTTACATGTTCATCGTGAGTAAAGGGTTAGTGATGAGGAATAAAACGGCATTTCCTGCAGCACTGTATAGTGGAGGGCATTATTAAATTTGACGTGAATATGTAATGCAGTTGTTTAAGTCGTCATAAAGTAACTACTTTGATAACGCGATAAGATGCATGAAGATCTTACCTGATGCATGAGTACAGCAAAACTCTGTCTTTGCCTTTACAATTTTGCTAAAGAGGTGAATTGCTCTGTCTGGACGGTGGTAACATTTGAGAGAACCGAGAGTCCAAATTGCAGCAAGATATCTTATTAGCTAAAACTTTAGTTTGATGTCCTTCCTTCCTCTCCTCTGAATGGGAAGCAACACTGTTCTGTATATGCTACAAACAAAGCTGGCCAGTGTACAAGCTAAAAGTAGCCATTGTCCAAGAGGTAAGTAACCATCACCAGGTTTCCAGTCCGACCTATCTGGAGAGAACATGCCAGTGATTCTGACCTAGCACTTACGGTATAGAGTCAATCTGCCTGTGCTCATTAATCTGTGTTTATGTGGGCGGATGTGATTTTGTTTGTGTATTTTACAAATTTTGCCTGCAACCCCTTAATAGTTGATTGCACTGGACCATTAGGAACACGAGCGTGTATCTCTTACCATCAATAAACCCAACAGACAAACAAACAATTTCCTACTATTAAGGAAGTTAAAATACGGGAAATGAAGAGAAATCCTGCATCCTGTCAGCACAGAAATCAAGTAGGTTTATTGTGAATAATTAAAGCAGAACGTATTGAGAGGAAAGGCAACTTATATAAGTTATATTAAAGTTAGAAGTTGGACTATGTAAGTACATGCAATTACTTGGTGTCAGCAAGTAAGTTCAGCCGGAACTTCTAATACTTTTTCCTGATATTTAATTGAAGCCGGAAACTGAGAAAAAAGAAACCCTGTGGTAAGAACATATTGCACTGCACTGGGGTTATGGAGGGGTCACCATGATCCGGCCCTCTCCACAAGCTTAGGGTTACACACACCCTGCAATCTGAGAGCTCTGATCAAGGCACTTCATGTGTGTGTTTTAGAGAGCTTTGTAAAGATACCGTTCCCAATGACACTGTGCGTGAGACTGTAAGACAAAGTTCATATATGAACAATAATGAGCATCCTTGCTGTATCAGAGTCCCGGCCCTAATCCTCACTGCCTGTCTGACTGAGCTGATGCGAAGAAAAGCAGAACACTTAGCTATTCTGTTTCACATCCTCTACCTAATCCCCTACATTGATGAGCCAATCAACTTCCCGCCGGCAGACAAAGTGTGGTATTATACCACCGGTAAATACTTATAGCGTTCCTGGCTTTAAACAGGGAGGAGGATCTTTGAAACTTCTATTAGCTTGATTAAGACATAGCTAAGCAATTTCCTGTGCAGAATGGAATACTTTGATTGATTTTGATACTCCCTGGGATTTGCGTGGAGACCGGTGTCTGATTCAAGCATATAAACAATACGGGAGTTTAATCTGCGCTCAGAGCTATGGGCTAAAGTCAGTACTCAAAACAAAATTGATGAGCCAAACATGCCTCTTGGGAGTCGCTGTTAATCCCTGCAAGTGTCTGCTCCAAGAGCAGCAAACAAAAGGTGGAATGAGAAAAGATAACATCTTTGACTGAGAACACAACAGATCTCCTGGCATATCATGCACAGAATGCTGTATATTCTGAGCATTATGACTAAGCAGAGATGTGAGACTGAGAGGAAAGAACTATGATAAAGGAACAAGTGGAAATAGCTATCAGCCAGGATGGAATATGCAACAACCAGCTGGGTGTTTTTATGTTTAATGTTCTGGCTTGATTCCAGCCCCAAGAGAGGGAATAGATTTGGGTTGAAAACTTCGACGGGCATATGGTGCAGCCCTGTCAGGCTCTTTGCTGTGGCATTTGACAGCACAGAGGGACCAGCGGCTGCTTAGCAACAAGCTCTCTGGCCCTGAGACCTGGCATCGAGACCTGGCATCGACACCTGGTATCCTGTTGGCAAAGGTTTGCGCTACCTGTGCCAGCTGTCAGTCAAAGCTTGTACCGAGGAGATGTCCCCCAGGTTTTATTTCACACAATGCCTTGCATTCTGAATTTCCACCTCCCAGATTCTTGAGTGGACTTATTGGACTTGTCACCCACTGTTCGCTGCTCGCATCATTATGATAAACTCTGTATGTTTTTAAGCCTGTTACATCACTGTTCACATTCTGCATGCTTTATGTTTCCCCTATTTCTCAATCCCCTGATTTTTGTTGATGTGCCTGGAATGGGGAAATTGCTTGCTTATACAGATGGAAAGAATATACCCTCCGGAAAGAATTAGATGATACTTCAAAAACAAGAGGATGTGATACATCATGTAAGAAGTGCAGTGTTTTTTCCCCTCACAATGAAAACACAGGACTTTTCTGATAATGGAAGTTCCAAATGTATTTCTAGATTTAAAGATCTTCAGAGTCTTAAAGATGTCAGTTGACTGACCAGACTCCAAATGCGAGGTGCACTTAAGGCTAAGTGCAAGACGGAGAGTGACCACTATGCTAAAAGACTTGGGGTGTCTCACACATATTACTTGTCTTCTATTGGCCGTCTGTTGCAGGAGATTCCCTAATCTCCCCTCCTCAAAAATGAACTATGTAAATCACCCACTCCATACCGAAAAACACAACCTACTTTCTATTGAAACACTTTGATCTGGTAGAATTGCTTTTGGGGAAACCTTTCGTCACCTCACCTTTCTTTAGCTGGATGTTGAGCCTCCTCCCAACTTTTTTGGTATATCCTACTGTTGGCGTTGAATTGAGCCCCCTCTGAGGTGAGTGGGTGTGTCCCGTTGGAGGCTTGGCCGCAGAGACTGCCGGGTGAGTCAGAGGAGGGTAGCCGTCAGTCTGGTCTGGGTGACTATGGGAATGAGGATGCGGATGGGAGTGTGGGTGAGTTTGGGAGCCGTGTCGGGACATCCTCTGCGGGGTGTGGTCTATGCCAGAGACGGTGCTGCCGGTCAGTGAGTCGGGGCTGAAGCGGCCTGAGGCGTATGCCGGGTTCCTCTCAGCGTGGGACAGCTGCTCGTAGTGGGCCTTCATCGAAGATGGCACCACGTGGAACATGATGACAGGAGAGCGCATGGCCTGACGAAACATGTTCTGGGCTCTGCGACAAAAAGAGCGGGAGGGAGTTTATGGGAGAGATTTGGAGAGAGAATGGAGAAAGAGTCCATTATTTGACTGATTTCAGCCCTAAACATCTTTCTCAACAATCATATACATACAGGCTTATCTGCACAAACTTGCCAATTAAAGCACTCTACCTACACAATGTCTCCCTCTCTCTCTCTCTCTCACATACACACACCCATACTATATATATATATAAAATCCATCTTCGCCCACCTGAACATTCTGACATGTTAATTAATACTTATTGCCAGTGTGAGCGGCTCTAAAAAGAGACTGAACCCTCCCCGACAGCTCCATCACATAATCCCCTCATTTGGCTCCAGATGAAGGAGACCTCTATCCGTCAGATAGTTTGCAGAAAATCCTCTTTTAAACCCCCTCTCAGAGTGAGCTCATGTACAGTAGGTGTGAATGGAAACTTATGTTGGCTGTCATCACCCTGTAACAGCGGAGCCTTGTTAGCACCACCTGTTTCAATAAAGCAGACTTCGGTATGGCTCTTCCCTTGCCCCCCCCCGACAGCTGTACGGACATTCGGGAAAAGGCCAGGGCCCCAGACTTTCTATTGCTCCCACCAAAGGAGAATTTCGTTGTAAAATTCCAGGCCCTTCTTTTTTTCCCAGCTACTAATGATCTTCCCTGAGGAGGGCTGTCTCGGCATCTTTACGATTTCAGACGGAACAGAGTGGCAGACGTAATGTAATCTGCTACCTCATAAAAATACTGTTAAATAACAAGAGCAACTGTTGATGCTGTAACACTATGTATGGAAGCCTTATTCCCATTGATTGGTTGACCTCTGGTTCATCAGGCACAGTTGGCGGTGACACAACTTGATCATGGCTCAAGAGTTGGCACACCCGAATTATAGAATTATAGAAAAGCTCCTTTGTTGGAACTGTTGACTGTTATTCAAAATATGGGGACACGGTTTTAGGAAAGATACTTCTACTGAAGTGTCCACTGTATTGTGGTGGCAAGGAAAATGGCGAAGAAAATCTTGTTAGGCTTCGAAACAGATTTCGAAGCCTAACAAACAAAATGACTGTATGTTAAGTCCCACAAAATAGAAATGCATCAAAATAAGACGCCTCTATGTGCGCATGTGTGGGTGGTTCTTTGAATTGCAGTGGCTTTATGTGTATATATCACATATATTTTGTATACTGTAGTTGAAAACATGCAATGTATTTAGTATACATTTATGTTGGCATGTGAAAATAAGATCAAACGTGTAAGCATCATTGGATGTCTGAAATTGCCAACAGGTAACATTATATATGCAGCATGAAGGCATGCATGCAGCATGTAGCATCTAGAAAAGAGGGAGAGCAGGTGGGTTTGGTTATGTAGGTAATGAAAGCACAGGATATGCTGAGGATAAGCTGAAAAGCAGATGAATGTTAGGGGGCCTTATTGCCTTTCCTTCCAGCGAAAGAACAAGGAAAGTGTTACAATAGGAGAATGCAGGCTGAGAGGACTGCAGGGACCGCTTCAGCAACTGAGGGTGCGACCTAAAGGAGTTATACTGGGAAAGGTTAGCTTAGCACAGTGACAGGCAGCAGTGGAACCTGTGCACTGGCAGGAGTGCAGAGAGGGTAAAAAAAAAAGGCATGAGCAAAAGTCAGGGTTTAGAACTGTAAGTATAAGAAGAGGGAGGAAGCAGGCTCCAAATCACACAGGAAGTCCAGGGACCATCAGAGCTCAACAGTGTGCCCCGAGAGCTGCTGTCTTACTGTTCAAAGCGGATGTTTCTCAGGTCTCCATTATTGATACGGACGATACAGTCGTTCTCCTGGAAGAGGCCCTGCTGCTCGGCCTTGCCTCCCCTCTCCAGACGCTTGACCAACAAGCCAAGAGTCCTGAAATGTTCAGACGTTCATGTCAACAAGATGCGTGGTTTCAATATGGTTGCTTTTTCAGACCTCAACTGGTGAACACAGTTTATCATCTACTGAACTATAATCACTGTGACTGTCTTTGAACAGAGTAACACTTACCCTGCCAAAAAGACTTTGTGTACAGAGTAAAGCAAAAAAACTCATGTACCAGTCTTTGCCTGGTGGCTCACCTGTCAAATCCCTCAAGGATTCTAAAGTTCACTCAAAGTGCCTTTGCCATCTTTGAGGACTATTAAATCTTGAAAACAAACATTCCTGTTTCCATGGCCGTCAGACGGCTATCCAAGAATCAGTCTGTGTCATGTCTATGAAAAGCTTCTTTGGTAAAAAGAGAAAAAGAAAAAAAGAAAAAAACTATACCTAATTGCTGCCTCTGCTTTATCATGTGCTACTTGAAGAGTGTAGAGTGTGGTCCTTTCATTTGCAGCATCAGTGTACCAATGAGGCTTATGAGAGAAAGCAGTCACATCACATCAGGGTGCTTTAGAGGCTGTGTGGGGGAGGCGTCTGCTCAAAGGCAATCAACACGTTCAAAATCTCAACCGTAGTTCTGCCAGGGTTGATGCTTTGCAGGTGTTAATTTTCTAACCCAGAAGGCTCTCACGTCCCTTTTTTATACAAAAAATAAACAAAGTGCTTTCAGACAGGAACAAATAGCAGCACCACTAAACACTGATAGCAGGCGGTTTGGAGAGAGGCTGGCCTATCGCACTGTAGCTCTTCAACCATGCTGAGCTGCAACCGTTGTCGCCCTGTAATCCGGTGTGGCAAACTGGCTTATGCCTCCCCGCAAAACCGCAGCGAGAGGCTAACTTCACCTGAAAGGGCGCTTTGCGGATTATAGATCCGAGTCTGGGGAAGAAAATCAAACGCGGGTAGGAAAGACGGCACAAACCTAATCGAGTCTTCTTCGGTATATAGTCTGTGTCCATGTGCATTGAGGCTTCTTCTGAGGTAGTGTGAGCGAGTGTCGCCTAGGTAAATTGGGTTGATTTTAGGATTTAATACTCGCCCTCGCCTAAGGCTTATAATTCAATATGAATGGGAATGTGATTACAGAGAGGGCAGGAAAGTTCAGGAGTTGAAAAAGTTCAGAGACAATTCCACTGATTGAATTTGAGTGAGAACACAATGCGATTTGCTGTGGAGGGGCTATTTCTCTGATGAAAGCTGGGCATCTTAATCTTGGGACAAGGCCTACTCTGACATTTCCCCAATAAAAGAAAAGTGCATTATAAATGTGCTTTTAGGTTGATTAAGTCGTGCAGTGAGAAAAGTGATATGGCCTTGATTTTCAATAAAGCACAACAGTGAGTTTGTATTCACTGATTGTATTTGTGAGTCTCGGAGCAGAGTCACAAATAAAAAAAAAGTCTGGACATTTGTGGGGCCAATATTGACTCTGTGCTGAAAATGGCTTGTGGCTATACACTGGGTTTTAGAAACTTTTAGCATTCTTTCAATAATGGCAACAATGGGAAGAACCTCCATCTAAATGTGGGGTTTTAAAACATGAGTTGAGTTTTTTAACTAGATTGTTTTAACTATGACTCACAATCACCAAGAATGGCCTCTCTGAGTATATTCAAAGCACATGTGAAATTCCTCAAATTCTTTCACAGCTTTGTTCCAGCTGTGTATGTGTGCTTCTGAATGTGTTGCAGGTATGTGTGCATGTGTGTGTTGTGTGCACTGTTCAATGTACCCTTTGAATCATGTAAAGTTGATGTGACAGCAGCCACAGAGGAATATGACGGTCACCTGCAAACCCTAAACAAGCATGATTGATCACTGTAAACTGGCAAATAGCTTCATGGTGCCGACCATGCAAACCCATGTGTGTGTGTGTGTGTGTGTGTGTGTGTGTGTGTGTGCAGGAGCATGGCATTGTGTTGAGTGATGAAGTGATTACATATGGGCACCAAAGAGGAGTTCCTGGTAAGCATGTGTTTGTGTGTGGTGTGCGTGTTTCAGGTGATGCAGCATACTTTTCTTCAGGGTTTTAGCAGCCCTCAAAAAGCCAAAATGAACACAATTTAAAACAGTTTTGCCAGAAACCAAATTCAACAAAACTGACTTCATTTTATGAGTCTATAATAAGGCTGACAACTCATCAGCTAAAGGGGCTAAGTGGGCAATTTTCTTTTCTCTTTTTTTAATCTAAAAGCTGTCACATGTGTACCACTGGGGTTTTCCAAAACCTGAAAAAGTAAAAAAAAAAAAAAGCAAAATATCCAATCTATCAATCCAAATCTAGTCTCTCTCTAAGCTAAGAGGGCAGGGCTGTAGGTGTAGCAATTAAGTAGAGATAATGATTACGAGATTGTTTTTAATAAATACTCCATTAACATAAAATAACAAAAAATGTCCATATACTATTAGGTAACCCTAACTTGTACATATTTGAACACAAATATTGAGCGATTTCAAGATATTTCAATAGTCTTGGTGTTCTTTATTGAGACATTCTTTACTTATTATTTATGTGTTTAAGAACCTGTGGACACTATTTCCACCTGGCCCTCTCCTTTACTCTCTACTAGCCTGTTTGATCAGTGCCATGGCTCTGCTCTGGATATTTTTACCTGCGGTCCCTGCCACTGAAAGGCACCACGTGGATTCCCAGGGGCCCACCGTCGTTTGACACCTCCACCAGTTTGACTATGTCTCTGGGAGATGGTGATGGATGGGAGACGGAGAGACAAGGTTGGATGGGTGTGGGGGAGAGGATGGGAGAGGAGAGGAGAGGAGAGGAGAGGAGAGGAGAGGAGAGGAGAGGAGAGGAGAGGAGAGGGGTGACACCATGTGGGGAAAAACAAAATAGGAAATGAGATGATGATGAAAGAAACAAGATGATGCCAACAAGAGTGGTGTAAATAAAAAAAAAAAACAGAAAGCAAGAAGGTATTGGAGAAAACTGACAAAAAAAGACAATAAAACAGAGCAATCCAAATAAATCAAACACATGTAAGGGATAACAGGGAATACTGAAGGTTTTCAAAAATCCTTACTCACAACACACACTTAGGAATTAAGCCAATCCTAAAAGGCTGACAAGACATACTGAGAAGTTTTTGGGGCTGCACCTGAATTGTTATTGCAAAACGCTTTGCATTTATTCTTTAAAAGGAGAAAAAACAACCAGCATTGCTACAGTCTCATAAAGTTGCATTAAAAGCCTTTCTCAAGTGTGTTTGATGTCATTCTGTCTACAGTATGTGTGGATGTTTGGCAGCTGAAATGAGCCACAAACCACAAGTCAAAGTGTTCAAAAATGCACTTGATGTATGATGATCACTTTGATGTTGCTGATAGAACCATGTCCTTGTTGGTTTTTTTTTTTTTTGTCTTTTGTGTCACGTTGCAGTAATTCAGCAAACAGATCGCAGCTCCCTCAGAAAAAATAACTGTCACTTTGACTTGTGGTTTCGTAAGTTTCAGGTGTAAGTGTCTGCAGGTAGGGTTAGTACTTGAGCCTTTGTGCCAGGAAACTTGAAAGTGATAACATCTGTAAATGTGCAAACTTCTGTGCACAGTTGAAAGACAGTAATAGGCTTATATTATAATGAAAGAGAGGAAGAAAAAATTCAAACTTAATCTCCTACCAAGACAGGGGCATTTCCAATGACGCCCTATGCTGTGAATCATTATATTGCATTTATAAATAGATGACTACTGTATATGGCATCCTTTGACTCTTTGATCATTAAATAATTAATTGTTATGTTGATACAGTGGAATAATGGTGTCCTGAGCAGAGAATTAAGTCACCCTCCCTCTGTGTGTTGTAATCTGAGCTTCTCCGACCTTTACTTTGATAGTTCGATCAACTTCAATTGCATGTTATTGCACGTGAGCCCGGGAATCGTTCCGTCAGCAAACGGGCAGAAAAATAAGTCAGAGTAGCTGCCCAGCGACAGACTCCGATAAGCTACTGAGCTAGCACAGTAGAACAAAAGCTAAGAGAGGTTGTCGGTCAGTGGTTGTGTACAGGACAAACCAGAGACCCGGCCGAGGAGCCGTGGTGGTGACGGCAGCGGGGGGGAGGGAGGAGGCGCACATTTGCTTTGGTCTGAGATGCTGAAATATCATATAGAGAACTTTTAAAAGCACACACAGTTAAAGCTCAGGTAGAATTCCTCACCTGTTAGTCTGTAAAACATCTATACACGGGCACATTTTACAAGATGCCAAATCTAATCGACTCACAGCTTTGATACAATGACTATGATTAGCTCGGGGAAAATGGGCCCCTTGTTGACAGCTAACAGGCGGGAGAAGCCAGAGTCTCTGGGAAATCATAGGAATAATAACAATACCATACCTGCATATTAAACTGGAAGCATGCAACAGAGCAAAATAACAAAACAAAGCACAGTTGTTAATAACAGGAGCTGAATGGGTTAGTGCGTGGGAGAGCTCTGATGGCGAGGCGAGGATCATTTTGCTCCCACAAAAGAGAATTATGTAAATCAGGAAGCAGGGTTGAAATGAGATTTTCTACAAACAAACCTGGATTACAATATAGAACCTGCTTCCTTTAAAGTACTTATTATGTAGAAAAGGGGAGAAGGGAGCTGATTTAACCCAGTCAACTTTGAAGGGAAAATGGGGGTCATTTTTCATGGTTTTGGCATTGGCATTATTCCAACTGGTAATAATTGTGCTCACCAAGAGATCTGGGAACACAGCAACATTACTGCATCAGCAATTTGTTGAGTCCAATCATTACGGGAATAATCTTTTAGGGTTAATGTTGGTGTAGTGACACCAAAAAGCAAAAATGGGTTTCATTCCAAATGTGTATTTTGGAGAAAATTCTCACCCTGTCATGCATAACAAAATAGTTGTACAAATACAGATAATTCAATCTTCAAAAGTGCAATTATTTGAAAAGCAAACAGTGAAAAGTGTGATTGTTCAGATTAGATTTCTCAAATTGTAAATCACATTTTAGAATAAAACTGTTCAAGTATTCAGCAACGTGACCGGCAGTCACTCTGTTGTCAGCAGGTTACTGAGTTACAGCAAGAATGTGACTACAAAGAAAGGTAAAAACTAGAGATCCATTACTGAACGACTTACTCTAGTGACCTCACAGGGGTGTGGTCCATGCAGGAGTCAGCTCGACCAACGGGCTCGATCCTGCCGTTTTCTTCCTCTCTGGCCTCTTCCTCCTAGAACAAAGCACAAACCAGCAAAGCAAAGAGTGAGAGAGCGTCTCTTGATCATCATGAAGTGAGTGACATGTACAGTACATACTGAATCATGCCCTGTGATGCATGCCATAGTCTCTTTCACATTAGACCCCAAAGGATGAAGTACCAAGCACAAAGGGTGTGCTTTTAAACTTTGCCGTGCTGCCTGTCCCTTCCTGATTCCCTAAGTCTGGAGAATCGGGCAATTTTCAGAATGATTTTATGCAGTGTGGTCAAAGCATAGGACTTCCCAAGATTGCATCTTGAATCCCTCGGTATGTATGGGAGGTAAAACCTTCAAAAAAAAAAAGTTCCACATCTAAAAAGTAGGCTGAGCTGCAAACCTGATGAAGCCAAGAGGAGAAGATCGGAGGAGGTCTTCCACAGGTATAAAAATACATGCCCTTTAAAAAAATCTTATGTCTTCAGAATTACATTGCCTTTTGTTCTCCTCTTGTATTAACTGTGGTTACTTGGTGTGTGTCTGTTTGAATACTGAAGCTGAGACTCATGACACATACACACAAACACACACACACACACTTGCAGACAGACAGTGCAATGAGCGCAAAGAGGAAAAATGAGAAGCAGAGAAAGAAGGTCATTAAAATTTCAGGGCGACACCGGAGAGGAGAGACGAGCGAGCCGCAGCAGAGCAGGCCTCCCCGGCAACTGGCCGCCTCATCAGTATGAAAATGAGCCCGCCGTTACCGTGGCTGCCGTATGGTTGCCATGACACTTTGGGTGCCTGGAGGACGTACAGCTACAGGGCAGTGTATAATGTGTGAGGAACAGTGTGCAAGGACTTCTGGCTGCCGTCTTTCAATTTAGAAGTCGTGTCCTGCTAGCTTTAAGTGCAAACTGTCACAATGGAAACAGAATGCCAATAAGTCTGACTCGCAGCTTTCTTTAACAGACAGAGATAGCTATGAGTGAGACAGTAGGGGTGTGTGTGTGTGTGTGTGTGTGTGTGTGTGTGTGTGTGTGTGTATATCTGTGTGTGTGTGTGTGTGGGTAAGTTGTAGGGATGGGAAAGTCAAACTGTTTCCTTAAGTAACTAGTCTTAAAGTTGACAACAAAAAGGGATTTCTGTAGGTTTCATAGGTAGTTTATAGGTAGTCATCACCAAGAAAGGTTCCTTTAGCCCTCAGTTACATGCTTGTTATTGTGGTATTTGAGGAGAATAGTGAGCTCTCCTAAAGGACATGCTACAATATACTATATATGTTGGGTACTGCAAATGTTCCTGCATCGCTAAAACAGGACCATAACCGACAAATGCTTCACTGAAGAAGACCATTGTTCTCCCTCCACGTCCAGACAACAGACATGAAAGCATTATGTGGAAGACTATAAAGACGGTATGGTTCTTGAAAGACATTTCTCAGATCAATGGACAGCAGTGCTGGATTTTAAGGCTTTTTACATCAGCACAAAGGACTTGCGTAAGACAAACATAAGCATTTCTAACATTTAAAAACAGAACTTTCCTAAAATGGGTCTTTCTGGGAGTCCTGCACCCGTGATTACATACTAGAAGACACAGTGACACACATCAGAAAACACAGAGAGGCCTGATAGGGAGAAGGTCAAGCAGACAGTGAAACAATAACAACTCAAAGTGCCTCAGAAACGCATCTAACATTATTCAATATTTATCAGGAGACAGGGAAGCGAGGCTGGGGGACATTAGAGAGGGAGAAGAGACGCTATCTGAGGAAGAGCAAATGAGATCGGCATTCATCACAGCACACGCAGGCATCTCACAGACCCTTCATTTCAATACACATCATCTCTGAGGAATCTGGCTGCACACTGACAATTCTATTCGACAGACAGACAGAGACAGAGACAGAGACAGAGGTGGTGTGTATATGGTAGCGTGTGTGTGTCAGCATGAAATAAGGGGGAGAGAGGAAGATTGAAAAGAGAAAGATAAGGAAGAGGAAAGAAAGAGAAAACAGTTAGGTACAATTATAAATGAAAAGTGTGCAGGACATATAATGCATTTACAGCATAACATATTGATCTATAGCAGCTGCCACGGGTCAATACATCCATTGTATTGTCTAGTACAATATAAAAACCATCGGCCAATGAAAAAAAACATAGTTTCCAACTAGCGAAGTGGTTTTGTTTTTCTAAATTTCCCACACATCCCGTTGCTTCCTGTCCAAAAAACAGTTCTACTTTTCATAAAATTCTCACCCAAGCTGGTTTAAAAAAGAAAAACAGTTTTTCCATTTGCTGACGAATTTCCTGTGATATGATTGAGAGCTTCAGAACCAGAGACCATACGTCTCTTGTGGTGAGAAGCTGCTGTTTCCAAGGTCGCAATGAAGTTTGAACCTCAGCTGATGGAAGTGATTTTCCAATCAGCCTTTCATTCTTTCCACTATGTGCTCTGCAAAAGGTTTTAGGTCATTTTTGCTCTGGGAAATGGCAGAGTGCTCGTGTTTGGTACTGGAAAGGAATCTTGCTTTTTGAAAAACGACTGTGTGGTTAGTGGTGGACAACTGTCCTATTTGACGGCTCTGTTTATTTTCAGCGACGAGACGAGACGCATAATGATCATAATTTCTTGAAACAACTAAGAGGTATCAGCTGTGAAGAAAACAGTAGTGGCCTCTTTCCAGACAAACATTAGCAACAACTGACGCTGACTCGACCAGTTTGATTGACAGATGAACCAATCAGCCCTCACTTTAACTTCCCGCTCCAAAGTCCAGAAGGAGACACTCGGAAAGGCATCGCCACGCTTTCCCCAACCGCACCATCAAGACGTCGCCCATTCCCGTTCCTGGGAGTGGGCCGGGCGAGCAGGGAGATAGATAACCACATTAATAATTCAGGGCTGAGTTGGGGGGTTAATGGCCAGCAGGCAGACAGGCAGGCAGGCAGGTACGAGCGGCCGATGCGTTTTCCAGCCGAGTCATTGTTTGTTTCCTGGATGTGGAGGAGAGGCAGCCGGGCAGTTTTCAGGCCCGGGGGCTCATTAAAGATTAATAAGAGAATCCGTTGGGGCCTGTCCTTTCTATCTCTCAGACTAAATGAAGTGGTCTGCGTCCAGTGTGTATATGTGTGTATGTATGGGAGAGCGAGTGAGTGGAGTAATGCTGCACTTTAATGAAGTGCCGCCCGCACCCCTTTCCTGCCACTCTGACCACACTGTCACTTACAAATTGATGTGGATGCATGCATACAGACAGATGGAGAGGGGAGAGCTTTATTTGCAGGGAAATATTTAGAGACAAAATGCAAACATTTTGATGTTGAATAAGTTTTAAATGAGACATTTTGCATAAATGTTTAAAATCATTTTTTTTTTAGCTAGAGAAAAGACACTATTTACAATCATTTGTGTCACCATCCCTAAATGCTATCATTTCTTTGAAACTGCAAGTCCAAATCCTATTAAATATGAATGACCTTCAGAATGGTGTGCTATAAAATGATTATGGATCATTAGGTTTGACGCTGAAGTTGCCCATCTTCAGACTGACAACCTCTGTCAGAATGTGATTTAAGGTGCAACAGTGAGAAGAGCTGAAACAACTTGTCAAGCTGACTGTTGACAGCGCCAATTAAAGTCAAAGTGGAAAAAAAAAAAAGCACCACAAATAAAACGATGCGTCTCACATCATGTAGAATTTCATACAAACTTACTAAGATCGTGAGCTGGGTAGGAATACACTTTGCAGACTGGCAGGTTTTTCCCAAGTTTAGGGAGTGTTTATTCAACTAAACAGCAGGTTTAAGTCTAACCTTCACCGGCTTCGCCCTGAGGATGGCTTACAGCATGAATTAATAAATGTTTCATATTAGCTCAGACAGGCTGTGTATCAACCCTCAATACTTTTTAGGAACCAACCAAAATGTGTCCATACCATCACATACAAAAATAAGTAAGAAAAAAGAAATTGTCAAATAATTTTTTTGATCAGGTAGCTTCAGAATTACCTTAACCAAATTAACAAGTTCGCAGAAAAACATCTTTATTTTCCTCAAAGTGGGGTACTGTTACCAAAACTCAACACTACAACTGTTTAGGAAAATTTCAAACACCCAGCTAAACATTTCTCTCCCTCGGGCTCATCAACCGCCATCTTTGTTTTAGTTGAAACCTCATTTAAATGACCTTTCAAAGGGGATAAAGAATAATTGTCCATTTGTTTGGTGATGCTTGTCTGTGTGCTAGCCACGGTGTGCCTCATGCTTTGGTAGCAAGTATGAAATTGTGCATCACAACAAATTTGTTCACAAGCACACAAATATACACGCTCATTAGCCTCTAAATGAAAAAACGCACAAGCTATGAAGACAGAATAACACACGTTGAACTGGAATACACATAACATTCAAAGAGGGAAGGACGCATACACACACACACACACACACACACACACACACTCATCCATCACTGTTAACTGGTATCTGTGCTCTCTCAAGCAGAGCTCCATATGTCCATGACCGGATGAAACACTGAACAAGAGACTATAAATTAGCCTTAACCTCTGACCTCTGACCTGAAGACTACTCCACACCATCTGGGTCTGGGTTTGAAACAGTGAGAGACAGAAGAAAGATGAAAAGTCCCACTAATATTCCACACCATCTGCAAATACAAGTGTCCACGGAGAATTATTGCTTCTGAAGACTCCACATCTATCGCTGCCCTCGACCACACTGAAGACTGATGCCATACACACACACACACACACACGCAGGGAGAGCTCCAGGAATGCTCATCTCATAGACAGCCTATATTCAGATTTCCACTTGCTGAAGGCACTCAGAAGGTTCATTTCAGCTTACATGAATGGACACAGACACATTTCATTGTGTTAGAGGATGTAATGATTAAACATCACTGTGCATGACCTCTCATGTCTTATTTACGGCGTCAGTCACTGAGGTCAGGGATTTGGCTGTTCTGATGTTGGCGTAGGATGTCAGGCTGATAGTAGCTGTGAAAGGGAATCAGTACTTAGCAATTAATTTAGCTGAATTGTTACTGGGCTCAGTTTACTTGCAGAGTGATTAAACGTAAAAAAAAATACACTTGTAATTTAGCTCTACTGGTTTTCAAAGTTTTTTTGGGTGTTAAACGAAGATACTTTGCCATTTCTTCAGATGAAAAACTTGATGCCCTTGACTTGATAACGTTGGTAGTGCAGTGCACAACAGAGTCCTATCTGTCACGACAGAGAGACGTTTGATTAATGTCGACGCTCGGCTCAGCACAAGCCCGCGATGCATCATTAAAAGCAAGCTCTCAATTACAGATCCCTGCACTAATTCAATTAGTCTCCTTTGAAGACACTTTGATAATGGGATCCAGACGGGAGGACGGCATCGTCAATAACACGAGGATTCATTGAGCAGAGGGGACGTTATCAGAGTTTCTATCATCCTGGCTGCCGGTTGGGCCTTTGGACAAGAGAAGCAGGATGGTGTGTGTTTGTGTTTGGCTTTGTGGAAGCAGCATGTGGGAAATGGAGAGAAAGTGGGAGAAAGCGCTTGTGTCTGTATGTATGCGACTTTAGAAAGGAAGCTTAATTAATGTGTATCTAAACTTATTAACCGTTGCATCTATTGTTGCTCTTGATGAGGATTCTAATATTTAGCCATTCTTGCTCATCTCCATTCACCCCTTATAAAAGTCCTAAATGGTTTATTCATTGTTAACTGGATTGTCGATGTAGAGTGTTATTGGAATATTTTCTAATGTTGTGATGTGATTGATATTTCCATCATTTTACCATCATTTTCACCCGTACCCGGGTTCATGAGGACATATTTTTCCAGTTTGGTGTGAAAGAACCTCATTGGCTTGCGCAGAACCCTGACCTCAGTGCCGTCCAACATGTTTGGGGAACTGGAACGCCGACTGCGAGCCAGACCTTATGACCCAACATCAATGTTCAATGTCTAATTATCTTATGGGTGAATAAGAGCACATCCACGCAGCCAAAATCAGGTGGAAAAGCTTATGTTCAGTTCTAATGATTGGGTGTAATGTTCACACCAAGTAATAGCCCTTGCCCTTTGTCACGCTTGGCCAAGTAAAGTTTAAAAGCTATAATCCAGTGTTGCAGAGACTCTTGTTTTCTTCCACAGCTTGTCCGCACACATGCTGTATCTGTAGCCCTGTGCCTGTGTACATCACAGAGCTACCAGAGGCTGCAGCAATAACAGCGTGAACAAAATGAGACTTCCAGCACTTCCTAAATTACTACTGTGCTGCTGTAGCGATCCACTTAATTCAACTGCAATTTCTGCGATCCAATTCAATCAAAGCAGATGGGCTTGGTAAAGGGGGTATCGCCGCGGCAAAATATGCACCGCAATTTTCTCAGAAATAATAGACAATGTAGGCCTCATCGGGAACCTAAGCAATTTCAAAACTCACATTTCAGGAGCCGATGTCCCCTGAGAGCTCAGTCAGTGTCGCTCAAATGGAATTGCGCAAGGAGGTGAACGACACTTGTTTTTCGAGGTGCATTTGATTCAGCACAGTAAGAAGGTGGAGCAGGATGTGTTAAGAGTTGATCCTTTTGGATCCTTAATAGAGATATCGGTTTAAAAATACTCAGATTAGTGAGCAGTATTTCCGAAACTATTTCCCCTTGAGACTACATGGGGAGATGAAGTGAGTGATGGGACAGAGAAATGAACTACAGAGCAAAAAAAGATTGACAGATGGAGAGACTGACTCAACGGGAATGACAGAGAGGCAGATAGCGAGACGGACAAAGACACATTACGCAGAGGAACACAAAGCCATGACAGAGCGTATTCAAAGGATGACAAACGATGCTTTGAAAACTCCCAACTCGAAACCTGAGGGGATTCAGGGATGTTCTGACATTTTATACTTTGGTTTTTTGGCTGTCAGAGGAAAGAAGAAGCAAAAAAAGTTAGAGTTATTCCACTACTTTCACAAGGGTTAAAGCAAGAAAAGATTTGTAAACCTGAAAAGTTGTTCGGGAGGAAATGTGTACAACATGTGCAAATAAGTATTATAAGACTTTAAAAATGCTTTATGCCTGAAATCTTGTATGGTGCCTGAGAACTTAAAGCCCTGGGTCATTCACTTTAACAAAGTACAAATATAACAGATACATCACTTTACTGCACCGTTCTATCAGTCACACATCTTCAGAGACTCCATCACACTACATTGTAAATATTCATGTTAACCTGATGCATATTTGGGATTGATTCAAAGTCTTTATAAAAGCAAAGTGCTTTAAGAGGCAGAAATCCACCGGCTATCCTCCTTCTACCCTGCTGAGGTCCTTGCCCGGCCCTCTCAGGCTGTCTGGCATTCCAGTGGTGTGGATGGATTATTTAGACAGTAATCAGCCAGAGTCGGGCTGAGCGTTGATGTAGGCCTGAATCCAACACTCACTGACAGAATCAGCTTGACTTGGCTCTCCTGACAATGTCAAACACGACACAGGTGTAGGGAGAGTGTGTGTATGTGTATGAGGGTAGGATACAGTGAAGGAGTACAGTATGTGGAGCGTGAGTGGGCTGGAAAGAAGGAGGGACAGAAAAGTTAGCAGAAACTCGTGTGTGTGTGTGTTTATACCATATGTAACCCATATGGGGGAGAGTGTAAGGTGTCAACTGGAATAGACCAAGCACGCAAACGAGTGGTGGCCATATATGCTGGGTGACGAATCAAAGGAAAAACCAACATAAGGTGTTACAGTGAGGTGTTGGGCTACCATGAGCCTCCAGAACAGCTTTAATGCTCTTCATTATAGATTCTCACCGACATTTTCCCTCATTTGGTGTTCTGATGATAGTCATGGAAAGTGCTAACACGACCGCAACAGAAAATCATCCGTAGGTGGCAACCACTTCGATAATCAATTAATCATTTTAACTCCATCTTTAAGCAAAAATGTCAAATTCAGCTTCTCAAAACAGCTCCAGAGCAGCTGCTGGCTCTGGGGAGGTGATCACTTTGTTAACTGCAGTTTCCAAGTCATGAACCTCAGATATATAATAAATGTGCGTAAACAGCAACACAGCAGACTTGTGAGCAAAACACACAGTCTGCACACACCTGAAAATGTTAAAAATTTCTGCGGCTGAATAAGTTTTCAGACAAATGTCTTGAACAGGACGTGAGGGAGGAAGAGGATGTGGAGGGATATTTGTTTTCTGGACATGTGAGGTTTTTGTTTCACTGTTAGAACCATAAAACATTCACTACGCTGATCCATTTCTAACGAGGCACGCAGAAATATTTCACCACAGTCACCTGTAAACAGTAGAGCCGGGGTGTCGGGGGCATGTGGGATGTTTTTGAGTGCATGTGATTTTTCAGTTCAATGAGCGTATCAACAGACACCACAACAAAGAGCCAGTATCACACATCAACACAGTACAATTAGAGATTTGTCTTATCTAAAAAGGTGGAGTGAATTAATCTACCTCTTTCATTGTGTTATAAGATAAACCTGGATCTCCATTGCGCTGCCACACTGACAGGCTGAAGACATAAATCGTATTTTCTAAACTAAGACAAACTTGAGACTTTTCTACTTCTGTGTGGTTTCATTAGATTCATGGGAGCTACTGTAGGTCTGAGCCACATGGCGCATTCACTGCTAGCCCCAAACACAGAGGTGACCAGGGTGGGCTGTGGCCGGTCACACTGTTTGTTGTGTGATGTACCGTTTACCGAGATGAAACTCCCAACGGAGCCGCTGCTATGGAGCAAAATAACAGGCGAAGCCGTCCAAACAACCCCTCTGAGAGGAGGGGAGCTGTGGATAATGGTGACAAGCATCACACACACACACACACACACACACACACACTGACGTAGAGTTGTCAGATTGAAGGCCATTATTCTGACTGACTCAAAACTGTAATGGCTGCTGCTGAGAAGAAGAGTGTATCTATACAGTATAAACAAGTCTCCCGTGGAGACTTTTTCCCCCCACTTCCTGCTGCAGTGATTTGTAGCAGTGTGGGCTGCACCTTCAGCAGAAACACCTCACAGCTGTACATGTAACAGCGCAACCAATGATTGAGGACCTTTAAATGAACTATAAGTAACAAGTAAACTGCATAATTACTTAGTCATTTACTTAGTTTAAGTTAACACTTTGTGAAGCATTTTCCTCACTGTTTGAGTGTTCCATAGATTTGGGAGATTAAAACGAAATACGGCACAAAATAAGGCAAATAATAAACATGATTAATTCTATAGGATGCATGTTCCCGCACTTTTGTACGACAGCAGGCAGCAATTCGTTCAGATCCTTGTGTATTACTATGAGCCGTATGTGTGTTTTAACTTTTTTTTCCTGGTCATTAAACTAAATTCAAATTCCCGAAAGCAAATTCATGTTTTGTCACCTTGCCAGAGGGAATAATATTAGTCCTTCTGGAGTGAAGCTGCCAACCAACAATATTTCATCCTGAAAGAAAGTGTTGCGCCAAAATCTCAGCTGCAAGATGCGTTCATTGGTGGAGAGGAGAAGCCCCTGAAGCAGCACAGGACACTAAAACCCTGACTTACAAAGAACAAATAAGTACTTTAATGCATTTTTATGTGAAATTCATTACAATCAACACAAGTTCAAGGCCTGGCGATAATGATTATGATCCAAACAGCCAGAAAAAAATTGCCTCATCACACCAAATGGATCATGTATTTTAAGTTTATGCCATTTTCAACCTGACACATGACGCCTAAATATGATCTTCAGTGCTTTGGGTGAACGGCTGGGGTGCAGGTGTTGTGAAAATCAGACCTCCAGTTCCAGGAATATCTCTCTATGTTCCATTTGCAGGTTTTCATTGTCAGAGCACACCAGGCCTCAATAATCAGCTCCATCTCTCGTCTGTCATAGTACTCAGATTCAGCGTCTGATAACAGCTGACACCTGCTGTTGTCATCGTTCTTGTCTGGCTTTGATCGCTTTACAGACCCTCTGATAAACTCCTCTGAAAAAAAAAACCATTCTGCACTTTCATCTCCTTTCACCTGTCTCGATCATGTGTTCATTCTCTTTGTGTTAGTGATAAACCTGTGGTGTGCAGCAAGGTTTACAGAACTGCAATTCTTAGCTTTGATTTGAGGCTGTGTGTGTTTCTCACCTTTCCTCTACCTCAAGTGGTGGATTAAGTTCGAGAGAGAGCTACCATCTGTCCAAGCTGATCGGGTCTATTTTAGGTGTAATTAGATTTTGGTAGCAGGTGATGAACAGCAAATTATGTGCTTGTGTGTGTGCGCAAAGTCCCGACGGCAGGTTGCACCCCGAGGTAGAGATCTCCTCAGGGAAACTTCAAACCCTCAAGAGGGGGAGAGCTGGCTTTCATCTTCCCTCCATCTCTCTATTCCTGCTCTCTCACCCTGTCCCCCCAGCTGGAAGGGACGTGGGCTCCCACAGCTCTCTGTCATATTAAAACCAAAAGATCAAAGGCGACGAGGAGCTGAAGACAAAATGAAGGAGAGAGAGAGAGAGAAATGAGAAGAATAAAAATAAAGGATGATGTGAGGAGATGATGAGTAGAGCAAAGAGGAAAAAAATAGGATCAACAGAGAGAGAGAGAGAGAGAGAGAGAGAGAGAGAGAGATGGGGAGTACAATGAAGAGTAGAGGAAAGACAGCGAGTAAAGTGGAACGATTCTTTTGAGTTATGACGACTGACTTCGCCTTGTGAGACTCAACTTTACTATGAACTGCGAAAGGTGACTGTATTTGCATGAAGCAATAAAAAAAGTTTTTGAGTCAAGAATGTGTTGAATCAGCAGGGACAAAAAATTTGTACGTCTGGGTTTAGAGGAAGGTGCCTAATTTGGACAAAAACCACTGTTGGACGTAGAAAGAAAACAGTTATTTTTTACATATGGTTTAAAGGCTGTGAAGAGTGAGACAGACAGACTCACATTTGCCTCTCGTCAATAAAAAAAGTTATTAGTTACACTTGATAGTGGGAAATATGTCTACTGTAACTAAAGGGTGTGACCAACTCATGTTTGACAAGTGGACATCAGATGCAGCCAATGAACATGGGACAGACAGGTGTGAAACGGGGGAGGGGTAGTGAGTATTAGAAAGAAAGGCAAACAGGGTTATGAAGTGAGAGATGGGATGATAAGGTTCAGAGGAAAGTGATGCAGATGACAAAGTGGGAAGAACAGAGACGAGGCGTCAGACTGAAGGCTCATAACAGAAAAGTGGCTGCAAATTAACACTGAACTGTTCTCGCATTATGCAAAAACACAAACACACACCTACAACGTTTATCTGCACACCCATTCACACTACGCTCACATAGAGTACAGAAACAGAAGGACTAAACATGCGTGTGTACACACACACACACACACACACACACACACACACACAGAAAACTGTCTTACTCTCTTCCATCTAAGCTCCACAGCAGCACCTACTGGTCATTTCTTTAGGATTAACACTGATCCTGCTGCGTTGGAAGAGGCGGACTGTTCTCTTACATCTGTCTTATTAACACTAAAACACCCCCCCTCCACACACACACACACACACTCTGTATACACCAACAGATTTCATGAAAATGATACGTATGTGTACGTGCCTTCAGGTAGAGAAGACAATTCACACACTCAAGACGTTTATATTAGACAAAACTTGAACAGTGCACATTATGCATGCACGTACGAACACACACTCTCCACACCGAGTCTGAGGTGATTTATGAGTATACAGTTCAGGTTTGCATGATTTATCCTGCTAAAGCAGCGCTGTGCACCTGAGGGACTCAACTCTCAACTACACACGCTGCATGGAGGCTTGTTAGTTACAAGGCACAGGAGAAAGGTGTGTCTGTGTGTGTGTGTGTGTGTGTATGTGTCTCTGTGGTCATGAGGATTTGTTTTGGTGCATATGCTTAGGGTGTAAATGTGTTTTTATTGTGTGCGTACTCTCTGTGCAAATGTACTTATTCACTTTGGTTTCAGTATGCCCGGAAACGTGGCGTATGCATAATAAATGTGTGTGTGGTTCTCTCTCTCTCTGTTAATGAAATCCTACGGTGTGGTTATGAGCGTGTGTACTTGTGTGTGTGTGCAAAACTTTGTATATTTGTCTCTGTGTGACATGTGCATTCTTTACCAAACTAGCTGTTGTGTTAGTGTGTAAGTAAAGAACGTGTAGTTGTGTGTGTGTGTGTGTGTGAGAATACGCTTGCACACATGCATACGCCAGCATTAACATTCCTGCACAGGTATGGAGGTGTGTGTGTGTGTGTGTGTGTGTGTGTGTGTGTGTGCTGACCTGCCTTCAGCATGTCTGTGTAACAACATCCCCAGTGAGTTGTGTGAAGCCTCCATCCCACCATGAAAGATAACTCTGTCCCTCAGCAGTCTAATGGCTGAAGACACACAGCTGCATCACAAACACACACACACACACACACACACACACACACACACACACACACACACACACACACAGTGTTCACTGTATCACGCACTGTGGTCTCCTGAACCACATTACTGAATGCTTCCTGTGTAACTGTGGTGAAAAAAAAGCACAGCAGAGCCTGCCCTCCAGTACGTTATCATCATTAACTGCACCACAAAATCACATATTTTTATGACTAGTTTGATGAGAACTGTACTTGAAAGGTGCTAATTGGGGGAAAGAAAAAGTTCTTCACGTTAAAGTTAGTTATGAGTCACCCTGGTCTGTCAAAGGTTATGTTGCTTAAATGTAAAAAAAATGACCTCAAAAACTCACTTTCATTTATTTATTTTGGTGCATACGTGGAAAGTATGCTTAGCTGGCTTTGCTGTTCAATCAGTGTGTTCACTGCTGTGACATTTATTTCCCTCAGATTTTCAGTTCCACTCTCTGTTTGGGGCATTCGTGTCTCCTCGGCCATGGTAGCCATGGCTTTTCTTACAAACTACCCTGTTCTTCTACCTTTTCAACAAGATGCACCACTTTCTCTTGGACTTTAACTGTCACATCTCCACCATCCATCACTAAATGTGAGTCCCTGTAGCATCAATGCTACTTTTAATACTAATAGTTGTGATTTTGTGTTTTCATTTTTTTTAGATGCACGTACAAGGCTGGAAAATGTCTGACATGTAAATTAATTATTGATGATCTAAAGATCGTTATACCAAGAGACTGAGGCATCTTTGTTTGGACACACACATCATTATGTGAGTTTGTTTTTGACGGTGTGTCACACAGTGTAAGGCGTTGTATCCAGGTTCTGTGTGTTAATGCTGTCTGGCTCCAGCTCCACATATCAGGGACAGAAATGTCAGTCCTCAGGGGAAGGGATCCAGGCATGTGTTTCTTTATGTTCACCATAAAGAAACACACCCATCGATGTCCTGTGAAAACCACGTATCTCCAACACATCAAATTTTCATGAACTGTGAAAAGCAGCTTTACTTTAAACATTGTTACTATGAATTCTGGGGAGCATTCTTAGGAGAATTGAATTAAATTAAATTCAAAATATCTCACACAAATCACACGCATGCATCTCTGAGAAAACACACAGAAGAGATAATGAATAGAAACAGATTCAATACAACAAATACGAGCGCCATGACATGTAAGTCCTCAGAGACTGTTGTCTCCCCTCAGAGGTGAGGACTGACCCAGACAGGGTACATGCTGTGTGTGTGTGTGTGTGTGTGTGTGTGTGTGTGTGTGTGTTGCACAGCTGTCCACACTCACACTCCAGGCAGCTGAGCAGCTTGTGGCTTTTCTTCTTAATTGGTTGATTTGCAACCAAGTCTGTGGCTGCCTGGATTTTTGACACATGCTCACAGCTGATACACAAAACACACACAGCCAAAGTCATAAATGCAGAATCACACACATGGTGCCACAGACACATTAATGGACAGTCACATGAACACACACACAATTACACACACACATGTAGATGCATAAATGCCCTCATGACTCATGGATACAAACACACACACACACACACGCGCAGACACACACAGGCAGTGCCGTGCAGACCTTGCTGTTCTACGCAGCTTCAGCCCCTCCAACCAGATCTCATTAATACACACTCAACTGACAGCTCACTGTTGCCATGGCGACCCCCTACCTGTTGCCAAAGGGGACTGGGAGTTTAGGGGCTTGTGAACGCAGCTCAAAACTATCGCAGTTCAATTTTTGCTGTGTGTCAGGGAGCCACCGGTGCTGCTGCAGGCACGCACAATTACCCACTTGGGAATGGAGAATAGTTTCATTCATTTCGATGTGATTCAATCTGGCTCACTTCAGTGCAAAGCAATGCCCTGTTCTGTACGTTTTGTTATGAGAGAAGCCTAATTTTCCACCGGAGAAGAATAGGCCTGCTTCATTATGCAACGCTCTATTCTAATTCTTCTCTTCATTTCATACTCCTCAGTTCCACGTTATTCATTCTAGGAAGATAAGAAACTAACTTGAGGAAATTGCACTACTTAATTCATCATTCCAAGCTGCTCTATTCTAATTAAATCACTGCATATTCTATTCTTGCTATGCTATTCTTCATTCCCATACCATTCCATTTTACACTCTTAACAAAGGTTTAATATACTACTGGAAAATGGCTCTCAAGGCTAATTATGTCATAGCAGACATCTTTTTGGTGCTGTAATGAACTGTTTAGAAAGTACCCAGAAGCTGCATGTCCAATATAGATGCAAGATCAAATGCCACAAATCAGCTCTATTATTTGCTCCTTATTTTACTTTTTAAAAAAAGCTTTACAGCTTTTGATGCCATATAATAACTTTAAACGCCAAGTCCTGCTTTTTTTGGGTGTCGCTGCGGTGATTAGGCAATTAATTGCTATTTTTGACATTTTATAGACCAAATGATTAATCGAGAAAACAATTGGCAGATCAGCCATTAAGCTCTACCATCTTATTCACTACTGTGGGACATGTCAGTACTTTATGTATGCATGTGTGTATAGCTTCAATATCAAGAGTTACTCCAACATGCGAGAAGCAGGTGAGTTACTCTAAATGATGACAGGCTTCCAACAATAATAGGCCTAAACAATTCACAACAAAGCATAGCAGTGTGGATGTCAGCACAAGGTCATCAGAATTAAACATGACACGGCCGACTCTTCTCCAGCATACTCCGACAAACTTTACTACCCTGCTATTTTGGGCCATCTTGCCAATTTAGCATTTTGTATTTCAACAGTTAGTAATGTCTCACTGTAACTGTGAGCAATCTTCTCTAGATGTGGATTGTCATCACCAAATCCCAGAATAATGTCAGGTTTTAATAAGTGTTAAGTGGTCAGGGTGTGATTAGCGCCAGTGTTTTCCTGTGTCGCCTTTGGCTGGTTCTGTGCTGAACTCCATTCACACAAAATGAAGTATCGAGCTGAGCAGGATTATTTGGCCATAACAACCGCAGAACAAGAAGGAGGAGAGTGCATTCAAACATTTTAGAACAAAACAGACTACAGTCTAAAGGGGATCCTAACAGATGAGATACAGCAGGCAGATCACTTCTGTTAGAGGCAAAGTCTATTATTTCATTTGATTATCAAATTTGGAACAAAATGAAGGCTTTTCTCATCACAGCACAGTTGCAGCATCTTTCCTGGAAGCTGAGCAGAGTTTGAATCAATGCGACATAAAACAGTGACAGCAAACAGAGAAGTTCTACATACGAGACAACAGCTCATGAGAGCGTAAACCAGAGAGTGAGTGTGTGTGTGTGTGTGTGTGTGTGTGTGTGTGTGTGTGCGAGTGTGGATTCAGAGTATTCTATTGGATTATTTTCTGTGCCACCACACATACCGTATATGCAAAGAGACACACACACACACACACCACTTGTATACTTATGACACCAGATCACACTTACTATAGTCAACAATCTTTCTCTCGCTATCACACAGAGAGAACAGTATTAAATAATGCACACACACACACACACACACACACACACACACACACACACACACACACACACACACACACAGCAGAAGGCAAAACAGACTGATGTATCAGTCAAGTTTAAGTCACTGTGAGGGCTGTCAGTAGGAATGAACGGATGGTTGGGTGTGTGTGTGTGTGTGTGTGTGTGTGTGTGTTGAGGAGGGCAGATGGCCTTCAGCAGGTCATTAATACTAACTACACCATCCAGCAGTGACCTCTACCACTTAACCCCCTTCATACTAAAACCTGTTGTAAGACAGATGAGGTGGAAACGGCGCAGCTCTACACTCCTGATAGATGGTGAGAACTTGCTGTATGCTTGACCCTTCTGTGGAAGAAACTGTTTACAAAAGAACTCGTATAACAGAAATAACAAAAACAGTAACAAGTTTGAGTTAGATGGCACTAAGTAGAGTCACTGAGTGCCTTAGATGATGCATCAAATTCTGTTTGACACTGCGTGTTAAAAGCTGAAGGTCGTGCTGTGCCCCAGAGGTGGCATGAAAGAAGCGTCATCCAAACCACCATCAAAACCAACTGACAGGTCGCCTCACATTAAAAGTTTCACTTCAATGGCCGCCAACATGTATTTGTATTCCATAGACAACAGGCACAAAGACAAACAAAAGAAACCATTTTCACGCCACAGTTAATCCCCAAAAAACTGTTTTGTCATATGTCTGAAGACAAATAATTGTCAGATAATAAACTGCAACTGGCTGTAAAGCATTTTTAGCTTGTGAAATACATAAAAGTTAAAGCAAAAAGAAGGGAAATGGCACCAAATTAGTGAAACCAGTTACTCACTAGGATGAACAGGCAATCAGACAACTATCTTGCGACTGCTGCCAACATCAATTAATCATGCTGAGTCAGACACAGTAATTGATGAGGGTCGACTAGTGCTAATGGTGCCAAACTAACCTACATGTGATGGATGAAGACAATGGTTTGAATAGAGATGAAGAATCAAAAAGCTCTAACTCCTCTTCATTCTTGAATTGTTTAGATTTACATTATACATTTCACACTGAATGTCCCAACAGCAACAACGATATTCTTACACCAGCTTGTGCGTGTTCAACTTCAGACCATCAGATTATTAAAAAGGGAAGCTAATAATCTCTATGAGTGCATGCACGCCCTTTTACACGCTTCATGTTGACTTAACATGGCCACTAATATTATAAAAAGGCGAGACTTCCTTTATGTTACACAACCTATGCAAAGAGTAAATATGAACTGAATGATGCAGTTGAGTCATGATGTTTTATGATTATATTCTAACAAAACTTTGGCGCACACGACCCCAGTGGGAACGCGGCCCCTAGCCCGTACAGTGTTCTACATCCAGTTAAGCAGGACCATATGTACTGTATGTGGCTCATGTTATTAACTATATCAACATTATGTTATTTCTCCATCCATGACTAACTTGTCATTGTGGATTTATGGTAGAAATTCCTCACTTTAACCTCTTCACTGAGGGCCAGGGGAGTGATAGAACTGGGTCGAGCTCTGGACTGGATCTTGGCCACTGAGGCGGGCTTTCACAGAGCTTAGGGCTGACGGACTGTGGAGGGCAAGACTGGCTGTAAATCTCTGAACGCTGGACTGTTGAAGGTATCAGGTGTTCACTTCACATCCAGACATATAGTACAGAAATGCAGTGCGCACGTGAAGTTTTCAAATGATGTCAACGGCGCTTTCTGTTGTGCCTTGAACGGGAGACATTTTACGCTGTTGTTGTTCCCGTTTCCTTATTGACTCGTTTCATCCTCCTTCTACTTCAGTTTCCAAACACATTTCACAAACCTTCAACAAACCTCAGAGTCAGCATGCCGTTTTAAATCTAAGGTTAGCCTCTAATTACCAGCTGCCAAGCCAGTTTTTTAGGGCCCACTGGAGCTCTTGTAAAATGTACGATGAAAAACAATGTTTCATGGTGGTGTAAGGCGTTACATAAAAGCATCCTCCACACAGCAAGACCTGTGCCCAATTTGCCTTCCCCTTAGCGTGCTCATGTATGCTCAGGTAATTGAACGTGGTCCTACCTGTTCCTGTCTCTCCAGCCAGCGGTCCACCATGGGGTGATTGGCGCTGAGTGATGAGCGCGCCGTCTCTCTCTGAAACTCTCTCTGATTGGCCCATGTCCCTGCATCCCGTGGCAGACTGCGGTATGTGTCCATACCTTTAGCCTGCAAAGACAAGGAAACAAAGGTTTTTGATTGATTGAAGGTTTCATCTCTTGCTTTTTCCCTGGAATAATGTTTCCAAATTTTCCCATGAAGCTTTTCTGAACTGTGTATACTTCCTTATCTTTTAGTAAATATTTCTTTTCTTATTGATGAACACATACTGTTAAATAGTATTGACAAAAAATGCATAATGGCAAGGGTACAACTTTAATCAATTAAAGAATTTTACGCTAAAAACATTGCTTGGGCTCTGAAATTTTTTTAAAAATAAAGGGACATTGGGAGGATTTGTACATACACACTCTGTCAACTAGCAGCTGCAAGTGACCTCCGTGTCTCCCTATGAAAAAGACGCTGGTGTGCCACATGTAGCTAAATGTGCTCTAAAATCTAGTCATTGTCAGGAAACCGCTATCCCCGCTTGTGACACACAGCCAACCGACCTTCCTCTCGAGGCTGTTGGTGCCAGAAGAGTGGCGAGCTTTCAGGAAACCAGCAGTGGTGGACCAGCGGGTCGGGTTCTTCCTTGATGGAGGCTCTTCCGTTTGGACCCGTGGCTCGCTGCTACTAAATGGCCCGTTGATGGTCAGCAGGGCGGGGTCGCTGCTGCGCCGGACGTGGAGGGGCATATCTGAGAGACGGCATCGACAGCAAGGGTGTTACAGCAGTATTTTAACTTTTTATTTTGCCCTTATCAGGGGCTACACTCTGGGAGGAAATAATATCACTGCATTTTATTAAACTTAAATTGTTTTCTCGGGAAGTGGCTCACCGGCACTATATGTATAGAAAACCATCCCCCTTGCTGTAGTTGATAAGGCTTGAGACAAGGGATGATTGATGTAAATAGGCTGAAACAAATTTTGTTCCTCAAACACTGTGGGCTAATAAAGGCAATTAATCACTGAGATTCCATTATCGTCCCATTGTGGAATAATCTGATTCATTGCTAAAAGTCTAATGAGGCAGCTCCAGTTTCTACTCCACTGTCAGTGTATTGGCTCATAACACAGAGCAGAAGATACTGTGTGGGAACAACAATGTGAGGAAGAGCCTATTGAGAAACAAGTGTAAGTGGATGCCTTCCATTAAACCTCTTCACTCTGTTAAAAGTTGCAGTGCGTGGGAGGTGGGCCAAGGTCCAAAAAACAGCTCCAACAGGGGCATTGTACACAAGACACAGTGATATGACATTAAAAATCTCCCACATTTAGACCCCTCCAAAATCCCACAGGCAGATTTCAATGGCTGAAATGTACCCAGCGGACCACATAAGAGAGACGGAGTGTAAGCAGAAAGCTAAAACTGTTTAAAAAGCTGGAGCATCTTCTTCAGATGACAATGCCAAGTGTCATGTTCCCATGTTCTCTTCCAGGACATTCTGCTGCTCAAATGATGTCCCGTGTTTTGGGTAGTGGTGTGTGTTCAAACAGGAAATACTGTTATCTGTGTGTGTCTAAGTCAACAGTTGTTTGACGTTGTGTGTATTGTGAGACTAAATCCAACATTAAGCGTGTCCGTTTGTGTGTGTGTGTGTGTACATGCTCCTGTTTATGAATCTATAATCTCTGATGAAGTGATGAGTTTGTAGGTCAGTGCGTGTGCGTGTGTGTGTGCGTGCGTGTCTGAGCACTCAGTGTTTGTTTAAACATATGTGCATTCATGCGAACTGAAGTGCATGTGTTTGTGTTAGGGTATGTTTGAGAACAATTATCAACTGTGTTTAAGAATGTGAGCTAGTGATGAGTCTGTGCTGTGTGCACACGCAAACCCTGGGACAAGGAACATGAGTCAACAGCCACAGCATTCTTTGAGAATCTGGAAATGTGTTTGTGTGTGTTATGCGTGTGTGTGTGTATACACACTAATGAACTTGGCTGACTAGTGTTGTTGGGTCACCCGGAGCGTGGGACCTAAAAAGCTCTGATCTGTGGGAGAGCACGACACTAAATCCCTTCCTGAACCGAGAGTGCAGGCTGACTAATCTGAACACCACCTACACTACAACTCCCAGGAGGCATGAGGATATAGTGACAAGTTACTGTGGCACATATCCCACACCATATACTAACTATCAACTCTATCAGCTTTACACCACATGTTAGTCCACATAGTATGATATAGTATAGTTGTATATGTAAATGTATAATAGGTTTTTTAGTTGTTGTTTCTTCTTGTAGTTTGTCACTACAATCAGTTTAAATTTTAATCTTGCGGTCCATTTCAGTTGGGTGTTGTATTGTGGGAGAATTATTTAATTTTAATTTATTTAAGAACACTTTTTCATCTACATACTGACATTGGTGGCCAAATTTTCCTCCAAATTCTTTTAGTGAGCATACTAAATACACAAATGCAGCAGACGTCATCAAAACAGCAGTAAAAAATAACGACCTCCTTCCAAATTAAAATGAAGAACCTACAAACATGAACCGTGAAAGCGTCATAACAGCGAAGGAGTATTAGGGAACCGCATTATTAGATTTTAGACATAAATGATGAAAGTCTGAACTTCAAGTACGACTCTCCTCCCGAATTGATGCATTTTGGAAATGAACTTTTCAAAATGGCATCTGAAAGCCTCACAGCGTTTGACAGTGGCGTCAGCATTTCCAATGTCTGCAGAGGTTTTCAGTGTAACAAAGCCAAGAAACTAACATCAATCCATTTGTGGAATTCAATAGAACTTTCTTGTCTAATAAGCTTAATCACTTCTCTTTTGAGTTTGTGGGCCAAACAAGAAAACCCACGGAGTCTGGCGCCTCTCATCTTGTCCAACATAAATCAGTGATTGAAAGCTATTCTCATTAGGCACACATAAAAAAATTTAAAAAAAAAAAAAAGAAACTTATCAAATTCCTACTCTTCCATGACAGACATTTCTCTTAAAACCCAATAAAATCCGTCTGATGAGATTCAGTGTCATCAATTAAGCAGGGTTAGAATTTATTATGGAGACAGTTAAATTGGACGTTACCGGCAGGTGTGATTATGCCTAAGATTTCAATTTCTTATGGCAAATTCACATTCAGCATCTCATCCATAAATCCAATTAAGAGACAAGTGACCTCCCTTGCACTCTGCATGTGTGTGAGTGTGTGAGATAGGAGATTTTGGTGGCTGCTTTGTCAATCAACGCCAGTTCACGGGTCATTAGTGGATAAGCCATACTCCAGCCAGTGCTAATGAAAGATGCTAATTAAAACTAGTTTTTAACTTTAAATTTGTTCATTGGAGCGTGTGTGAGTAGGGGTGGTCTAATGTGCACGTGTGTTTAGCGAGATGGAATGAAGAATGAAGGGGGAAAAAAAAAAAACTTCTCTAAAGTTGGTTAGGAATAGCCTGTTAGGGGAGGAAAGAGGAAACACATAAAAAAGGTTAGAGTTTGTATTTCAGCATTTATTGTATGCGAGTTTTGTGAAATATGCTTAAGGAGTCAAAAGGTTATTTGCTTGAAGTGAAAACCCGCACATATTCATCAAGGAGCTTACTCCTACTTATGGTAAAGTGTACAGTAGGAAGAAAACAGGGAAACTCAATTCAACAATTCAAAAACTACAACAGAGCTGTGTATTGGACGGCAGATAAGACAGTGAATCTCTGATAACGGCTGATACCCAAACAGCAGCAGGTCGTGGAGATGCTGTGGTTATCTTTAATTTGATCCTTTCACAGTTCAGTTTTTAAGTGTTGGCAGAGAAAGTCCATATCCTTTCCATTCTGGATTTGACCACCACAAGCCATGTGAAATAGATGCTTCATTAGCCTTCATTATGGAAATGCTGTTCATACACGTGGCATTTCGTCGGACAGGTCGTCACTTTGAGTCGACACAAGCAGCGTGATCAGAAATGCAGAGGAAACCGTGCCACTCGGTTCAAAATGGCACTATGCTAGTCAGGTTTGGACTTTTGGACCCTTTAAGAGCAACTGTGCTCATTTAGCCTCCAACTCCACTGTCCAGTGTTTGGAAAAAAAAAAAAAAAAAATCCATAGCATCACACTATTAAGTTATTCTGTAAAAGCATATTTCTTTCAAGTGGATTTTGCAATTTACACGAGGGAAAGTTGGATGCTGGTAAAGTAGATACATCAGAGAAAACCTATAAAGACAATTTAGTGCTGATAAACGATGCGGGGAACTGCCAACAAAATTGATGCCAAAGGGACCCTAACAGGATAGTCCTAACTAAACAAGAGATACTCTGAGCTCTCTTCCACACAAGAGTGTTTCTACGGCGAAAGAAAGAGTTATTCTTTGCAGCCGGGAGAAAAGGTGAGGGATTGCTTGTTTACTTTTACTTTCAGCAGTTTGATAAATATAGATTCAAAGAAAGACAAACGTATTTGAATGGAAAGATAAAGCGAGAGTGAGACGGTGAGAGTGCGTTTGTCTCTCCACATATCTGAGTGTATATGTTTGCTTGCCTCTGCTTATGGTTGTGCGCAAAAGGTTTTGCTCGATCCAAATTGACAAATCACCTACAAGAGTCGGTTTCCCATCCAAACTCATGGTAATTACAGTAGAAGAAGCGACTTGGCCGGCAAAACTGCAGAGGTGGACGGGCTCAGCGTCACATTTGATTTAGGAGGCAGCGAACAGAACCAATTAGCCACTTTGGCCGGGGATCAAACGGCTATCTGTGCATGAAAAAAAGGCCCTCCTGTCCAATTAACAGAATTTATGGACAGGGCTAAGGTACCGCTGGGCAGTGATAAGGTAATTTGTTGGGTTTTCTGTATACTGCAGCAGTCTCTGACATTTTATGCTAATGGGGACAACAGATTTTTAAGTTAAGAGGAACATAAGAGAAACTGACTCACTTATCAATCACCTGTTCCTGATTGTATATTTGGATGTCCGTCCCTCTATCCAAATAATGCATACATCATCCAAAAATTACCCAATAGTTGTCAATCCAGCCACATGTATCCCTGATTTCTTTTATTTTTGCCTTCAGTTTTGGGACTTACTGGTGCGCAGGGCGGAGGGCGTGACCTCGATCTCACTGGCTGCCTGGTAGGGTTGGAAGGCAGAGGCTCCGCTGCCAGAGCTGAGGTCTGCAGCAAACAGGTCGGGGCTCTGGGTCCCTGTGGAGCTGGCGCTAGTACCATCACCTCCATGATGGGGCTCCTGTTCGTCATACACTGCTATCAACTGGAGGAGGGAGGTGAAACAGAGGAGGTGTCACAAAATGTTGGATTTGAAAAACAGGTTGCTTTATATTACATAAAATGCACAGCAAGAAAAGTCAACAGGCTCAGCTGCTGTACTGTACGTTCTCCGAAAGAGAAAAGGTGGTGGAGTAGATTACACTTAGGGAAAAGATTTTCTTTGAATTTGACTAAAAGCTTAAAACCCAAACAATGATGACGTATAATCTGGAATTTATGAGAGAAAATCACAATCACAAACAGAAAGAACAGGACAAAGACAGGGACATATAAATCAAAGTGGTGTGGAGGTTAGATGTGACAAAAACCCTACAACAAATAGCATAATAAAAAATGGAGAGATTTAAAAAGTAAAAGGAAAAGAGGTGTAGGAGAGCAAAGAAGAAAAGGATCAGAGAGTGGATTCAATTTGTGGGGGAAAGTATTTTCTCTTAGAAATTGTGTTGGATAAAACCTCAAAAAGGTTAAACAGCATGTGTGCAAATGCTAACTTCTGTGTTACATCACCTGCCCCCCCCCCCCTTGGACAAGTGTTTTAAAGAACAGGTAAAATAGGGTAAAAAACTATATTTTCAACATGTACGTTTGGTTTTTTTTCTGCAGCTGTGGCTCTAAAAAGGGATTTCATTTTAGGCCGATTCTAATAATAAGGAAGGAAAACCGCTGATTACAGTCAACTGTGCCATTCTTGGAAGCTACCTGGCAACTGATGATGACTACAACAGAGTAATGAAGTTGCCATTAGTCAGACCTTATGATGATGGAAAACCTGCAAAACCTTAAAAGCATCTACATAACAATTATTTCCACCAACAGTTGCTTTAGTCTTGGTGGTCATAAGCGACTACGGTGCAAATGCGCAAAGTGACATCACAAGACAATCCCTGAAATCCCACTTGGATATGAATTATCACATGTACAAGAGGAGGCAACTGGATCAGAAGGCTAACGGTTTAACACCACATGTGAATCAGCACTATAATTTGATCTACAATCATAATTGCTTCGCTCTCTTCTACAAATCCTCACCAACAATTAACAGCGAGAATAAATCCACCAGGACTTGTGATAAATTTAACATGAGCTTGAGTTAGCATTGGTGAAATAGCAACGTGGCGCACGTTTTCTGCTCACATGCATGAGGTGTGCACGTGCGGTCCAGAGGGATAGGGGGGTGATTCAGACTCTCTATTTTACATTATGACACTAGGTGCTCATTATGTCCAATCATATCCTCTCTTCACTCTAAATGCCTCCATATTTTCCCTCCACATCCTTTCTTTGAAAAAGCTCTTCTCCCTCATACATGTGATTAATTCCAGCCTCAACTGAGTCCCTTTATTAGATTAAAGATGAGATTCACGCCGTCCCTCTGTGACTCCCACCAGGCCTGCGTGTGTGTTCAGCTGGTTTCAGTTAGCCGAGGAGAAAATGAAAAATCCATCCAACATCTGCCAATTCAGTGGGATGTGATCCAACTGTCCCTGGTGGTGAGATTTGATGTTGAGGCATAACTGTGATAATGGCACTAGTTGAAGGTGTAAACCCCCCTGACCTGAAATATCTCATCCACATTAAAAAAAAAAACAAGCAGAGAACAGAAAACATCTTGAAACGTCTTTGAGATATCACGGCAGTTCATCTGGGCTTATTTGCATCATTCCAACGATATAGAAAACCCTGTACTTTAAAGAAAACCTGACCAAACACCCTGGGGCAGGATGTAGTAGGAACAGACTCACAATATTTTTAGCTTCAGGAATTTCCAAGTTAAGGTTTATCAGTTTCTTTCTTACTTCAGAGACGCAGATTTTTATCCCTGGAGTAGGAGTATTGAGAACTGCTCTGAATTAAAACCAGTTCCACATAAAAATAAGCAACTGGAAGCAAAGTTTGGACCTAAAACTACATTTTTGGTCAGAAGTCTTTGCACATGGATGATGTGTTTGATATGGGTGGCTTGAGCTAATACAAGCAACTAGGACTACATTTTGGAGGGAAAAAAACAGTAACAGAGCGAAATGTAATCACTGCAACAACATTTATTCATACAGGCAGGAAGTAGTTATGCAAACAGTGAACAAAACAGCTAAAGTGGAAGTTGCGGCTCGGGAGGAGATTTGACCCTGATGATGTCATTTCAGTAATCTTGTCTTAGGCTTGCAGATGACAAAACGCCTATGTTACCAACTGGGGGAGTAGGGTTTAAAAGATGTCAGCATTTATCAAGTGGGGACAGACAAATGAACAGATGCTGTTTGTTGCATTATCATCTATTGACTCATAAGAACAGATTAGCAGAATCATCTGAAAAGAGTGATCCATTGCACAGCAGTGCACTGCCCCCCCTGTTCTGTGTGACTGATTGTTCTTCTGAAAAGCTCGTCAGAAATTGAAAAGCATCAATCTCAATAAAATTCACAACATGCTTAAATATGTACACACTAAAAAAGGCTCACATACATAAGACTAAATGTGGCCACAGTGAAAGAGAAGCATTCGTGCACACAATTACATTTACAGACACCGACACAATCCATACACACACACACACACACACACACACACCCTATTTGAATCCAACTACCAGTTTTCCAGCGCATTAAACCTTCATTTCGACCACATTTAGCCTGAGAGCTGTGGAGTTTTATAGCATGCTGGACAGGCTCCCTGGTGAGGGGAACAAGCTCTCGAGGGTACACACACACACACAAACACACACAGACACAAACCACACATTTACAGACCCCAAGACTCATTTTTCCCATTAGGCTCTTTACATAAATGTGCGCACATTTACTTCAAATTAGAGCTCGCATCAGCCCAGGGCTAATGTGTACACACAAGTAATGGGGGTAATAAAGGTTAAAGGGCAGGAGGGGAGGGTGGGAGGGTGGGAGGGTGTGTGTGTGTGTGTGTGTGTGCAAGTGAAAGAAATGCAGGGAGGATGTATTAAGAGGGGAAAGGGGTAAGAATGAGGGAAAGTAAAATAGATAGATGAGAGTAGAAGTGTGTGTGTGTGTGTGTGTGTGTGTGTGTGTGTGTGTGTGTGTCTGAGAGTTTAAATGAGACACATGGGAGAAGGCAGTGAGACAGGGTGTGTGTACGAGTAAGACTGTGTGTTTTATGCGTACACGTCTAGATAAAACTTCCTGCGTGTGACCGTCAGAGAGTCTTCCACTCTTCCCTCATTAAAGCTCAGTTCAGCCGGAACAGCTGAGTCAGCAAACCCCCTCCCTCCCCTGGCCTGTTCCCTGAGGACACCACAGAAGAAGGACCCCCAAACCCCATGTTCTTTTACAGCCCATGTGGTTGTTATTACATGGTAATCCGTTCGGCTGCAGTGCGCAGTATAAATGTGGTCCGGCCTCCGAATCTTTAGCTGCTAAGATATCAGGCAGAAATTTTCAGCGATAATCATAAATGTCATAATAAAAGCAGTACAATGATCAGAATATTATTTATCTACAACACTGAACTGTCATTCTTTGACTACTGGTTAGCCCAGCAGTGGCTTGGTTTTGTACAAAGTATACAAGTATGAGATGCTTTGCATTTAATAGTGTATACACATCCATACACATGAGTAAATGACAAACTTTTGCCATAAAATTAACCATCTGTAACCACTGACAAACATGTTTCCATTACACTATCACACACAATTAATGACAATTTTTCTACCTAAAGTCCAAGAAAAACATCAGGAGGAGTGCTTGCTGGACATTTCTACACTTGCAATAAACATATTTACTGACATTTCAATTATTCATTTTGCACAATCTTATCCTGAAGAATGCATCATGCACACTCTGTGGAAACAATGAAATGTATCAATCTAAATTTGAAATTTGTCAACTGCATTTATAATCTTCTAGTTACAGCTGGACCAATAAATCAACCAATATTAGCTTGTTGCAGATTTATTTGTAAACCGTCAGATAACTAAAAAGAAATTGCAGTACAGAAATGCCAGATTTGAGGTTATTTGGAAACAGTTTCACTGTCATATATTACCATAAAGAGCTGACAGGTGATTTTTTACACTCAACATGCATCGTGGCCACAATAAAAAAAAAAAAATCTTTACGATACGCATCCATAACTCCCAAATATTCATATCTGCCTCCAAAATCTATTATCGGTCGAGCTATACCTGCAAAGAACCTTGTGTCAGATTACAGAGCATACATCAAACTTTTGGCTAGCAAAAGCATGAATGTTCGAGAAATAAGATTAAGAGCGGAGGGCAGCTAGACTGAAGACCGTGGAAAGAAATATCTGGCATCAGCAGGAAGCTCTGAGCAAACGCTGAATCCTAAGTGTTGAATATATGCATGAAATATGTTTCCTGCCTGCTTCGATTTTACACGGTTAACTCATGTCACTAAAATACATCTCTGAAATGAGTCAAAATCCATTAAATATCATTTAAGTTCCCAAGTTGTTGATTGATTTGGCTTTTCATATACATCATTCCACACCTCAAATTACTAAAATCATTAGACGCATGATGAATTGAGTCTTGAGCACTTCCCCCTCTGTCACAGGTAACAGATTACATCACAAGCTAATTTACATAACAGCAACATCAGCTGTGCCGGTTTAACATGCCGGTTTAAAAAAACGTCTAATACTTACAGACCCATTTTAATGTTAATTTGGTGAAACCTCTGTTTGGTCCTCCGTGATCTTACTTACAGATTCTCCTTTATTTCTGATTTTTACCTTGCTATCACATGAAAAAGCCTGGACCAAACATAAAAAAAAAAACATGAATGACAGGTAAACAAACTCAACATGAGCTTTAGTATGCGTTTCCTTTATGTGATCAATGTAAATGAATACGCTAGAGTGTAAACATCAGAGGGCACGGCTATGACTGGCAGTTGCTCCCTCAGGACTTCATGTTGGTTCTCTTGGATGTTTTGTTGAGTGAAACGTTGCCTGTGTGTGATGAAACAGCCCCAAGTCAAAGCTAATTGCTGAGGTTTGTTGACAAGCACAGCCCTGACCCTGCCATCCATCATCACACACAAGTACACATACGCGCGCGCGCACACACACACACACACACACACACACACACACACACACACACACACACACACACACACACACACACACACACACACACACACACACACACACACACACACACACACACACACACACACACACACACACACACACACACACACACACACACACACAATCAGAAAAAAGGTGACATCCAATCAGCAGGTTTGCTCGACCCTGGGGAAAACAGAGGATGTGTACACCGACAATTGGGTGTTGATTGGCCCGTGCAACTGTGTCAATAAAAGCCAGATGGTTTAGATATTTTAAAATGAATATAACCTTCTTTAGACTTACAGCTCAAACATCATTTATCTATAATTCAATCATTGGGACATCATATGTTGAATATGTTGCTGATCACAAGTCACGTTGCCAGTATTTGATTCCTTCAGACCAACTATTCAAAAACCCAAAATTAAACAAGCTGTAAGAGTCAAATATGAAGTGTTTTCGCTTCCAACTGTTGATACGATTTCTGTTGATACGATTTATCGACTGACTTACTGCTTTATGATTTACTGTAATGCAATGAACAACAATCATCTGATATTCTAAGTATAATAAACAACACATTTCCATCTTTGTTCCAAGTTTGGTATGGAAGCAGAAAGCAAGCGTAGACATATGAACTGTTGCACAAACAGCTGTTTGTGAAGTTGTGCACGAACTGTGTAAAATGTTTATGTGTGAGCAAATGCACACGGTTGTGTGTATGTTCGTCCGTGTGCAAAAACTCCCTTCTTACTTTTTTATCAACTGTTCACTCTTTCGCACGTACACACTCAAACCCAGGCCCCCCCAAAAAAAAACAATAATTGAAAAGTAAATTACGATGGAAAGTGTGAGTCAGTCCACTTTTCAGCAGTCACTTGTAGCTCATAAATCATCATCATAACTCTGGCTAGAACAATGCAGTGGCAGCCAGGCCAGAGAGGGAGAACCAAAGGTCTGTCAAAGGGGAATTAAATCTTATGGGTAGGTGTTGGGGGGGTAAGAATTTAGCAAGACACAGTTGCTGCTCGCACCACATCAGTGATCGCCCAGTGCTATTTCATCAGAAATACCAGGTTTATGCCATATGGCCGTCCAAAAATTACAGTTGCCTTAGTTCTGGCTACCAACTGCAAAACATAAATCTTTTGCAAGTTGCTACACCCATCTATCAACCATTTGATTTATTCCCTCATGTAATTACAATTTCACAAAGAATTATATTACATCAATACACCACATTTTCCCTCATGCCAGGTCAAAGTCCACGTTGCATAGTGTTTGTGTTCTTTCATAGGACTTACTGAATGTAAACCGTACTAAAAATAAGAGCAGACAGCATAAATGAAAGAGAGCAGGACTGATTGTTTGAACAGGCGAAGGAATTTGCTCGTCACACAAAGTAGAAATGACAACACAAGCAGACCTGGAGCCTCTAAAGGGACCACATAGGTCTGCCTCACATTAGTAATGTTTGTTTTATCTAAAACTGTAAATGAACATCATAATTTAAAGACTGGGTGCAACTTACAATTGTTTTTATTCGCAATTATTTAGTCAAAATAGTGACGATTGCTCACAAGTTCAAAAATATTCATGGGTTAACTATTACAAAAGACAGCAGTCACTAAATCAACATCTGCCAAATGATATGTGCCTTTGATATTATGTATTTTAAGCTTTGAGAACTTAAGTGGCATGTAACGAAAAAAGTGTAATTTTTAAAATGGCCAAATTGATTTCAAATGAAACGACCTTCAACTCGGTGTCCATATCTAACCGACTTTAATAACCTGTAATGGAAAGCAGAACATTTTCACATCTCAGAGAACTAAGAACTGTGCAACTTTTGCCACCCACCCCCCCCCCAGTTGCAGGGTACTGGAATCATTACTGGAAGAGAATTAAGAGACGAGAAGTGATTCATTGATTGGATTGATTGATTTTGATTAATTGACTCACTACACTGGACTTACTGTATCTAATTGGACTGTTTATGAGAGACACTTCGATATAGTTGGAGTCCCATTTTGAATTTAACTCCTGATACAGGACATGCTGAAACCCTGAATTCTAATCTTTTGGTATTTCACATAATATTGCACATTTTCTATTAATAATTGTTTGTAATTGCCTTTTCCATGTGATCTTTCCATTTGATTTATCTGACGAATATAACTGACTTATTTCTCTATTAAGCCTCTATTTTGTACAGCAAGTAGAAAACTTCTGATCCTGGATATTTTAAGTCTGTTATTGTACCATCTATTGTAAATGGTTACATTAACATTGTTAACTTGGTCTATGCACCCTTATCAGCAAAAAAATCAAAAATCCTGTGTTTATTACACTTTGGAAACAAAGGTGACCCTGATTCTGGAAGCCCAAATCCTCCAGATCTGGCTTGCACAAAAGCAGGCCCATATTAGAGAACGAGAGTACAAAAGGCAAAGCTGTCAGCAAAAGGAGGGAAGTAACC